>NC_091469.1:10122530-10431414 GCF_036971445.1 Narcine bancroftii | reverse complement strand
CTCCCCAGTTGCAGACAAAATTAGTCTCTGCGACATCGCCGCAACTAAAGGAGACATCACGGAGACGTCTCCGAGACTTGCTGGAGACTGGAAAAAATCGAACATGCTTGAATTTCCCGCGACTCCTCGGAGACCAGGCTAGTCTCCAGGAGACGTCTCTGCAACCAGCAGAGACTCGAGTCACCACCAGGTCGCCACCTAGTCTCCAGGCCAATGAGATAGGTCCTTTAGGAAGGACATACATGTCAACAGTAGGAGAGTGAAGAGTGCAAATGAAGAGGGATCTGGGAATACAGACATATTATTCTCTGAAAGTGACAAGACTGGTAGATAGGATCATCAAGAGAGCTATTGTCACATTGACCTTCATAAATCAAAGTATTGAGTATAGGAGTTGGGATGTTATGGTAGGTAAAGTTGTATAAGACATTGGTGAGGTTAATTTTAGAGAATTGTGTATAGTTTTGGTCACTTAACTGCAGGAAGGATATTGATAAGATTGGAAGAGTGCTGAAGAGATTTACACGGATGTTGCCGGGACTTGAGGAACTGATTTACAGGGAAAAATTAAACTGATTAGAACTTTATTCCCCAGAGTATAGAAGATTGAAGAGAGATGTGGTAAAGATAAGGTCTGTGTGTTGGCCTATGGGACAAGGTCCTTCAGCCCTTCCAGTCTATGCTGAAATATATTTCTGCCTTGTCCCACTGACCTGCATGTTTTAGCTTTGTACATGAAGGGCGAGAAGTTGTTATTTTTTGCAGATCAGCACAAAATAATTTTGGCACCACTCCTCCGCCCCCCACCCCACCCCATCAGCTTCCTGGCCTATAATCCCCACAATGAAAATTGTGTACTTGACTGAAGAGATGACTCAAACCTCAAAATCTATTTAAATTTTTTGCAACCTGTTAACTGATGGATAACCCAAGCTCCATGGTTGGTTTAGCATGAATTTATTAAATTGACCCTGTTGATCTGTAAAAGCGGTGTAAAAAAAAACCAGTTTCCTTCAAGGTCGAATAACATGGAAAAGAAATGCAATATGGCAAGCATGTAAATATAAAGGAAAAGTCTGAGTAATTTTAATAATAATTTTCTTTTGATAACATATATCAGTTCTCTGTGCAAAAGTATTGCATACATCATATGGCATTTCTGTATTAATGGAATGTTCATCAGCAAATGCTTGAATACTTTATTTGAATTTTAATAATATCTCACATTTCACAAGTTCCGTCTCTCTATTCAAACTCAGAATATCTTAAACTATGCGATGCTTCTTCAAAAATGAAAACTCTAGTGACACATTTAATTAATAATTTTCAATTTGACTTTGAATACATTCAATTACATTTTGAATTCTTTTTGTATGAAAACTGGGGTTCTAAGTAACAAAGTATTAACAATGTGAATGAATTACTATGGTTTTCTCAGAAACCATTACCACAACATGGCTGCAAGGAGTTAGGATTGGAAATTAAATAAATCAATCCGGATAAGTGTAAAGTGATACATTTTGGAAGACTGAACAAAGGTGAAATACGTAGTTAATAGAAGGATTCTTAACAGTGTGGAAAAGAGAGGTTTCTTAGGGTCCAGGTTCATACATCCCTCAAAGTTATTGCGTGAGTTGATGGGGTAGTCAAGAAGGCATTTGGTTTGTTGGGTGTGTTGGCCTTTATTAGTCATAGTATCGAGTTCAAGAGCCATGAGTTGATGTTTCAGCTCTATGCAATTCTGGTCAGCCCACACTTGGAGTATTGCATTCATTTCTTATCACCTCATTACAGGAAGGATGTAGATGCTTTGGAGAAAGTGCAGAGGAGATTTACCAAGATGTTGCTTGCTTTGGAGATCATATCATATGAAACAGGGTTAACAGAGCTAGGGCTTTTCTCTTTGGAGAGGCGAAAGTTGAGCAGAGACTTAATGGAGGTATATAAGATTTATGAGGTGCTTAGATAAGGTGGACAGCCCACACATATTTCCTTGGGTGACATTACCCAAAATCAGAGGACATCTCTTTCAGGTGAGTGGAGGAAAATTTCAGGGAGATGTCAAAGGTAAGTTTCATACTCAGTGAATGGTTGGTACCTGGAATTGATTGCTGGAGATGGTGGTGAAAGATGATACAACAGGGACATTCAAAAGATTCTTGGATAGGCACATGGGAGTGAGAAAAATAGAAAGTTATTGGTGTGATGAAGGGAAAAGTTAGATTGTTGTGAAGTAGATTTACATAGGTTGGCAAAACATCATGGGCTTAATGACCTGTAATGTGCTGGAATGTTCTTTGTTCTAGTTTACAAAAAAAGATGAGGGAAATTAGTAGCAGGAATGGAGTGCTGCTGGAAGATCATGAACTCGGTGAAAGAAACACTCCGTCAGTGACTTGTTGATGTTCCGAGAATCACATTTATGCAGTACGGAAATAGGCCCTTCAGTCCATCTCGTCCCTCCCATTTTCCTGTGTGCAGCCCATAACCCTCTAAACCACACATGTCAAACTCTGGCCCGCGGGCCAAATTTGGCCCGCGATATAATTATATTTGGCCCGCAAGATTATTAGAGTTTATTAGATTATTAGCCGCGCCAGTATAGCGCATGCACACTGAAGGTGAAAATGAAGACGCCGGAGGTGTGGAAGGATCTCAGAGTCCCGAATCCCGTGGACCGGAGCGCCGCACTCAGCCCGCCCGGCTCCCGGACACACAGACGCGGCTGGAGTTGGGGACCATCCTCGCTGGGTCTGCGCTTCAGTGGCGATGCCGGACCGAACGTCTCGTTGGCAATGCCTTCCCCCTCGCTCCGTGCGCGGCGGACCCTGCCTCTCAGTGCTGTGAGATCGCAGTTTAATCCCTCTCCAACCATGGGAGGGGGGTGGGAGCAATGCGCTCTTCTCAGCCAATTCCTCCACCGCCCCGGACGCCGGCGTTTCAACGGGGGGTTTGGGTACCTTCGTCAGGCGACCGACCTGTTGGTCCAAGACAAGGGGAGAGCGTACAAACTCCACACAGACAGCATCTGAACTCGGGTGAACGTGGAGCTGCGACCCCACATTCCACATCAGGACTGTGTGTAAGATTGGGAGCAGTGAGACGGAAGCTTATTTTGTTCCTGTGATTTAAGCCTTTCTTGGGGTGGGGGGGGGGGGATCCTTCTCTGACCACTTGCCTAACAATTAACCTAATCAGATGTGGAGTTACCACAATACAACAGTTCTCAACCTTTTTCTTTCCACTCGCGTCCCTGTGCCATTGGTGCTCTGTGATTAGTAAGGGATTGCTTAAGGTGGTCTGTGGGTGGAAAGAAAAAGTTTGAAGACCACTGCTTTAATCATCCTTCATTGACTCGTCATGTGCACGGTTTCAGAACGCTAAAGGAAACGGGCCAATGACAATGACAATGAAAGAGTTTAACCAAAACTATTATTAAACATTTATTTTAATAAGAAAAAGTTTAACATTACATATGTTGAAAGAAGAGAAAACATGCAGATGTTGTTGAAAATTTTCAATAAATATTTAGTTCGGCCCTCGACTTAGTCCAAGTTTTTAATTTTGGCCCTCCGTGAATTTGAGTTTGACACCCCTGCTCTAAACCTTTCTTTTCCATCCTTCCCAGTAAAGTGAGATGCTCAGAAGAAAAGAGTAGCTTCAGTGGTTGAGGATAAATTATTTCTGGTGAGATGCAAGTATATAAGGCTGTACAGGCAATGAACTCCCAACAAAATCTTGTTTGCTGCACATTTTAAAATCTAAAATATAGGTTTCATTGGAAGACACAGATGAGACTACAGATGCTGAAATCTGAAGTCAAACACAATCTGCTGGAGGAACATCTTGTGAGTTCCTGCTGCAGATTGCATTTAGATGCAGGCTTCCTTGTTTCTAGAACATATATAATCTGCTGTTGCAATAAAACCAACATAGATACATTCAGAAGAATAGATCACTTTCTACCGTCATCTACGTGATGGAAATGGTTCTCCTTTAAAATTGCTCTTGTTTGTAAGCTAGATTGGGTGTTTTGCACAAGCTCATTATTAAGATGCGAGGTGGAATTTTACTCGTGTGCATCAAAAAACAATAGCTCTAGTGGTGAATTTACAGGAGATAGTCCCCTTCCATCACTTCCACTCAGTGTTGTGTGCATGAAATCTTCTACTTGAAAAAAAAGTTTCCTTAATTTCAATGGGGTGGGTTTCAGACATGACGTGAATGACGTTTCACACATTCACCGGAAATGTGCCCAGAAGTCAAGACACAAAGTTGAAATGGAAAACGGAAAAGATGTTCAGATGCTGACAATGCAACTCTGCAGGGCTGTAGCACAGCAGGCAAGTATTTTGACCATTGCTGTCAGGTGCATCAGTTGAAGAGCAGCAGGGTGTAAACGCTGAACAATTTAAGAGATGGCCAGAAGAGAACGACGAAGATAGGCAGGCTGAGCTTGTCATATGGAGATGTAGGCAGCTGGCTTATGTATGCTTCTTTCAATGCACGATTTTAAACAAGAGTGAGGAGGAAGATAGATAGAACACAGGGGCCAGTACTGTGGGGGAACGTCATCCAAATTTGATGATGTGGAGTGGTGGACGCATTTCAGAATGTTAAAGAGCTCTATCACCTTCATATGTGATCTCCTCGAGCCAGATTTGAGGTGTCAGGTGATAAATTTCAGAAGATCTCTGGAGCCTTGCGTCCGACTTGTCATTGCCTTGTGGTGGTATGCCACCTCATGTGAATAACGCAACATCAGTGTTGGTTTATCCAGTGTGTGAATGGTTGTGACAGAGGTGACTCACACATTGAGGTGGACCCTCATGAAGCATTTAATTCAGCTACCAAGTGGGACAACCTGTGGAGGCTATAAATGGGTTTGCAGATAAAGAATATCCAATGTGCACTGGGGTTATTGATTGCACACATGGCCCCACAAGAATCATCCTACTACAACCTTAAGGGGGGGACACTCTATAATTCTACAAGTTGTTGTGGAGCACCAGGGACTTTAAGGGAATTCTGTGCTCTTTAATAATTGTTTCCCTGCAGAATTAAGAGCCCACAGGTTGTCACTTATTGTGTTTCGCTGTTTGCTTTCAGCTTCACAGACTTGTTTGTGGGATGGCCCCACAAATGCTCGGTGTTAGCCATCTCACCCCTTTCTAGGAAGGCTGAGGATGCAGGCGGATATCTGTTCCCACAGGAACCAAGTTATTAAACCACAATGGATGCGTGTGCATGGTTGAAACAAATTAATTAATTCACCATGACACATTTGCACAGAGTGGATGTTAAATGTGTGCGTGCATTAAACTATGGACAAGCTATATGCGATACTCACACCTTACAGGTATTCATGCAAGTTGACAACATTGAAATTCCAGCACATCTGCTCGGGGACCCTGCCTATCCCCTCAGGAATTGGTTTATGAAGGGGTTCACACAGCATCATTCTCTTAGCTACCAGAAGCGGAAATACAACCATTGTCTGAGCTCATCTGTGATCATGGTGGAGAATGCCTTTGGTTGGCTTTTAAGCAAATGGATGGACATCAGTATGTCTTTCATTTCCAGCGTTGTTATTGCCTGCTGTATCCTGCGAAATATATGTGAGATTAACAAGGATCACCACCTGCCTCAGTGGAACATCACTGCAGAGCAGGCGCTCCCTCAGCCAGAGAGAACTCCTTTGCGTGGTTCCACAGCGCGTGTTGCCTATGCTATCCATGACGCTATTGTGTCAACTATGTAAACTTCGGGGAGGCTGGACAATGTAGACTGCGACATGATGTCAACGTTCAACTTTATTGAATTACATAACAAGGCAGGTAGTGGAAAGTTAAAATTTTGCAAAGTAGACCATCGCTCAACACATGTGCCAACACATTGGAGAATGTTAAATATCAACCAGTGCAAATTTACAATTATGAAGTGGCTCTCTTCATTTACTGTGGGTTACTTGCTACGTGTATTAGTACCATCTATTGTAAACATCCAAAGCTAAACATCCTTTAAGTGTGCTTCAATGTAAGATCTCAAATAAAAAAAGGGCAGAGAACAGAATTTACAGAGCACACACAAATTACAATGGACAAACACTACCGAATATAAAATGTGAAGGACACTAGCATTGAATGCTGCTCATCTTCGCATTGTTCACATGTTCTGCCTCCATCGTTGGTGTGCTGGGACCGCACAGACTGTCCTGGGCATGTCTACTCACGATGGCACATGCTCCAAGCTCCTCACGCTGTTATGCGCCTGGCTGCTGGGGTCCTCCTCTAGGGTGTCCTTCATCTCACTTCCACCAGCCTGAGCACTTGGGTTGGAAGGGGACACAATCGCCCTGGGGGCTGGATGCCTCTATGGGACCTTCCAGCGGGGTACATGCCTCACTGACATGTGGGCTATTAACAGTTGCTGGGCTATCCAAGTTGGCCATCAAGGATAAAAGGGTTGCAGACAGGCTAACACCCCAGATCTGAAATGCCCGCTGATTGTAAGGCAAGTCCAAGTGCCCTTTGCTACTCTGACTCTTGTGGTCGGTGACCTGCAGAAATCTCTTCCACAAGTTTTTCAGTTTGTTTATTATCTGCGCTTTTATCTGCCTCCCTCAGCCTCAGCCAAATGAGGTCATACATACAATCATTTTTCACAGTATGAGATAAAAGTTTATATACATTAGGATCTCCCCTTATGGAGAGAAGTTCTCTGACCTTAGCTTCCAACCATATACCAGTCATTACTCAAATTGCTGATTGAGGGTGTTCTCTTTAAATATCACAACTGATACTGGCAAAACTCTGCTTGAATTTCTCTTTTCCTGTACAAATCCACTCAGGTCTCTAAATGGGTGAGAAGTGCAAGATGATCTGCAGTCAGTACTCTGGCAGCACAGACTGCAAGTTTAAAGGCTGGAATCGGATCCTTTTCTCTAAATAAGCACACAGTGTGATCACACAGTGCACACTTTAGCTGACCATCACTATAGATGAAATTAACTAAAAATTCAGCACCTAAAAATTCATTACAAATATGATTCTACCACATTTTAAACAATCTGTTAATTGACCTGCACTGCAGACTTTCCCCTCTACATTCAAACTTCGCATCAACGTGCTGCTGAGGTGACGCACTCACGCAACAGCTGATGCCACCAGAGTAAGTGGATCGGCCATGAAGGAGACACGGGTAAGTTTTACTGGGTTTCCTGACCATCTCTGAGGTAGGTCAGGGGCCTGGTTGGGTTCTGACTGGGTTTGACCAGTTGGACCCTTTCAAATTGCCACGTAACTGAGGCGCAAATTGTCCACTTAACCCCATTTCACATAGCACTTTGAAAGAACCTAGTGTGTGTGCATTCCCATGCATAATTTTTTATTGGAACACCAAAGGACCATTTTCTACCTCTCATCCTTGGCCTGAATCCAAGGAGGTGGAAAATTTCACCTCCTGCTGTTCAGTCCAAGGGAGGAGAGAAAAATCTGAATGCACAAATGATATAGGGAGTCAGGGCCATGTGGTAGAGGAAAGAATGGCACTAAAACATCACATCAAGGAAGAGCAGCAATAAAAACAGTGAGTGCTGGAGATATGCGAGTATGCTGACAAGAGTAATGGCTGAACAGTATGGTTAACATCGTGATTAGTGAACAATATTACAACGCCAGGCACCCATGTTCAAATTTGGATTCAGTGCTGTCTGCAAGGAGCTTATACAACCTCTCCATGACCTGTGTGGCGTTTCCCTGAATGCTCTGGTTTCCTCCCACCTTCTGCAAATGTTCCAGGGGTTCGTAAATTAATTGGGTGGCACAGGTTTCAATGGCTAGAATTACGTTATAAATTAAAAAAATCCAATAGTTCACGCAGCCGCTATGGAAAAAGGAACCATGTTAACATTTAAGGTTAAGAACCCTTGATTAGAACTGGCAAATGAAAATACAAGCAGACTGAGAGGGAGATGTGTGGACAGTACAAGGAGGTGAGCATTATCAAGAAGAAATCAAGATTGTCAACAAGGGACACTGAACGTGGTGGAAAGCTGGAGAACTGCACAAAATGCTGGATGAAATCAGCAGGTCAGACAACATCTATGGAAGCAAAAGATATTTGACATTTCAGTCATAAACCCTTAATCAGGAATGATGCTGGCTCAAAATATTGACTGCGTATTGCTTTTCATGAATGCTGCCTGAACCTGCTGAGTTCCTCCCACGCTTTGTGTACTTTATCAAGGTCGTGACACAAAGGCTGACGGTGCAGCCTATCTGGAGGATTGTAGCGAGGGGAAGCTGAAAGAGGGGAGATGGAAGGCGCCAAAGCAAACAACAACATGCTTGAATTGTGAGATGCTATGAATTGAACGAGAGAGAATGCTGGAAATACTATGCAGATTGGATAGGACCTGTGGAGAGAGAAAAGCTGAAATAATGACAGTTTTAAATTTGTAATTTTTTTTAAATTTGGAGATTCATCATGGTGACAGGCCCCTCGGGCCCATGAACCAAATACACCAATCAACCCATAAACCCTGTATATTTTTGGAGGGTAGGAGGAAACCGGAGTACCCCAGGTCACAGGGAGAACATACAAACTCCTTGCCGACAGTGGCAGAATTGAACCAAGTCACTGGCACTGAAATCGCATTGCACAAACCGCTGCTCCAACCATGCTAATCTAGTTCATGTTACATCAGAGCTGGCTGGTTTTATTACAGTCTGAAAGTGTTGGCTTCTGAAGTTGCCGAGTGTCTGTCTCCACCGAAATTGCCTGAATTGCTGTGCATCTCTAACTTTTTATGATTTTATTTCAGATTTCTGGCATTTGCTGTTTTTTTGTTGATTCTCCTTTCATTGTGAGGCATTTTCCATAGTCCAGGGATATCCCTGGATGCTTCACTTCCTACCAAGTGGTCCTCTCCATAAATGTTCACACACAGATTAAAGACTGATCGAGCCTGACTTCATACACTAACCCCAAGATGTCTATTAACTAATGTTAGGTCTGCTTTGTTCATGAATGAGTGAGACAAACACCAGGCTGAGTCGAAATCAGGGTTCTTTGTTCTTTATTACCGGATTGTAACACTTGCGACTAAACATGTTAGTCGGAGAATGCATTCTGCCGTTATCAGCAAAATGGTGTTTTTTTATACCTCAGGATACGTACTTAGTAAATGATCATACCATGACATTGTCCAATGAATAAACTGTTGCTACCCTTCTCTGTTAGTCTGCTGCTCATCATTCTTGTTAGTGCAAAGCTTATCTTGAGTGTACAAGGTCACATCTGCATTCTGTTACTCCTTAGTACTGGGTGACTCCTTCTCCGGTCCCATCTCATGATGTTTTTACCTTACACTAAACACAGCAAATAAAGAATCTTTTGAAGTGCAACCTCTGTCATGAATACAAACAAATGTTTCTTGCAGCGTGCAGGCAATGAACTGTCATAGAACTGAGTGAACCAAGAGAAGCTGAAAGAACTCAACAGGTCAGACAGCAGCCATGGAGTGAAATGGTCAGGCAACGGTTCTAGGAAAATGCCCTGACCCGAAATGTTTACTGTCCATTGCTGCCTGACCCATTGAGTCCCTCCAACCTCTCATTGTTTGCACTAGTGTGGTCATTCTGCTTAAATGTTGGAATAATGGAGCCTAAAGCACTTTCAAACATTCCAACATCATTGTATAGGTCGTTTTGTGTATTTGGTATCATATTGTGTCTACTTTTGAGACATAATCACTTCTAATCTACCATTATTTTGCCTGTATGCTGGAAAGATAAAGCATGTACTAATTCACCCTTTGAAACTTGGTCAGGGGCAGAAGGGGAAGATCAAAGTGGAGGATGGAGTTGTTATTTCTTCCACAGTGTATTCCATGATAATGAAATTGGAGAGCTTGCAGTGTTGCCAGAGCTGTTCTCATGTCAGTGCTGGCGCTGATGTGGTTCAGGGAGAGCAGGGAGTAGAAACACAACACTGCTGGAGATCTGTGCCGAAGAAGGCAGAGCCTGTGCTGGGGAGCATACGATGAAGGGTTGCGATCTCCGGGGGAGCAGCAGAAGGGTACAGGGCACCAAAAAAAGATGGCAGAGCTGCCAAAACTGGGGCGGACCTGTGGAAAGGCTGGGAGTGGAGATACAGGGCTCTCACAGGCATTAAAGGAGCCAATGGTAGTTTTATTTAAGATCCCGCGACCGCAGGGTCTGAGCCCAAGATGGCAGCGCCTATGAACGGCAGCAGCCATGAGGGGTTGCAGATTCTGGGGAAGTGGAGGATTAGTGCAAGACACCCAAAAATGGGGAGACCACCTGCTGTTTGAGAAGGAGAAGAAGAAGAGATGACCTATGGGATGGTGATCATGGCAGTGGACCAGTGAAGGGTTCTGCAGCTGAAGGAATCACACAGATGGAAGGCCGCTGATGACTCGAGGTAAAGAACCCACGGAGGCTGTGGATTGCTTGATACTGCAGTCAAGGGATTCACACCAGGCTGCAGACCGCTGGAGATAGGCTCGAAACTGGCTGAAGAGGTACCAGGTATCAGAACCAGGATGCGAGAAGTTGCCGAAGGTGCTGAATGTTTCCTAATTGTATTGGAGGTTCGGATTGGGAGCTCAGGTTGCCAGTGGTTTGGACTGGACTCTGTGAGGATGCTGTGAAAGTTCTGGAGACAAATTCACAGACACTCAGTGATGGGGTGGGGCAGGGGGTGGGAGGGAAAGGAAGCATCATTTGTTTTCTTTCTCTGACTGAAAGAGGCACTTCAGGCAATTTCAGCTGATGGTAAATTTTCGGCCTTACAGCAGACAAAAGCAATTTTGTGTAAAATGACACCGTTTTTATTACATGACAATAAATTGAATCTTGAATCTTGAAATGGGGGGAATAACCTTGTTGAGAAGGAGAAGCCTAGGATAAGCCCTAGAGGGAAAGTGAGCACGGCAGGGACCAATGAGTGGTTCTGCTGAAAGACCCACACAGGCTACACGCAGTTGGCGACTTGAGGTCGAAGGACCCACACAGGCTGTGGGCTATTGGACACTGGCTCCTGGGAACCAGGTATGGAGCCAAAATTCAAGAAGGTGTTGAGGGCAAGAAGGGCTCCCAAAGGCTCTTGGGTGCTAAAGGCTTCCTGATCATATCAGAGATTTGGACCTGGAGCTCAGTTTGTTGATGGTTTTTAAACGGGAATCTGAGCAGCTGCAGGAGTGCAGGAGGCTAATCCATGGACACTCGGTGTCTGTGAAGGGATTCCGCTTTGTTTCTTTTATTCCTATCGTTAGCGATGCTACTCAGGGTGATTATGTTTGTCTTATAGTAGACAAAGGTTGAACTATATCATGTATATTACATTTTTAATGTGTTCATATGTGACAATGAAAGGAACATTTGAACCATTAAACTCAGTTGATTTCCCATTCAGGTAGTAAAACACCCCATGGTGGTTATAAACGATTCCAAAATTGTGAGCAGGCATGCTGTGTGACATAATTTACATTGGCCCTCTCGTAGGATATGTCAAAGACATTGCATATGAATATGAGGCTATAATTTGAATACAGTGTTTTATAAAACCCACAATCAATTCATAGAAATGCATGGACGTAAGGTAAAGAGTTTCTGTAATTTTTTTTTAAGGACAAATAAAGGTTAATTATAAAAAAAATGCTTCAAGAAAATGACCACAAGCACCCATGGATTTGGAACAAGTGCTTGATTGTCTGAATATTGCAGCCATAGTTAACAATTAATCATGGGCTTTTAGTGAACTGAACTGAAAATGTTGTGGCCAGTGATGAACTGATGTCTCACCAGGGGTTTAATAATTGTCAACTATTTCTATACATCTTCTCCATGCCAGTTCCTGCTACGAACAATTAAGTAATCGTAGATCTGGATCTTTCTGTAATCACCCATCTTAACACCCTGTTGCTTGTTCGACACTAATTACAACAATTACGAGCTGATAATACTAAAATTATCTCTCCACTCCATGCAAATGTGACAGATCCTTGTGAGCTGTTTGATAAGTCATTTTCTTATTCATTTGGAACAAGTTATTAAGTCATTAATAATTTGTTAGCATGGTCATAAAAGCAACAATGCTGCTTTATTGTTGGGCTACTTACAGATTGTTTTCTTAAAATATAAATATCTTGGATACCAGGGTATTATGTTATCCTTTGGAAGCAATGGAATAGCCAAGGCAGAGTTTCAGCAATCTCAGAGCGTTCTGTCTAGATAAATATTCAAAATTTTAGTGCGACAAATATTTTAAAAAAATCATTAGTTTATATCAATATTTTCATGATATAAAACTTATATTGTGATTATTCATATTGGAGAATTGAGAATCAAAAGAAGGTATAGACAAGGAAAGCTGGGGAGAGAGTGAGAATGAACAATTCAAGGTTATATTTCAAAGGAACAAACGCCCACCAAGGTTAATAAGTTCCCAAAGTTGCTTCCGTTGCAGCAAAATCCTCTCATTATGAAAAAAAAGTGAACTTTGTCGGATCTGAAAACAGCACTGGTAACTGTTCCATTGAAATATAATGAGAAAAAAAATTGTCATAACTTATCATTTCTGTATCTTCCAGAGTTTGTAATATCTCAGCCTTTGGCATGATGCTCAATTATTGAATGTCATTGTACATGATGAATGAACTCTTTGTGGAGATATCCGATCTTAGGGCAGCATGTTGAAAATAAAATGCAGTGGATCTTCTCATGGACCACATTTCATCGCAACTCCTCTTATTTTCTCTCCTGGACTCAGAAAAAAACCCAAACAATTTGATATGAACACACAGACTGGCAATTATCTCTATTGATCATTTGTAGCACAGTTCCACTCTGTTGTGCGGGTAAAACCAGTTCGGCGGGTCCCAAGAAAAACGAATCTGAACACAGGCTGGTTGAACAGTGGTTTTTATTTTCACACATAGTCAAGTCGCCACAGGGATAAAAGACACACACATATTCACACTTGCTGGATTAAACAACACTGTAGCAACCACTCAAAGATAGAAAGCTTTCCAATCAAGTTACAACATATGATACCCACCACCCCTTGATATCTCTAGCAGGCATAGCTCTTAAATAAACTAAACAAGGACAGTAATTTCTAGACACACAATACTACAGCTCCCAACCCTTTGTCTGTGATCACCTTATCAACAACTCTCCAGCATTGCCCACAGTTCCCAAACTGGAGCAGAGCTAGGGTTCATCCCAGAAGAAAAAGAGGTAGACGGCTCACATGTAATAGGCTTTATAATGCCATCAGCTGAAGAGACCAGCCCAGGTATCGATGAGGCAATTAAAGGGACTGTGGAGGACTGAGTGGCCATACAGCTGGACAGGCAGAATCGCCGCACCGAGTGGCCGGCGCAGAATGATGCGGACTCCCCTTCTTTTCCGAGGAAAACCCTGCATTTGCAAATCTGTGGGGGTTGGCAGCTTGCCAGAGAGTCTGACTCTGCAGTGTACTAAATTCACTCCCCTTTGTGAGGCGCGCTGACATCACTCCCCTTTGTGAGGCATGCGACTGAAAGCTGGGTTTCTTGAGCTCTGTAGTTAGTCCCACTAAATTGATGACCCTAATTGGTGCTCAACACCTTCTGAGTCTCAACATTGAAACATAATGAGAAAGCCTGCAGAATGGATGCCACTACTGCGCTGCACGCGGTGGCTTTGAATCTGCTCACCTTCTGGCCTCACAGACCACGTCCATGGTTCCAGTAGGGTGAGGCTCAGTTCCACATTAGGAACATAACAGATGAAGCCACCAAATTCTTTCATGTGGTCGCCTCATTAGATGAAGATTCTGTTGTCAAGGTAGATGATTTTTATCAACAACCCGCCCAAAGACGATCAATAGAGTTATCTTAAGGCACACCTCCTCGTGACTTTTGGCATGTCTGACCTGGAAAGAGGCACACACTTACTCCACCTCGACAATTTGGGGGACAGAAGGCCGTCAGAACTGATGAATGAAATGCATGCATTAGCAGATTGTCATTTCAACTGCTTAATGTTCAAGGCAGCCTTCTTGGAACAGCTCCCTCATGACATCGTCCTGCTGCTCTCTTCTGCTTGACTTCTCCAAACCAAGGGAGGCAGACAGACTTCACAGGGTTCTGCAGCTTCCCATGGCAAAGTTTCAACAGGTCGATCAATGCAGCTGCTAGTTCTACGGCACTCCACAAGCTACTGAGGAAGAAAAAGCCATTGGAGACCAGTGAGTGATGTTTCTACCACAGAAAGTAGGGCAGGAATGCATGCCTCTGTGTGCCAACGTACAGTTACATGGTTGACTCCCAAGGAAATAACAATGCCAACCGCCTCTGATGTCCTCGACGGTTGGCGACCAGACCAGCCTGTTATATGCCATGGATCAGCACAAAGGATGCAAACTGCTAGTCGATCCTGAAGCTCAACTCAGTATCTACCCGCCATCTGCTTATGAGTGGGAATCTCGAGTGCCTCAAGCTGACTTGCGGGCTGCCAATAGCACTATGGTCAGCAGTTATGGTACCAAGTCGATACAACTAGAATTAGGCGACAGACCTTACCACTGGACTTTCATACTAGTGGCCGTAGGACTGCCCATTTTGGGAGTGGACTTCCTGAGAGTATATGACCTGTTGGTTGACATGAAAGGGCACCATTTGGTCCATGCCACCACATTCTACACATGCCCATTTTCTTCAGGTCATCGCTGGCAACACTGCTACGTGTGCAAACACTCACCACTGATGATTTTGCAAACTTTTTAGCAGAGTTTCCTGAACTACTTACACCAAATTCCATTTAGTCTCTCCCTGTCATGGAGTTCAGCACTACATAACCACCACTGGCCCTCCCCTACATTCCTAGGCAAGCAGACTTCCCCCTGACTGGCTACTACAGGCTAAAAAAGAGTTCAAAACTATGGAGGAACTAGGCATCACCTGAAGGTCCGATAATCCTTGGGCATTGCCACTCTATATGGTGCCCAAAGCATTCAGTGGCCTAAGACCTTGTGGAGATTACCAACACATCAATGGTGCAACTGTGCCGGATGGGTATCCAGTACCACACATTCAAGATTTTGCTGCCAACCTCCATGGCAAATGTATCTTCTCGAAGGTAGACAGTAAAAGGTTATCACCAAATCCCTGTCCACCCGAGGACATCCCTAAAATGGCCATTATTACTCCATTTGATCTATTTGAGTTTCAGAGGATGCCTTTCAGCCTTAAGAACGCAGCTCAGACATTCAATATTTAATGGATGCTGTCACAAGAGATTTGCCTTTCCTTTTCATCTACCTAGATGACATCTTAGTGGTCAGCAAGTCAACACAAGAGCACAGACAACACCTGCGACAATTGTTCCAGAGGCTTCAGGAATTCAGCCTTTCTATCAACCATGTGAAGGGTACATTTGGCAAACACACAATTGACTTTTTGGGACACAGGAGTTTGAACAAGGGCACAACCCTGCTTCCAGACGAAGTATCAGCCATTTGGGCCTTCCCAAAGCCCACCACAGTTAAAGGGCTACAAGAATTCCTGGGATTGGTTAACTTTTATAACAGGTTAATTCCAGCAGCTGCCGGGATCACGAAACCCTTGTTCCACGTCCTCACCGTCAAATCTAAAAATCTACTCTGGACTACAAAGGCCACAGAAGCATTTTCAAAGGTAACCATGTTCGCCCACCCCCATGTGCATGCCCCGCTTGTGCTCACCTCCGACATCACTGTGGGGGTAGTCTTTGAACAGAAAATCAGTGGCAACCCCTGGCATTTTTCAGTTGCCACCTATGCCCACCCAAATTAAAGTACAGCTTTTTCGACGGGGAGTTACTAGCATTTATTTTATCTGGCCATCAAACATTTTAGATATTTTCGTGAGGGCATGCATATTACTGTGTCTACTGACCATAAGCCTCTAATGTTTGCCCTTCCCAAGATTACGGATCCTTGGTCAGCACGTCAACTGAGGCATCTAGCCTATATTTTTGAATTTACCTCTGATATGCGGCATTTGTCCGGTAAAGACAATGTTGTACTTGATCCCTTGTCCAGGACAGAGGTCAATGCGATTGCAGGAGGGCTGGATCTCTGAGCTCTCGCAATAGCCCAACAAGAGGACCAGGAGGTACAAGCTTTCCGTACAGCTATTACAGACCTGCTCTTAGCCAACGTTCCATTAGGCCCCGACCAGATGAACATACTTTCTGATACTTCAACCAGCCAGCCACAACCAATCATCCCACTGTCTTGGCAGAGGAAACATTTCAACCTCATTCACAGCCTGTCCCATCTATCTGTTTGCACAACTGTCAAGCTTATGTCCTCAAAATATATCTTGAGGAAGCAGGTCACTCACTGGGCACAAACATACCTCTCCTGCCAGGCTGCTAAGGTCCAACGGCACACCCAAGCACTGCTTCAACAATTTCCACCTATGACTCAAAGGTTTCAGGATGTACACATAGACGTGGGCCCACTGCCTACGACCAGAGGTCAATGGTATATACTAACAATGGTTGACCATTTTACCCATTGGCCGGAAGCTACACAAATGATGGACATCAGGGCTGAAACATGTGCTCAGACTTTTCTCTCGATTTGGGTTGCTCGATTTAGAGTACCAATCCATCTAACCTCTGATAGATGAACTCAGTTTACTTCATCCTTGTGGGCAAACCTAGCGATTCTTTGTGGTATGCAATTACACCATACTACGGCAAGTAATGGGCTAGTGGAATGTTTCAACTGGCAAACAAGCCTTGCGGGCAAGACTTAACGGGCCTTAGTGGGCAGATGAGTTACTGTGGGTGCTCTTTGGTATTAGAACAGCACCAAAAGATGACCTGGAGGCCTCTTCAGCAGAATTATTTTATGGCACTTCACTCCTAGTACCGGCAGACATCATTCCTTTTCCAACCAAAGATAGATCCTCGGTTACAGAGGAATTACAAGAACTAAGAAACAAGATGGGTTGCCTGACTCCAGTTCCAGCGACTCTTCATGGATCACCACCTACACACGTTCCTGCGCCTCTCGACTTTACTTCTTGTGTCTTTGTTCAACATCCATCCCACGCTACACTCCTGCAGCAATCTTATGAGGGGCCTCATAGTGCTGCAGCACAATGGATCTCTGGTGCTATTGGACATTGGTGATTGACCAGACCTTTTTACATGAGACAGACTGAAACCTGCACACATGGACATTGCTGAATCAGTGTATGTCTCACCTCCCAAGTGCCGGGGACACCCTCCTAAAATACCCAAAGTTGTGACAATTCTGGGGGGCGGGAGGGGGTGATGTGGCAGACTGAGCAGCTGCACAGCTGGACAGGCAGAATGGCTGCACTGAGCATCTGGCACAGAATGGTGCAGGCTCCCCTTCTTTGCCCAGGAGAAACCCACGTTTGCAGACCTACATGGGTTTACGGAACATGTTGCTTCCCTGCTAGCATGTCGCTAGAGGCTGAATCTGCAGCCCGTTGATGTCCATCCCCTTTGTGAGGTGTGCTGACGTCCCTCCCCTTTGTGAAGTGCACTGATATCACTCTTGTTATGAGTTCAGAGGAGCCCAAAACCCAGCAGCAATAGATATAGGTTACTTAAACAAACGTTGCTTTTAATTACCTTTAAACATGAAAATAAAATCACACTTTAACTTATCGCTATTGACATAACTAACCTAACTTAACCCCCTTCTAATTATAAGTGCACATGTATGTAATGTGTATGTAAGTTCAGAAAAGTTCTTTGGTTCACAGTCCAATCTCCTTCTCATTCCTCCAAGTTCACTGGTTGCAGGCAATTCTTATACTGTGCACAGAATTTAACATTTATAAAGTTCACCAGGCTTTGGTGCTTGTAAGGTAAATGGTTACCACTCAGGAAGGTTCTTGTTGGTTTTCAGAGAGAGCTTTGTTGTTCCAGGACATCCACAATTGATGTATTTCTATCAGCCACTCCAGCGTCTTGCTGATTAAACTTGCCCCTTCAGGATTCTCCAGATGATACCCTCTTTCTTTCAGGTCACCAGAGTGCCTTTTAGTTTCTCTTATTCCATGTGAATCAGTCCTCTCCTCTTGCATGAACCACAAAGGCTTTGACCAGACTGTCTTACAAATTGGCTTTCTATAAGCTTTCCAGCTTGTCCTGTTCTAGTCCCAGTTGTTTCTGCTGGTTGTAACACTGTACAAGTGTAGAGCTCGTCGAAAGAATCAAAGACTTGTTGATCCAAACCAAGGCTTTTATTAGCAAAAGACAGGAGCTCTTCACAGGTGGCCAACCAGTCCGGAATGATCCGACCTGGCTAGGGACACAACCCTTTAAGGCCCAGACAGTAGGCGTGGCTAAGCTCTCAGCCAATCACTGTAAGCACAGTCTAGATACTGTAACTATATACACTATATACATTGGTGATAGATCTGTACTATCACAACAAGTAATATCTGTTTCTCTCTCTCTGAGAGAAAGCCCATTTGACTCTCTCTACTTGAAAAACCACATGACCCTCTTAGAACAGCAAGTTTTCAAACTGTCTGCGGCTCCAGCAAGATCTTTCATTTGTTGCCTTTTGTAAACAACAATCCATTAGTGAAATCTCTTGAGGAGTCGTCAAAGTTTTGCAAAAGCTCTGAGGCCCTGATATGTAGCAGAGCTCCAGTATTTTAAATAAGATCTGTTTTGAAGTGCTTGTATGTGACCTACTCTAACAAACCTTTCCCAATTTATCTCCCAAAATCATATCTATATAGTCTGTCACACTCCCCTTTGTGAAGCTCGCTAACATCACTCCCCTCTGCGAAATGCGCTGACGTCACTCCCCTCTGCGAAATGCGCTGACGTCACTCGCCCCTGCGAAGTGCACTGACATCACTCCCCTCTACAAAGTGCGCTGACATTACTCCCCTCTTGAGCCCTGCAGTTAGTACCACTAAAGCAACCAGTGACCAGGTGTGCACTGACTTGTGGGCAGGGCTTGACCATGATTAGCAGGTGAAGTGATTTCTGACTAGGTTTCAGGTAGAGAGGCCACATGCTTCCTCCCCCCACAATTCCATCAGGTTCCAGATGGAGAGGTTATATGACCCTCCACAATTCACACTACACGCTCCTTACTGTGACAGATAGACTTGTTTAGTCCATTGTTCTTGTTCATCAGCTAAATACATTGTTTACTCGTGCAGCCAAACAATTGATTCATTGCTTGAAATAAATGCAAACCCGTTCAGAACTTTAGTCTCAAATGTTTCTGCACGTACTTCAATGCATCACGATCAAAGTATGCTTAATTATCCTGGCAGTGTCTATTCAGCTCAAAAAAGGACCACCAAACACAAGCAGTTTCATAACACCTAATTCCCACAGTAAAGGGAAATCCACCTGAAGACTGGATGAATTACAACTAAGAATGGATGCAATCAGCACAAAGACTTGATGTCCATTTTCTTTTGGAGTTAAATAAGAAAATTTGCAGATGATGGGGTTGAGAGTGAAACACAAAAGTGCTAAAGAAACTTTAGCAAAAGTGCTAAAGAAACTGCTAAAGATGCAGCATCCATCAGAAGTAACAAGTACCTCCTCAAGTCTTCAATGGTTCTACGAGCGTCTCTCTTACTGCTCCCTCTGTTATCCTCGCTGCTCTTAAGCTCCATGATCATGCAATGACCCAGACTCACTTCCACAGTCATGTGACCTTCTTGAAGTAAAACACAAAAGACTGTAGAAATTGTGGTTGAAATAAAAACACAATGCTGGAGAAACTTGGCAGGTCATAGCAAAGATTATGATACATATCCAACATTGTGGGCTTGAGCCCTTCATCAAGGTAATCACCACTTGAACTTGACTGTCCCGAATACTTGTCTCTACCAAAAGATTTCTGATGAGCTCAGGTCCGAAACATTGGTAACCCTTTACTTCCTCTGGGTGCTGCGTGACTTGCTGTGTTTCTCCAGCACTTTTGTGTCTGACCATTTCCTTAGCCAGATGCAGTTCTAGTGACTGCCTACACTCTAGAACCTCAACGACTTTGCACTTATGATACACCTTTCCTAATTTTCACTCTCAATCACTTTGAGAATGACGGCAGGTACCGTCGGCTGTTACTCCCCAATATCCAGCTTGGAATTTGTTGGGAATATTTGATCAAATGGAACAGGAACAAGCCATAGTAAAACTGGTTGTTGCCTCTTGCACTCAGGAAAGTCGAGGTCAACCGGCCTGCTTTGATGCATCATTGCAGGAATTTCTTGGAGTACTGCTTGAGCGCAGCCACCAGTAACTATTTCATCATTGAACATCTCTCCTCCCCATCATATTTGGCAAAATCGTTGACTCTCAATTCCATTCACTCCTCCTTAGCAAATCCCATTCATCCTGTCTTGCAGCTCCGTTCTTGGAACAACCTCATCTTTCCATTGATCAGAATCAGAATTTATTGTCAAGAATAAATCATTACACTCGTTGTTTTGCAGCAGCATCACAGGGACAACGTATAAACCACCTTACAAATAAAAAAAATAGCGCATGAAAGGTAAGGCAGTGTCTTTGGTTCATTACTTATTCGTGAATCCGATGGTAGCAGAGATAAAGCTGCCCTTGAGCCACGGAGTTCCCATCTTCAGGCTCCTGTACTTTTTTCCCCCATGGTAGCAGAAAGAAGAGACCATGGCCAAGGTGCTGGGGGTCCTTGAGGATAAAGGCTTAAGACATCCTTGATGGAGTGGAGACTGGTGCCTGTTATGTCACAGGTCGAGTTAACAACCATCTGGAATTTTTTTCTTGTCCTAAGCGTAGGCACCTCCATACCAGGCAATGATGCAACCAGCCAGAATGCTCTCCATGGTACACCTATAGAAGTTTTCAAAGATCTCTGTTGACGTACCGAATCTCCTCAAGCATCTCTCAAAGTATAGCCTTTTCATGATTGCTTCAACATGGAGGCTCCAGGACAGATCCTCAGAGATGTTGACACAGGAACCTGAAGTTCTTGACCATCTCCACTATTGAGCCCTCAATGAGGACTGGGTCATGTTCTTCTGACTTCCTCATGACCCACAATAATCTCTGGTTAAGCTAACACTAAGTGCAAGGTTACTGGTGTGACACTACTCAATGAGCTGATCTGTCTCCTTCCTGTACGCTTCCTGATTGTCATTTGTTATTCCTCCTACAATCAGGGTGTCATTGACAAATTTGTAGCAGCTGCACTGCTCAAGGAGGCTAAGAACAGCAAGGCCACTGGCCCCCATTTTGACAACATTTTACAGGAATATGATTGGCAGCGTCATTGTGTGGTACAGTACCTGCGAAGTATCAGACCAGAAGATCATCAAAACAGCTGAGAAGATCAATGGGGGCTATCTTTCCTTTACTGATAACAGTTACTGGGAGTATTGATTAAATAGGGCTCAAAGAATTATTGAGGACCCTTTCCATTAATCACACAGGATCCTTGACCCACTGCCATCAAGTTGCAAGTACAGGAGCATCAAACTCAAGACTGCCAGGATGGGAAATAGTTTCCTGTGAGATTGATTAATGGTATCTTGTGACCAAGTAAACACCACCAAAATATTTCCTTACATCTATTTATCTTAAATGTATTTACAATATGTGATGATAACGTGGAGCATTTTGTTTGTCTATGTGTTTGTACCGTAGTCTGAAGAAACACTGTTTCATCTGGTTATATATGTCAAATTAAATGATAATAAACAAACTTGAACTTGGAAAAATTGGCACAGAACGTTTACTGGATGGAAGCACCAGGCAATGATCATCTCTGACAAGAAATGCTGCACATCATTCAAGTTCCTCACTATCAATACTTGGTGGATAAATTAGACTGGAAATCTCAGTTACAGGTAAATCAGTGATACTAACATTGAGGCTCCAAAAGCAGGTCAAATACTATGGATACATGTGAAAAAAAATTTGCATACATCAGGACTGATTTTTTCAACCACTTCTGGTAACGTGCTTTCATTGTTTGTATCAGGGCTGGTCCCACTGTATATAACCTCTTTATACATCCTCTGTACCACCATCACCATCATTCCAGGGGTTCAAACCTGGGGCAACGATTAGCAGAGGAGGCCATGCCAGGAGTAACTGTGGGGAACAAGGGACCAGTGTGGTGAAGGTACAAGGTGGAACTACTTGGTTGGCAAACAACGTAAACAGCTTGCTGCAGAGAAAGATCAGGGACCCATTGCCAAAGTGTCTATGCTCTGCTGACCTGCCATTTCCAGTCATGAAAGGTGGTGGACACTTAAATAAGAGCCCCATCCCCATCCTCATCCAATTGGGAGCCCAGCACATTATGCAAAGTGGAAGCTGAAAAATTTGCAAGAACCCTGGGCCAGGGGTTGAGTGGATGATTTCCCTTGGCATCTGCTAGTGTTCCCCAGATTTAAATTTGTGGAATTGCAGGGGCCCTGGACAGTGAGAAAGAATATTTAAGTTTGTAAATTAATCTACAATAGTTGGTGAGAAGTGGGAAATGGAATTTAACCCTGACAAAGTCTGAGGTCTTGCACTTCGATAAATCAAACCTGGGTAGGACTTAAATAAATGGTGAATGGTAGGGCCCTGGAGAGCATTGGAAAATAGACCTAGGGTGAGTGAAGATGCACAGTTCCCAGAAAGAGGCAACTCAGATGGACAAGAAGATGATGAAGGCATTTGGCATGCTTGCCTTCATGGCATGGGGTACAGAGCTCAAAGGTTAGGAGGACATGATACAGCACATGAGTGTGCGTTTGTGAGTGTGCATGTGTGCTTGTGTGAGCACATGTATCTATGTGTACACATGTGTGTGTGCCCATGTGGTGACACACATGCGTATGTGGCATGCACGTGTGTTTGTGTGACTGCACGTGTTTGTGTGCGCTTGCGTGCATGCATGTGTGTGTGCACATGTGCACGTGATTGTGTGCGCAAGCGCGCCGTTGGTAGACTGGTTGTATATGTACCTTTCAGACGATAATAAACTTGAACTTGGAGCAGATAATGACAGTGCCCCCGACAGAAAATCTTTAAGAAAAATGACAGTTCCTTCACAAACTGGGATCATTCTGCTGTTCTTGCTTCTGCAATGATTTGAAAAGGTCTTCACTTCACCTGGGATGGAGCAAGCATGATCTATGATCCAGCGAAAGTAAACCAGCAGATGCAATATACTTCCAGATCAGGAGAAGGAGGACATTCTGGAAATACTGAGCAAGCCAGTGTCTAACTTATAGAGGTAAAACAAGAAAGAATGCAGACTCTGTGGTTGAAGTAAAATCACAAAACTTGAGAACTCAACAGGTCAAAAGTGTCATGTATATACCAGAGATAAATATACATAACTTTTTTCGGGCTTGAGTGTCCAGATGGAAAATCAGGAGTTATTGCTCCAATTTATGGATGGACTTCATGGGATAGTATGAGGCTATGGGACACATGAGACTATGGGAGTGGGACACAGAACTGGCCTCTGTTATGGGAGTGGGATTCACTCTAACCTACAGAGCGTTTACAGCAGTCCTTCTTCCCTATGTTAGATTTCTGTACTTGTGCTCCCAGTCTTCTTTCAGTAAGCTATGATGGCAATAATTCATTAACAAAAAGAAAATCTTCAGGCACAGAAATAAAGTATTTTCCAACAATTAATTATCATTACCAATAAGAGCTATGTGAGGATTATTTTTAATGATACTCCAAAGACTAGAAGGGGTGGGCAACATTTTAATGTAGACATATAGCATGGTAACAGGCCATTTCAGCCCATGAGCATGAACTGCAGTTGTAGGTTAATTGGTCAGCATGGACTCGTGGGCTGAAATGGCCTGTTACTGTACTGTATGTCTACATTAAAAATTATAAATTAAAAGGTTGCCAACCCATATTGGACATTTTTTCTTCTCTCATACCACATTCCAAATTGAGAGAACTTGTAATGAAGAACAGAGAAAAAATTATAGGAAGGTCGTAGATACTTTGGAGATGGTGCAGAGGGGATTTACCATGTTGTGGCCAAGATTGGAGAACACGTCACATGGAGCAAGGTTTTCTCTTTTGAGTGACGAATGACATTACTATATAAAAAATGATAATAACATTAATTGTGCATGGAAAGTAAGGCAGTGTCTTTGGTTCATTTATTATTCAGGAATCTGATGGCAGTGGGAAAGAAGCTGTCCTTGTGCTGCTGAGTGCTTGTCTTTAGGTTCCTGTACCTTTTTCCTGATGGTAGTAGAGTGAAGAGGGCATAGCCTAGGTGGTGGGGGATCTTTGAGGATAGAGTCTGCTTTTTATAAGACACTGCCTCATGTAGATGGAGTAAAGTCTGGTGTTTGTGATATAGAGGGCTTAGGTGTGAAATAGGGAAAAATGAGATTGATGTGGAATACATTTCCATATGTCAACACAACATTGTGGCCATAAAACGGTACTGTGCTATACTGAGGGGATTTGAACTGAAATCTCATTGCCATTTTTAATCACTTGTAAAATATCTATTTCTATTTAACCTCAAAATTGCATATCACCCCTTTTCAACATTCCAGAGTTATTTGAGAGCATTAACAGTCATTATTGGCTTTAGCTGATACTCTGAGTTCAACATCCAACTTTCTCAAAGGAATCCCTCTGATAAGTATACATCCAATATGATGAAACAATACAGATCAATGTGGAAGCCAAAAAGGTTATCTCCCCTAAACCTAGTTCAGCTACATGGGGAGTCATAGGTCAAGGGAGTAGGGAGTCAAAAGTCAGGGAGAGTGGAGAGTCAGTGCATGGGGAGTGGTGAGACATAGGGTGTGGAGGTGTGACCCACAGGAGAATATAGTACATTTGACACAAGCATTCAGGTGACTCCTTGTGTTTCCACATTCCTGATGAAGTGCTCAGACCTAGAATGACGTTTACTTCCTGTGCATGTGATGTACCCTACTGATTATTTTGTGCATTGTACTCAACCTCAACATCAGCAGATGTTCTTATTGAACTCCATTTGGGCCAAATTGCTTTGTAATTCTTTTGTTCAACAACTGACCAGATAGACTTATGCACAGTGAGGTAATTGGAAAAGCAAACAAACAGCAAATAATCTTAGGTTAACCAAGTTTCTCTGTGAATAACACTTTGCATCAATATCCTTTCCCATGCCACGATTAGCAAGGAAGTTACATCTTCTATCAAGAAATGTCATGCCAACATCTGGCCAATCCATTTCTAAAGGCGAAGCAACACGTTAGTTTCAATGGGAACATTCCATTTTGAAATGTAATTTCAAGATGTTATTGGGTTTGCAACGTACGGATGAAGATCATTGTGGGGGAGGGGGGTGGGGGGGGGAATAAAATAAAAGGTATGTTTATGTACAGAACCTTCCATGCCAATTTAACAGGCTTGTTTGAAGCAAAAAGAGCAAATCTTGAAACATCTGGCTATACGAGATTAAAAATATCTTTTGCTTGTGAGGCAGGATGACCCTGCAGTGCATCTGAAGACTCAAAGTCAGTATGTAATCCCCTGCTCCTCTTCATGAAGATCCAGCATTGATCTAATGAATCACAACTCTCCACAACCCTGACCTATGATCCACCATTCCCCCTGCCCTGATCTCTTACTCACTCGGTTAAGATCCCCACTCCCCCTGTTCTGACTCCTCACTCCCGCTAACTTTTGACACTTTTACATCCCACCCTGCTAGTTCCAAATTCAAACACAACGGACATGGAAATGAGGCTCAGGTGTTAACTGGCCTGGCATTGTTCCAAACCCTAAACTCCTTCTGCAACCTTGGCATTGATCTTGTGTACTGAGTTGTCACAGGGAAGGCAGTGATTTTATAAGGTCATAGAGTCATACAGCATCGAACAGACTCTTCAGTCAAACTTGTTCATGCCATCCAAGTTGCCATTCTCAGCTGGTCCTAGATGACTGCATTTGGGCTATATCTTTCTAAACTTTTGCCCTCCTTAGATCTATCCAACGTCCTTTGAACATTACCATTGTAAGGATCAAAGGAATATAATTTGAAAGTGTGAACAGCATCGAAGATGATTGAAAAATTATATTATTTGTTTGATGGGGAAAAAAAAACAATCTGGGGGAACTCAGTGGGCCAGAACCTTTCATTAAGAGTCATCAAGAGCAATCCTGAATGGTTCTGGCCCAAAACGTCAACCAGTGATGCTGCGAGACCCCTGAGTTCCTCCAGCGGAGTGTATGTTGCTCCAGCAATCAGCACTCTCTCATATTACTCAAGGTCTACAAATTGGTGATAATAAGGAACTCTCGATGTCCTACAGGCAGCTTGCGTTCTCAAGTCAGAGAATCAATTGGTTGTGGGAGGAGTTTCAAAATTCAAGTTTCCTTTGTTGTAATGTAATTGTACAGAACATGTAATATTACATGAAAATGCCTTCTGCCTGCCATAAAGCAGACAAAGGCTCTCCATAAGTGTTGCCCAGCGCTCCTTACAGTTAGAGAGAAGGAGAAGCAAAAGAGACTCCCTTCAAAGTCACTAACTGTATATGGATTCTCCTCCAGCGGTCCTACAGGCTCTGCATCTGCACAGACTCCAGTTCAAGCCATCGGCAACTCGAGCTCCAGATCCAAACCTCCAACACGATCAGGAAGCTTTACAGCAAACAAAGCGAGAGTGAAGATTCCAGAAGTGTTTCAGGGAATAGATGGTTCTCTGATTATTTCTTTCATCTCAGTCATGAATTTGGAGATCAATTGCCAATAGATAAAGGATCCTTCTGGAAGGTCTAGGAGGATCAAAATATTTGTCACTCTAATTTAATGTTTTTACTTTTCCTGTGAATTTAGACAACTTTAATTCGCTAAGGAAGGAATTGTCAGATTAAGGCAGTCCCAATTCAATCATTAGAGATGTTCCAAGCTCAACACTCCAAACTAGAACTTCACACCACCTGTGGTCATCCCAGAGAAGGGTAACAATGAACTAATGGGATCTGAGATCCCAATTTGGCATCAAAGGTTATAGGGAGAAGGTCTGGAGTGGGGCTGAGTGAGAGGATGGATCAGATCATGATAGAATGGGAGAGCAGACTCAATGGGCTGATTGGCCTACTTCAGCTCCTATATCTTGTGAAAAGGTTTTAATTGAATTGGAACAATATTTGGGAATATGTGGGCTCTAAAACAGGTGGGATATTAAGATCACTGCAAAATAATACATTGTGGGAACCATCTGGTTGAAAGATTAATGTAGAATGTGTTCTTACAATGCTATTTAGCAAGGGGTTTTGGCCAAGGAAGGTGAAAAATATCTCCAAGGCTGGTGCATGATTTGGAGGGGAAATTGAAAGGAGTGGTTTTCCCATAACTATTTGAAGTTAAACTTCTGTTGTGATGCATCTTGTAAATGGTTCACTTGGAATAGTGCAATCAATAACAGGAAGGATTCAGATTCTTTGGAGAGAGTGCAGAGGAAATTTACCAGGATGTTGTTTGGATTGCAGAACACGTCTTATGGAGTAGGTATGACAGAAACCTTTCTCTTTGGAGCGATGAAGGATGAGTGGAGACTTAATAGGGTTATACAAGAATATGAGGGACTCCCAGCACCTTGTTCCTGGGATGTCAAATGTAGATACAAGAGAATATCTATTTAAAATGAGTGGAGAAATATTTAGGAGAGAGGCTTTGCTGAGGGTGGTGGTGGGAAGTACAATGGAGATATTCAAAATACTTAATTAGACACATGGATATCAGAACAATAGAGGATTATGGGTATGAGGAGGGGAAAAATTAGATTGTTGTGGAGTATGTTACATAGGTTGATAACATTGTGGATTGAAGGGTCAGTACTGTGTTGCAATGTTCTGACCATTGCTAGCACAATGAATGGTTCAGATGGTGAATATTGAACATGTCCTGTTGTATACAAGCTTCTCTTTCTGACAACTTGCAAATAGAGTGGGATATTGGACAATCATTGGTGAACCTTTCAAAACAATGACCAGTTTATGGAGGGAATATCATTCATGTCTGGTCCAAATGCTGACTGCTCTGTATAGGCTTTAAACGGCCTTTTAAATGAGCTGATTTAAAAAAAAAAGAAATCCTGCATCCACGGAGGTCTATTCTTAAGATGGTGTGCCTGTGCTGGGCAGCGTACGAGTGGTTGCAGACTGGAGAGAAAGAGACTTGCACAGGACACCAAAAAAGGGGAGAACACCCCTCCCCCACCCCCATTGATAAGGAGAAGCATAGGAGATTACCCTATAGGGAAGGTGACCAGCGAAGCACTCAGTGGCTAATTTACTCACAGAATGCATGCAGGTGGCAATTTGTTGCCAAAAGACTCACATAGGCTGTGGGCTTCTGGAGAAAGGCTCATGGGAACCAGGTTTAGGAACACGGATTCAAGAGGGTGTTGAGGGCTCCTGAAGGCTTCCTGATCGTATTGGAACTTTGGATCTGGAGCTTGGGTTGCTGATGGTTTGTACAGGGGTCTGTGAGGCTGCACAGATTGCAGGAACACTGAATGTAAATCCAGAGACAGTTTCTCTGAAGGGACTCTCTTTCTCCTTTTGTTAAGGATGCTGGGAAATACTCATGGTGACTCTTTGTTTGCCTTATGTATCACGTATCTTACATTTTTAATGTATTATTTCATGACAATAAAAGGAACCTTGAGATGTTTGGAGAACCCTTTGTAGCTGGGACATGAATCCGAGATGCTTGACCTCCAGCAATTAAAAAAGATCTTCCTTTGTGAGAGGTCCACAGATGTGGTACAGAAACTCAATTGTTCACTGAGCATCCTTAGAAAGCAAAAGGCAGTTGACATTTTGGGCTTGAGTCCTTCAACAGGAGTTTTAGATCTCAGCTCTGAAAATTTTCTTGTTTCCATCCTTTGAGCAAATAATAAGAAGCTGAAGGAAGTGTGAATCAGGTTAGATTCAGTCTTGACAACAGCCCCGACCCATCTCCATGGGTGCTGCCTGAGCTGTTGTGTTCCTCTAGCAGCTCCTTGTTTGGTCACATTGCCTTTGGTTTGACCAGGACCTTTAGAAGTCACTCTCTGTCAACTCAATGATACTCTTGTCTCCCCTTGGGGAGTTTTGCTCCTCTGTCTGTGTTTGGACCAAAGTCACAATAAGAATGGGAAAGAATGAAATCTGTGTGATTGGTGAGTAGTTTTTATTGGTGAGTAATTTCTCCTTGATTGCATTGTCAAAACTAGCCTTTACCTTGTTTCTGAGGATTGATAAGGTGGCATTCAGTTTGTCTTATTTTTCTCTTCAAGGGTTTTTCTGGGTATTTTTGTCATATTTACAAAGATACATGGCATATTACTCCAGCATAATAAAAATGCTTACTCATTCTTGAAACACTCTTGAATTAAGTTTACCTCTCATCCTTGGGACAAGAACAGAAACATAAATCCCAAGGGTGGTCATGCTCACAATGACCTTGATAGAAAGCAAAGGTCTTTCAACACACACACAAACACACACACGCATGTGCATACACACACTCATGTATATAGACACACATGCACACCCATACATATGCACACACACACACAAACATACATGGACACTCACAGACAGATGCATATATGCAAACACACACAAACATGCATGGACACATGTGAACACTCTCTAGCACCTGCAAACTCACATGGGCAGTCACAGACAGATCCTCAGACACACATATGCACACATCCATGCACACACACATACATGCGGCCATATAGACACACGAGCACACAAATACATGCATGCACACTCACATGGACAGTCACAGACAGAGGCATATACACACACTTACAGAGCTGCAAGCCCCTGGAATCTATAAATAATGTGGTTAAAAGAAAACAGACATTCACGATGATATTTCATGAAGATTACTCTGGTGGATAAAAATCCAGTGCACAAGGAGTTTATTTATTAATAGCATATCTGACCGAAGGGAATGGATCTAGCTTGAATATATTTTAAAATCCAGCACAAATGTTGGTATTGAACACATTAGCTACTTTTGAAGCCAGTTGCTGAACAAAACTATTGAAATGTTAATGGTTGTGTATGTTCTTCCCAGGTGTCATATACTGTAGGTCACATTCCCATTGCTTTCCAAAGCAGGTTTAATTTCTCGTGTATGAATAATGAAAGTGTGACCTACAGTGATACAGAAGACTAGTTTTTAAAGTGGCTTATCTCCCTAAGGCTTACAGCAGCGATTTTGCACAGAGCAGCTATTTCAAATAATGGAGGTTATTAGTCCGTCTTACCGCCCAGGAGGTAGATGACATGCTTCCCACAAGCCGGCTGGAGTTTCCCTTCCCAGGGCTGCCTTTTGCACTGCTTGAGAAGGAGCATTCGTTGATTTATTAAGATCTCAAAAGCTTCCTTGTTAGAACAGCACATTCTCCTGCTGGACAAAATATCCCTCCTTTACTGAAAGTTGTTTTAACTATCTGTATTCGGCAAAATTTACCAGGCAAGGGCAAGATGACCAGAGTCACTTTATTAGAGGGACAAATGATGAGAGGTGACTCAATGGAGGTGTATAAAATTATGAGGCGCAGATAGGGTGGAGAGTCAGCACCTTTTTTCTCAGGGTGGCAATGGCTAATACAAGGAGGTCATTTATTTAAGGTGAGTGAAGGAAATCAATTCATCTGGAAATGAACTAATCTATCAGGAAACTTCTATTCATCAAGAAAACCTTGTCTAATTAGAGTTAATCCTCTTCCTTTCTTCCTAGATGTCGCGTCAGCAGCTGTGTATTTCTAGCACTGTATTTTAATAGCATAGAGCATACAATTTTACAGTACATACAGGCCATTCTACCCACAACGTTGTGCAGACGTACATAAATGTATTTCACAACAAACCGATCCTTCCCTTCCCAGATAACCTATTTTTGTTACATTCATATGCCTATCTGAAAACCTTTTAGATGTCCCCATTGTAGCAGCCTCCACCACCATGCCAGCAATGCATTTAAGGCATCCTCTACTCTCTGAATAAAAAAAGTGGTCTCAGAATTTTATAGAACTGCATCATTACCTCATGGCTCTTGAACTCAATCCTGTAAGAATGAAGGCCAACACATTCTATGCCTTCTTAACTATCTATTAACTTGTGTGGTGATCTTGTGGGATCTATGGACTTGGACTTCAAGATCCCTCTCTCCTTCACCACTGTTAAAGATATCACCTTTGGCCACATACTCTGGCTTCAAGTTCGACTTTCCAAAGTGCATCATTTCACACTTATCTGGATTGAACTCCATCTGCTACTTCTACACCCAACTCTACATCCTGTCTATATCCCGTGGCATGATAGCACTGTATGGGGTTCATTCAGGAGCCTAAAATCTGTTTTTAGGCCTCTTGTGGGCACTTCCCCAATCTTAAGGCTTTTTCCTGATTGGATGATGGAGAAGAATATGTCTGGGTGTGATGGGTCCTTCAGTATGTTGGTTGCCTTCCCTAGGCAGTGGGATTTATGGCTAGAGCCATGGAGGGGAGCAAAGTTTGCGTGATGCTCTCAGTTGCAATCACTACATTCTGTAGCTTCTTCCGTCTAATGCTGTGATGCATCGAGCAAGTCTGCTTTCAATGGAGCACCTGTGGAAGTTGTTGAGGGACGAGGGAGATGCGATGAGATTCCTTACTCTTAGGAGACAGCAGAGGCATTGGTGCACTTTCTTAATTCTCTAATCAACGAGCTTGTCCCAGATCCAATCACTGGAGATATTTAGTATGAACAAAACCATCCACTCTTTCCACTTCAGCACCATTAATATAATCAAAGGTGTGGACTCTGCCCCCTCTCCTGCAGTCAATGACTATTTCATGGAGTCTAACAGCATGGGAACAGGCCCAGCTTACCTGTGCTAAACAATGTGTGCTCCTGTTTTATTCCCACTTTGTCCACATTAAGCCCATTCTCTTCCTACTCTCTTCCATCCATGCAATTACCTCACAGGAAGTGAAATTTACATGCATTGTGAGAATGTGCAATCCATTCAACTTCCCTTCCCATTTCTACCCTGATGTTGGCCTTCTCAACTCTTAGCATGTGGCCCAAAGGTCATGAAAGGAATGATAACTCATGTTCTGCATGAGTGAGTCTGTGCCAATTGTGTGAACATGGACTCTTCCAATACAGGAGTTCTCCTCTCCTCTCTGTAATGGTCAATCTCAGCCACAATGCAGGGTCTTGTCTCACAATTAATTCTTGCCAAACCTCCATCCCCCCGCCACAGATGCTGCTCGACCTGCTGAGTTCCTCCATCAGTTTGCTTTTTTTTTTGCTTCAGATTCCAGCATCGGCAGTCCCTTGTGTCAGCAAAATTTATTCATGAATTTTCAGAGTTCTGACTTTGCCCTGAAATACAAATCAGGAAATGATACACCATCTGGATTGTTACCACAGGGGGACTCCATGAGCAGAGAAATAGAGGTGAAAATACACTGCATAGTGAAAGCAGCATCAAAAACACAGCCTCATCAACACAGCAGAAACAAACGCGACTTCTGCTGAAACTGTGCCTGGGCCTCGACAATGACTTGCTTCACTGGCTTGGTGGGTTCTGAATTGACTGATAGGGCCAATGGGTGACCAGCAGACTTTGCTACAGATGGAACAGGTTGTGGCAGCAGAAGTAGTGAACAGCAGGTCACCAACTTTAATGCAGAAAGAGCAGCAACTTCATTTCAACTCCGAGGGAGATACACAAAGGAGAAATGTGGCAGGTCATGCAGCATCCATAGGAAGTAAAGGACAACTAGCATTTCAAGCCTGGGCTCCACTTTCTCCAGTAGTCCCTCCTGCACATTTGTGCATTGCACATCACTCCGGCATTTCCTTGTTTAACTTTATTTCAGCTGAGAGGGATGATCATTTCTTGCTCAGGGATATACAGATTAAGGTTAGATGCAACAGAATATCCAAGAAAGGTTAAAAAGAAATGAAACTGAATTTTTGCAGTAAGATTAATGAACTGAAGAGCTTTAAACAAGTATACCGATACTAGGGAATATTACAGGGATAAGACCCAAATTGAAACTGTCCAAATATGAAATAGAATTTGTTAAAATTGCCCTGGCAGTGGCCAGAAAATGCACAGCTGTTGCATGCAAGTCTGATTCACATCTAGGTGTGGCATGTTGGAACGCAGAGATACATAGTTGCATTCCCCTGGAGAAGATTACTTACAAGTAAATATGACTTTTTAACAAATTTGGCAACTATAGTTACAAAATTCAGGCATAAATCTTTAGATGTATTCTTCCTAAACCATGGGAACAGTGTTGATTTTCTCCAAAGAAAATGGATAAAATAGGAATTTGTGATCCATGGAGTATGCGTCACTTTTCAGTGATCCAACCCATTTTTTTTTCTTTTCTTTGTTATCTTGTCTTTTTCTTACTTTTCTATATATTAATTCATTTTTCTTTCTTTGGGATTTTTTTTGGAGGAGTGTGTTGGGGGATAGGGTTGTGAAGTAAATATTGGATATACTTATGTACCTGTATTTTTCATTCTGTAATCGACTCCATGCTTGGTTAAAAATACAAAATATTTTTAAAAATGTATACTTAATATATTTATTTTGTCACTCATTGGAACACTACATACTGCATAAAAAGGAATTGTATCACTGAACCAGGCACAGTGTAAATGCTGAAGAATAAACAGCTTGCTGGGCAGTAGATCAGATTTTGGAAGTCAACCTGACCAACAGTGTTCTGGAGAACAAAATAGAATGCCCGATTTCCCTCAACTTTTCCTTCAAACCTGATCGACTTGATTGAAGAAACTGGGCCACAGTCAGTTCTATAAATAGGCCCTCCATTTCATGAAGGTGAGATCTTTGGAATATATCAAGCCCTCCCATCGACTCCCTCAAGGATCCACGAAATCCCACATGAGATTGGCGTTTATTGTCAAATGTGCCAAGATGCAGTGACAGAGGTTATTTTACAAGCTGACCAATCAACATCCCATAAAAGTAAAAGTGAGACACAGAACTAAAGAGCAAAGTTGGGGGGTGGGGAGCGAGTGAACGAGGAGCGAGCAAACGAGAGATCAGTTGTTATGGAGCACAGTTTTATGAATATGGGGTTCATTCAGAACACTTCCAGCTGATATTCTGACCCCTAACTTTGACATTCCATGTTTTGAGAAATCATCTTTCTTAACTGTAATCCAACAGCAGTGCTATCATCTAGTTAGCCAATACCTGTCTGACTCAACTCCAAGCTTGCTGTTTTGAGCATTTTCCCCCTCATTTTCTCATAATGAACATCACTACAATACTCAGCAGCACTTGTACCATTTATGGATGATCATTAGTGCCCCGGGAACTTTGCAATTGTTATGTCTCATTAAATGTTGCTTTGTAGGTTACCCAAGTCAGATAATTGACATGTTCATTTTTGCAATAGGTAATTTTCAGCTTCCAGATAAATTCTGAAGCCCGTATTCAGCACAAAACTATTAGTGTCTGGTCACACTTGAGGTAACTTACACATGTAGTCATTCAGTGAACGATTACTTCCAAAACATTTTACAAGGATGCATTTTTAAGATCTATCCATGTCTTGAAAATTAGCAATAAGACTAAAAATTCATCGAGTTTGCATTTATTCAAGTCCTTCCATGACCTTAACTCATCTCAAAGGGCTTTACGTTTAATGAAGTACTTTAACCTGAAGTGTTGGGGATCATGCAATTGGCAATCAGCAAGAAGTCTGCAGTCTGGAGTGAGGTAATAAAGGAGATCTACTTGACAATGGCTGAGGAATAAATGCTAACCAACCCCAGGAGAACTGCCCTTCTCTTCTTCAAATGGAAGCTTTTGCTTCAGTCTTAAAGGGCAGTCACAGCTTTGATTTAAAACCTCATCGAAATGATTATATCCCTGATGGTACAGCAGTAACTCAGCAATGCATTAGCCTTGATCTATGTGATCTGAAGTCTCTGGAGTAGAAGGTAAACCCATTTCATGCTGACTCAAAACACTGATGTTATTACTGACCCTAGGCCTGATGCTTTTGAAACTCATGGAAATGTAATTGTATCACATTGAAATGAAGCATTACATTATATTGATATTTACATCTTTCTGGCAATTTATTCTTTTATAAAGTTCCTATTTATTTCATTACTTCAAAGATTCATGAAGTTTCACTGTAACCTAAACCCTAACCCACCCATACTGATCCTAGTGTTGAAACCCCTAGTTCATCCCATCTGTCTCCATTCAGCCCATATCCTTCTCCACCTTCCCTCCTCATGTGTCTAATTAAATGCATTTTAAACATTGTATTTAACCAATGTCTCTTACTTTCTGTGGAAGATCATTCCATATACCCACCAACTTCTGTATGGAAGTCTTGAATTCCTTTTACCTAAAATACATGGCCTCTCATTTTAGAGACCCCTACCCTGGGGAACTGACTATTGACCTTACCTACTGTGATAGAGTATTTTGAGGTGGCTTGAGAGGGATTGCTAGAGTAGCTTGCACATACATTACAAAAGTCCTGCAAAAATTCTGTGTTTTTAAAGAGTGCTTTTTCAAGAGGAGCAACAAAGCATCAACATACAGCTTGCCTAGGAGAGCATGTGATTTTTGCAGGCAGGGACAGAACAGCTTTGCTCTCAGAGATGGAGGGAGAGAGAGAGAAGGAGACACAGAAATCAGTTCCAGAGGGATAAGCTGGCAAACTTTGGAAGGCTGCCAGATCATAGGAGAAGATTGGTGGTCTGAAATGTGACCTGAAATAAAGAGGATCATCTGGAGAACCCTGAAGGGGGCAAGTTTCATCAGCAAGACTGATTGAGTGGAAATCAGTTGTGGATGTCCTGGGAAAGGAATCTCTCTCTGAAAACCAGCATGAACTCTTCTGAGTGGTAATGATTTGTCTGTTAAACACCAAAGCCTGGTGAACTTTGTTAATGCTAACTTCTGTGCACAATACAAGAATTGGCAGCAACCAATGAGATTGGAGTGTGATCCAAAGAACTTTTCTAATCTTAAATATACATTACACACACCTGCACTTAGTATTATAAGGGGGATTATGTGGGTTAGGTAGGTTAGGGGAAGGGGGGAGGGGGGAGAGAAGAGAGGGAGAGAGATTATAGAATGTTCAGCCTGATGTCGGTGGTGGGGAAGATATTGGAATCCATCATTAAAGGAGAAATAGCAGAACACTTTGGAAGGAATAATAGTATCGGTGCTAGTCAGCATGGGTTCCTTAAAGGAAAATCTTGCTTGAGTAATCTCCTGGAATTTTGAGGATCTAACAAGGAGGGTGGACTCGGGAGAGCCATTGGATGTGGTGTACTTGGACTTCCAAAAAGCCGTCAATAAAGTCCCACACAGGAGGCTAGTTTTCAAAATTAAGGAGCATGGTATTGGGGGTAGGGTGCTGTCAGTATAGGAGTAGAGAAGCCCTCCTGCAGTTGGTGAGACCTCACCTGAAGTATTGTGTCCAGTTCTGGTCCCCATGTTTAAGAAAGGACATACTTGCTATAGAGAGAGTGCAGTGCAGATTTACAAAGTTAGTTCCTGGGATGGCAGGATTGTCTTGCAGGGATTGGTTAGAAAGACGAATTATATGTGATGGAGTGTAGAAGGATGGGGGGAGACATGATTGAGATATTTAGGATTATCAAAGGGCTTGACAGGGTGAAATCAGAGCACATGTTCGCAATAATGGGAGAGACTAGGACTAGAGGGCATAGTTTAAGAATACAGGGAAGGCCATTTAACACAGAAATGAGGAGATTTTTTTTAAAACCAGAGAGTTGTGGGTCTGTGGAATGCATTGCCGCAGAGGGTAGTGGGAACAGATTCATTGGATAGATTTAAGAGGAAGTTGGATAAGGCTCTTGTGGGCAGGGAAGTTAAGGTTATGGGGATAAGGCTGGGATTGGTTATTGAAAGGGAAAGATCAACCATGACCCAATAAATGGCGGTGCTGGCTCAAAGGGCAAATTGGCCTACTGCAGCACCTATTGCCTATTGTCTGTATGTGTGTAATGTCTGGTGCTGTGTCTGCATGTTTTTGCACCGAGGACTGGAGAATGTTGTTTCATTGTGTTGCATCATACAATCAGATGAGAATAAACTGGACTCTCACCATTAACCCTTGCCCTCTGGTTCTTTTCTCACCTTACTTTAGTATAATATCCACTTGGATTTACTCTATCTCAATTTTCTATACTTCCATGAAATCTCTCATTCTCCCACGCTCTAGTGAATTAAAATCTAACCTGTTTAAATATTCCCTGTGACTGAGTTCCTGAAGTTCCAGCCACATCCTTTAAATCTTCTCTGTAATCATTCAATCTTATTGATCTCTAATTTGTAATCATATTAGAAACACCACAATCTATGTGCATATCAAAATCCACAAAAAAAAGCAAAGAAGCATATTTTCCGACTGGTTGTGCTTTGTTTGGAGCTGAATGAATGCAGTTCAAAGAAAGGTTAAGGACTTAAATAGGTGCAATGAGCCCCAATTTGTTATTTTAGCCAATAAGAGGGACCTCCATTAATCCTTCAATCTGACATTGAAATGTAGATTATGTGCACACATTTTCACCCAGAAATGATTTTCCATCTTCACCAATAGAACAGCTGCCCTAACCGCACAAAGAACTGTCTGCACAGTTGCAAGTCAATTTTTTCCCCTACTTGGGCTATTCTGAGTGTTATTATCTGTCGATCTTACATTTATATTTTAAAAATTCAACTAAATTTACCATTACAGTCAAAGTTTCATGGTCAGAAGTCTAATATGCTCCATGAGTAACAAAAAGGGACAGCACATCTCACACAAGCATGTGAACACCCATTCACCACATTGTTTGAAGCACAAGTTCATCATCATAGTTTATTCTCTGGCTGAAGAAAGTAAAAACTTTACTGTGCATGTACATTGTACAATGTGTATGACAATAAACTTCTTATCATTATCATCTACCAAAAAGCAGAAATTTGACTCAAAGACAGAAATTAAACATGAAATTCCACTTTAAAGTCCATAAACTAAAGCTGAACATACATTTCCAAACATCTATTGGTTGTCACCTGCTGTCTAAATCCTTCATGCTGAAATACAGTTGATGCTTTTTTTTAATATATCCAGTTCCCATACATTTTGGTAGAATTGTTGCCCTTGCTCTTTTCGAAGTCGCTCGCTGTAACTCTGCTCTCTGTGACTGGTTTTATTCTGCTGTACTTATGAATAGATAGACTTGTTGGTTAGCACACAAAAAAAGCTTTTCACTGTATCTCAGTACACCTGACAATAAACGTAAACTTAAAACTGAGAACATCTGGAATTTGATGTCCCACACTAGGTTGTTCCTTCACACAGCTCATCCTAATCATTAAATGATTCCATCTCTTCTGATCTTGAACTTGTCTAATTATTCTGAAAAATACAGGTCTTTGAAACTGATAAATGCCAGCTCTGATAAGTGATTTCATTAATGGTAAGGTGGCTGAAATAAATTGCATGCCCTATATTTGCATCTTCTTAAGGACATTTATCGAAGAGATTTTTCACTGTAAGCACTTAATTTTTTTCCCCTCTCAATCAACAAATGCTACCTCAATAAAACTTAGTGCACAGCAACAGCTAATTATGGAAGGTTCAGAAACTGAGTTCAATATTAGAAGGTTGTCTCTGATGCAGATCGTCTCCAGGGACAATGTGCAATTGGCAATGGGTGGATGAAAAATCATTGCAGGTGGAGCTTGAACATTTCAACACGCACACTGTTTTCTTAGGACTAGAAAATCCAAACATTACTTCTGACAATTCATTTGTGAAACTCTAATAAAATAACAGAGTCAATTTATAGTCAGAGAAACGGTGTCGGAATCCATTAATGTGCATCCCAGAGGATCACTGGAAGAGAAATACTTCTCAATCATCCTTCCATGTAGTACATACATATGAGCTGGAAACTGGGGTCGATATCACCTAAGCTTGTCTTACAGCACATTTTGTGCTGCACTAAGAATATTCAGATTTTTCAAGCTCATTTTCCCATTCAATTAATTTGTGACTGCTCTCACTTCACCTGTTTGGCCTCCTTTTCCTTCACGTCCCTTGATACCCTGACCCAACAAAATGTGAGCCCCATCAGATTTATACGAGAAAGCCCTTTTGGAGAATGACCAAATCCTTGCATGGGAAAGATGCTTCTTGTTTTCAGTACTCAATCGTCTGGCTCTAATTTCAAAAGATTGCAAATTTCTGTCCACCAGTGGAAACACTTGCTTAACTTACTCTTTTGCTCCCAGTATAAAGAATGGTTACATGTTACTTTAACACTCCAAAGTCAGGCTATTGGAAGCTTAGTAAAGGTTAAATTAATGCTTGTAAGCCATTGTGCTATTGCTCCCCACTGTGAATCATCATTTCTGAGGTGATGCGCCCAAATCTGTGCATCGGACTAAGATTTTGTCATAAGTGAAATGTGATGTCTTTTCTCATTATTTCAGATTCCTGGAGACAAACAACAGCATTACCTTAGTCTTGATGATTCCTTTTACTGCTTAACTGCACACTGCTCTGAGAACCATAGAACACTTTTGCACAGAGCAGGCCATTTGGCCCATCAGGTCTGCGCTGAATTGTTATTCTGTCTAGTCCCATTGATGCGCACCCAGACCATAGCCCTTCATAGAACACTGCAATCTCCAAAATACAACGCCTTTTATCAGAACCAGCTGATCAGAGCAGCATGTCATATTGTTGTTCTCAACCAACACAATATCCTGCCACGTCAGCACTGTTGAAGTGCATCGAGTCTGAAACATTGGCTGCTTCTCATTGAGTGAGACAAAATGGAAGCAGGCCCTTCAGCTCTCTTCTCAGATGCTATCCAGCCTGCTGAGCAGTTGTAGAATCTGCAGCATTCGGCTTTTGGCATTTCCTACCTATCCTGTCCTTTCAACACAAAGATCGACTTGATTCATCAATCAGTCACATAGGGATGTTTTAATCACCACAGTTTCCTTCTCCTCAGTCAGGATGTCCCCTTGGCTAATACTGCAGTGACAACCCTAAAAACTACTGGCAATCATCAAGTCTGCATTTTGAGAGTTAGGATTAGATTTTCACATTGTTGAGTTTCCTTGTGAAATATGCTGATTGAAATATGTAGAGAAGCGAATAAAATGAGCAAAGCTGTAAAAATAGGAAGGTTAGCGACAGTGTGGAAAACAGGAGAGCTTAAAAGATGGAAAACGGTAGTCTATCTGGGATGGTGTGCAAACCCTAGAGAAAGGAGAGCAGAGACAGAGCTGCTCTGTTGAGTTCAACTGCTGGTCAGGAGGTGAGCAGCTCCATGCAGGTTTAAAATGGCTTGTTAAAGGAGCTGACCATGTTAGAAAGTAAAATCCTGCAACTGAGGAGGTCCATGCCCAAGATAGTAGTGCCTGTGCTCGGCAGTGGCCTTGAGGGGTTGCAGACTCCACGGAGCAATGGACCAGTGCAGGGCACCAGAAATGGGAGAACACTTCCTGTTGAGCAGGAGAAGGAGAGGAAATAGCCTTACTGAGTGGTGACAGTGACAGTAGACCAGCAAGCAGCTCAGCTGCTGAGAGACTCCCATAGGCCGAGAGCGACTTGTGGTCGGGAGCACTCGCATGGACTGTGGTCTGCTAGAGACTGGATCAGGAACTGGATATCGTTGCTGGGATTTTAGAGTGGGCTGAAGGCAAGAAGGGCACCCAAAGGGCCTCAGGTGCTGAAGGTTCAAAAATCTGATTGGAATGAAACTGTTCTTGAAACTAGACGTGCTGGTCTTCAGGCTTCTGTACATTTTGCCTGAAGGTAGCAGAGAGAAGAGGTTATGACCAGGGTGATGGAGGTCATTTATGATGTTGCCTGTCTCCTTGAAGCAGCTCCTCACAGCAGGTCAGAGCCTGTGATGGACATAGGTATGCCTTCCACCTTCTGGAGCCTTCTGAGTTCCTGGACATTTGAATTCCCAAACCAGGCTATGATGCTACCAGTGAGTATATGATCCTGGATGCACCTGCAGAAGTTTGATAGTGTATTTGACAATATGTCAAATCTCTTCAGACTCCTGCAAAAGGTATGGGTGTGCCTTGTTCATGGTTGTCTGAATGAGCTGGTTCCATGAAATGTCATCTGATACATGAACTCCTATGTACTGACCCTCTCCACATCCATCCCCTCGATGCAGGCAGGTGCGAGGTCCCTTTAAGTGAGAAAGAGGAAGGCAAGAGGAGGGTGAAGAGGTAAAATGATGGAGGTATTTTCTAGGTTTACAGATAACTGAAATACAGCATCAGAAATGGGGAAATGAGATATGTAGAAACAGAAATGGAGTCTGAACTGGGATGTGATGAGCTCTGCAATATGTTCAGGTGTAGGCCAGGATTCTTTAAATAGATACCAGCCAACACCCCATCCCCAAAAAATGGAGATAAAAAGTCATTAAATGAATAAAGATAAGGATGAAAATGAAAGCCAAAGTTGATCAAGTGTGTCACTTCAAGGTGAGAGCAGAAAACAATGTATTGGAAAACAAACATAAAAGAAGGGAAAAATGCAGGAATCAAAGAAATGCCCCACAAATAGTCAGGAGCCAAATTGTTTCTTGTGGGAGAATGACTTGGAGAAGGTGAGCGGAACAAAGGAAAAATTATTCATTGTGAGAATGTGCAGCGAGCTGCAGCAACTTCATTGACTTTATGACAGGAGCAACACTATTCTCCCAGTCTGAAAATTAATACTTCCCATTGTATTGACATTCTTTCTGTCACACACTTCCTTCATCACTGCACCTCCACAGTTCATGAACAGGATCTGAGACCTGGCATTGATGGCAGGGCAGATTCAAGGGGTCAAATGGCTTTGTCCTGCTCTTATTTCCTTATTGTGATAAATAACGGGGGGCGTGGCAAGATGGCGTAGAGTCTAGACGTGTAATCTCGACCTCTCTGGCCAGACTTTTAAATACCTGTTTTTTAACCCTTTGTCTTCAGGTTTAAACTTTTTAAATTTTAGTTTAAAGTATTAAGGAATTATTATGGCCACTAATGGTAAAAAGACTAAACCTCAAGTTCAGAAAAAGTTACATTTTTGAAGTGCTGAAGATTTGGGGCCTAGACGACTTAATACAGCCCCAGGCTCAATCTCTTCATTGTCTAAACCCCAAAGATTGCCTGTGGGGGCTGAAAAATAACTACTACTCACCAAATAAAGGATGGCGCTGGAATTACCCGTTCTCCGGAAGAAGGTACGTGTTCCCAAGAAGTGGACCCCAATTTGGAAAGCCTTTCGATTTCAATGGAGGGAGCACACAGGAAGTCAACTCCATTGTTGGAAATGCATCAGGTAATATTTCAATCTGAAGAAATAGTTTTTCTTCGTGAATTGATGAAAAAACAACGAGATAAGGGGGGAAGACCAGCGGCGACCCCCTGAGGAAGTTGGGGTGCCGTCACTGGGAGTCCACACCCACAGTAAAATTTTTAAAATGCCTTCTGTTGAGTTGTAGCAGGAGCTGCAGTTACCTTGTTCTCCACTATGTCAGAGAGAGCAGAGCTGAGATTTACTCAATCACAGTGTATGCAATTAAATAAAGTTATTCAAGCTGTTATATAACCTTTGTTGACATCTCAAATGAATGAAATGGCTCAAATGAATGCTGGCATAAGTTCAGAATTAAATATGGTTAAGACACGTGTGGATACATCTCATGAAGAATTTAAAAAGTTTCAGACTGCCTTTTTGGACTGTAAACAACAAGTGACTTCTAACACAGAAAAAGTGTTGAAGGTGGAAAAATCAATCATAGAATTAGGAGAACATGAGAAGGAGCTAGAAAGAAAAATAGATTACTTGGAGAATCAAAGCAGAAGGAATAATGTGAAAATTGTTGGTTTGCCAGAAGGTATAGAAGGACAAGACCCTCTTCGTTTCTTTAAAGACTGGATTCCGCAAATACGAGGGCAAGAATTTTTCTCTGGGGGATTGGTACTGGAAAGAACCTATAGAGCTTTAAGAAGAACACCCTCAGCTGATCAACCACCGAGACCGGTAATAATTCGATGTTTGAATTATTTGGACAGAGAAGCAATACTTCGACTTCAAGTACAAAATGTGAGACAATGACAAACCCCATTATTGATTCAGAATAGCAGAGTCTTTTTTTTTAATCCTGATTTGAGTCAACGTTGATTCAGCGTTGACGTTGATTCAATCCAGTTAAAGAAGTTTTGTGGCGTAAATGTTATAAGTCTACTTTTTGTTACCCTGCAGTGTTGAAGGTGTTTTATGGAGACTATCAATTTCAGTTTTTTGAAACTGATCGTGAAGCAATGATTTTTGCTGATTCATTGCCAGATATAAGAGGACAAAGACGTAGTCCACCATTATCAGCTAAAGAAAAATCTGGTTGCTCTGGAAATGGAAGAAATGGCAGAAATGGGAAAAACGGGAATGGAAAGAGTCTACCTCCTTCTGAAATGGGATCTTTGAGATTGGAATCTTCTGGATGAAAAGAAGAATTTTCTTATTCTATTCTTTCTTTTGTTATTATGATATTTTGATGTTACTGACTGTTTGTCTGGGGAGGGAGAGATTTGCACTAAGTTCTTTACTAGTCATCAGCCCCTGGTGAGTGACCCACACCCAATTTTTGTTTAGGGGATTACTACCTTTTGGTAGTTTTTTTTGGGGGGGATTTTATTTTTTTTCTTTATCTATTTATATTTTTTTTTAGTTTTTAATTTGTGATTTTTTTTCTATTGGAGGGCCTATATACATTGATTTGAGTGTTTATATAAATATATTATTGGTATTTAGTAATAATAGTAGACATGTCAAAGTTGAGGTTTGCTACTTTTAATGTTCGAGGATTAAATAGTCCGATTAAACATAAGCGAGTCTTGGCGTATATTAAGAAAATTAAAATTGATATTTCTTTTTTACAAGAAACACTTTTGAATGTGAAGTGTGAAATTAAAAAGGGACTGGGTTGGGCATGTATATTCTTCATTTAATTCTAGAGCGAAAGGTGTAGCAATTTTGATACATAAAAATTTATCTTTTGAATTACAATCAATGGAGGAAAAGGCAGGATGTATTCTTAAATGGAATTGTAAGATTTTTAGTGAATTTTGGAATTTACTTAATATTTATGTCGCAAATGCAGATGATGAAATATTGATTTCAGATGCATTTTTATGTTTGGGTCAGGCTAATGATAATATTTTAGTTGGTGGTGATTTTAATTGTGTTTTGGAACCTTTATTAGATAAATATCCGAAGAAAGTTAAAAAATCCAAGATGGCAATTCAGGACCAAGCGTTGATGAAAGATCTTAATTTAGTAGATATTTGGAGATGTTTTAATCCAACAGAGAAAGATTTTTCCTTTTATTCATCTAGACATGAATAGTTTTCAAGAATTGACTTCTTTTTAGTATCGGTACATTTACAAAGGAAATACAACAGGCGGAATATAAAATTAGGGTGATTTAAGATCATTCTCTGTTATATTTTACATATGAAACTTCTGAGAAAATTCAAATGGCCTATCATTGGAGATTTAATACAATGTTGTTAAAAATATGGAATTTATTGATTTTTTGAAAAAACAAATTAATTTTTTTGAAAGAAAATTCTAATTCTGTTCAAAGTAAGTTTGTATTATGGGATGCTATGAAAGCCTATTTGAGAGCACAAATAATTAGTTACACTTCTAAAATAAAAAAGAATCGATTAAATCAGAGTCTTGAATTAGAGAAACAGATCGATGAGTTAGAAAAGGAACTTCAGAAAGATGCTACAGAATATCAGAAAATTGAATTATCTAGGCTGAAATTGAAATATAATACTTTGCAATCTTATCAATTTTAATGTGTGATTAATAGGACTAAACAACAGTATTATGAATGAGGAGAGAAAGCACATAGGTATTGGTGTGGCAATTAAAGAAAGAACAGATATCAAGGACTATTAATGCTGTTAGACAGAATTCTCTTATTACATAAACCTCGATATTAATGATGAATTTTATTCATTTTATAGAAAGTTATATACATCTGAAGGAAACAGGAAACTGGATCGATTGATCTTTTTTAAAATCACAGTTGAATTTACCGATATTAGAGGATATTACAGGAGTTAGAAGAACCATTTACTGATTCGGAAATTAAAATGGCTATGCTGGAAATGCTGAACGGTAAATCGCTTGGTGATGATGGATTTTTTGTTGAATTTTATAAAATTTTTTATGATGATTTATCTACAGTGTTTGGGGATGTATTACGTCAAGTTGGAGAACATTATGAATTACCTGAGTCTTGGTCTAGTGCTTTAATTACAGTAATTCCTAAAAAAGATAGAAATCCTTTGAAAGTATCTTCATATGGACCAATTTCATTGTTAAATGTAGATTATAAAATAGCTAAAATATTAGTGAATAGATTGATCAATATGAATCAACTTTTGTATAGATTTAGCCAAACAGATTTTATAAAGAATAGATGATTCAGATAATATTTTGCGCCTGATTAGTTTGATTAATAGATTTTGACAATCTTTAGATTACCCGATGGTGATATCCTTAGATGCAAAAAAAAGCATTTGATAGAGTTGAATGGAATTTTTTGTTTAAAGTTGTGGAGAAATTTAAGTTTGGTCCTTCTTTTATTGGTTGGATTAGGGCTCTATATAGTAAACCGATAGCTAGAGTATTGACAAATGGTTTGATTTTGGAATTTTGTTAAGTTAACTCGATCAACTCGTCAAGGTTGTCCTTTATCACCAGCTTTGTTTGCGTTAGTGATTGAACCTTTAGCACAGTTGATAAGACAAAATACACAGATACAAGGTATGAAAGTTTTAGACGAGGAGTATAAAATTAATTTATTTGCTGATGATGTATTGGTGTATTTAACAAACCCAGCTCAGTCACTTTTGCATTTGAAGGAGTGTTTAATACAATATGGATGTCTTTCTGGATATAAAGTTAATTGAGAAAAAAAGTGAAATATTTCCGGTAAGTGAAAGAGATTATTCAGTTTATAAGAATATTATTAATTTGAAGTGGACTGATTGAATTAAATATCTGGGTATAATTTTGAATGTTAATTATCAATCTTTATATAAATTAAATTATGCTCCATTAATGAAAAAATTAAAACTGATTTGATTAAATGGAAAGATTTACCTATTAATTTAATGGGAAGGATAAATAAAATTAAGATGAATATCTTTACACGTATACAATGTTTGTTTCAATCTATTCTGTATTTACTTGATAATTTTTTTTTTCGATATTTGAATAAAATGGTTAGGGAGTTTTTATGGAGGGGTAAATTTTCGAGAGTAGCTTTGAATAAATTAACTTGGAAATATAAGTTAGGGGGACTACATTTACCACATTTTCAAAATTATTATGAGGCAGCCCAACTTAAATTTATTAGTTCATCGATGGATTTGTTACGGCCTCCTAGTTGGGCTAAAATTGAGATGGCAAGTATTTCTGAATTTGAAATACATCAATATTTGTTTAGATGGAATATAAATTTGTTACAAAAATATAATGTGCCTATACTAAAACATTTAATGAAGTTATGGATAAAGAAAAATAAAATGATAGGTTCTAGGGGTAAATTATTGGCTTTGACTCCATTGTATAATAATCAACTTATTTCTTTTTCAAAACATAATCGAAGTTTATTGCATTGGAGATTTAAAGGTGTGACAAATTTGGGAGATTGTTTTAAAGAGGGTAAGTTTTTATCTTTTAATCAGATGAGGGAAGATTTTGGTATTGATAAGAACTCTTTCTTTATTATCAAATTCGATCTTAGGTAAAATGTATGTTTGGTAGAGATATGATTTTACCCAAAATGACTAAATTTGAGACTTTTATTATGAAGGTACCAGAGAAGGGTTATATTTCATCCATGCATCAAATATTACAGGATGGTATGGATAAAAAGGGTTGGGAGAGATCTAAAATTAAATGGGAAGCAGATATTGGTTTTATTTTTTCTGAAGATGATTGGTTAGATATCTGTTAAGATAGTGTAACTAGGTTGATAAATGCACGTTATGCAATGATTAGTTACAATTTTTCACATCAATTATATTTGACAACTGAAAAATAAAAAAAAATATGGTTTTAATGAATCAGATTTGTGTTTTAGATGTGGTGATACAGTTGGAACTTTTTTTCATGCCATTTGGTCATGTATACATATACAATCATTTTTAGAATATCTGTATAAGATTAAAATAGGTTTAGATCCAACAGTATTTTTATTGGGTAGTTTGCAACCTCTGAAAGGTTTCGGATTAGATAAAGCTAAATATACAAAATCAAGCTGGAATTTATCTGTAGCGAAAAAATGTATTGCTAGTATGTGGAAAGATACAAATATGATTGATATTAATAGATGGCATAATGAGATGAAATATTGTTTAATAATGGAAAAAATACATATGTTTTGCATGATAACTAACTTTTTAATTAATAAGTGGCTGTTATACTCAGAATATTTACATTTCAATTTATATTGATTAGATTTTAATATGTATATTTAACTTTTTCTTTATTCTTTTTTTATGGCTCTTAGGAGAGTTGGCTGAAGGGGGTTCTTTTCTTTTTTTTCTATATATATAAAAAACGTTCATGTTTAATTGCTGCATACGTCTTATATTATTTGTTTTTTGAATGAATAAATAACGTTAAATAAAATTGTGATAAATAACTTACAGCAGGTTCTCATCCTTATTTATCTACTTAATTTTGTCCAAGAAAATGTTCACTGCCTGACCAGATTTAAAAAAATCATTCTTTGTTTCTCATGCTTCATTGTATGTATGATCATTTTTCTGCCCTCTCTGCTCTTGCAACTTCAATTTTCTGTTCTGTGGCATTTTTTTTAAAAAGTCAAAAATTATAATACTTTATAAGTGTCCTGCTGCAAAACCAATATAATTTACAAAGTCTAAATGCAAAGAAAACCCCTGTAAATTCTGAGAAGAAAATGCTGGAAACTCTCAACAAGTCAGGAAGGGCTTGTGGAGTGAGAAACCAAGTTAACATGTCATACTGTTGACCTTTTAATGGCTTTTGCATCTGGTAATAGAAAATCATCAGCTTGAAGCATTAAACAGGTTAATTGTCTTAACAACTTTGTTTCTCTCTCCATGGATGCTACCTGGACAGCTATTTCTAGCTGCGTGTTATTATCTCTAATTGATAAGGTACATGTCTGCCAGACTGGAAAGGATGCAGCATATAACAGGAACAAAGCACATGACACACCATGGGAGGGCCATTAAATATGGAGTGGTTGGTTTCTGGTGGAGGTTGATAAACCTACAGGCCTTTGGGTGTCAGAATCCTATGGTGGACAAGGGGTGCCTTATGGTGGCTAAATGTGTGGTTGTCAATGTCATAAGGTCTGGCAGTGTTTCTGGATTAGAAAGTTTAACGGCAGTCATAGGAATTATCAGGGATCAGCAATGTCATGGTGGGAGAAGTTTGATATCAATTCAGGGGACGAGTAGAAGGTTTGGGTCACAGTCTGATGATGTTGTGGAATAATTGGAGACACTGTTTGGTCAGGCTGAGGGAAATCCATCAATTATTAAAGATTTCAGTGATGATCAGGAATCAAACAGCAATGAGGAAGTGTTCAGGAGGGAGATAGATCACATCGTTGAATGGTGTAATGACAACAACCTTGTGCTCAACATCAACAAAACCAAGGAGAGGATTGTGGACTTCAGAAGGAAGTCAGGGGAACACGAGGGCTCAGTAATGGAAAGAGTCGAGAACTTAAAATTCCTGGGTGTCAACATCTCTGAGGATTTGTCTGGAGCCTCCATGTTGATGTAATCACAAAGAAGGCTCACCAGCGGCTATACTTTGAAGTGTCTGAGGAGATTTGATATGTACCTAAAACTCAAAAACTTCTACAAATACAGAAGTTAGTTTGGAGGAGTCAACTCTCAAGACAAGAATAAACTCGATGGTTGTCAACTCAGCCTGTGACTTCACAGGCACCAGACTTAACTCCATCGAGGACATCTACATGAGGTGGTGTCTTAAAAAATGCAACCTCTATTTCTCAAAGACCCCCACCACCCAGGTCACATTTTCTTCTCACTGCTATCATTGGAGAAAGGTACAGGAGCTTAAAGATGAGCACTCAGCGGCACAAGGACATCAGTTTCCTGAATAATCAATGAACCAAAGACACTGAGTTACTTTACATGCACAATTATTGTTATTATTTTATTTTTTTTATAGTAATGTTGTAAGATGGTTATAATATGAATGTTTACACTTTGAAGCTGCTCAAACACCAAAAATAGATTTTTTTAAATCTATTTTTTTAAATGTATTATGTCAACCTGGAAATTAGACGATAGCCTGAGAATACAGCAATGGTCCATAGAAATGGATAAATGTATTCCATTGGAAAAAAAAACATACAATTTAAGAAATAACATCACAATATTCAAACAAATTTGGGAACCGTACATGGAACACAACAGAGAAGTCCTACCATGGACCTCCACCACCTAAAATGACAGAATGAGAAGACGACAAAATGAACTGACCCAGTGTGTAAAAGTAGATGACACAAATTTCTTGTTTATTTTCATTGTGTGATGACATTGTTTAATGGGTTTAATGTATCATATATGTTGAACATTGAGTGAATGGGGAGGGGGGGTGAAGGAGGGAGGGAAGGGAGGGGGAAAGGGGAAAAAATGACATTGTGGATATTTAAGAGGGAAATGTTTGTGTGTATTTTGGTCAGTATGGTTCATAGTGTGAAAAATAAAAAAATTTAAAAAAAAATTTCATGACAATAAATTCAGATTTTCCACCATATTTTTTTTTTTAACTGGAGGAGAATGTATTCCAATCAGAAACCACTGAGGTTGGGTGTGTCTGGCATTTCTTTAACACCCTGTACAAGTTCCACAGGGAGCTGAAGAAAGCTTTTGGCACACTTGCCTTCATCAGTCAGGGCACTGAGTACAGGAGCAGGGATGTCATGTTACAACACTACAAGACATTGTTGAGACCACACTTGGAGCATCGTGCACAGTTCTGGTCTCCCAGCTATAGGAAATGGATCATTATGTTGGAAAGGGTGCAGAAAAGATTCACAAGAACGTTACTTGTGTTCATGGAGAGGCTGAATAGACAGACTCTTAGAACATAGGAGCAGAGCAGGATCTTGCAGATTATGAAGGGCCTAGATTAGGTAAATAGTGATATCTATTTTCCCTGGGTGGAGGAATCAAATGCTAAATTTAAAGTGGGAGGGTAAAGATTTAAAAAGGGACCTGAGAGGCAGTGTTTTTTTTTTAATATAAAACACAGAGTGGTGGGTATGTGGAACAAGCTGCCAGAAAAAGTGGTAAAAGCAGGTACAGAAGGAACATCGATAGGAAAGTTTCAGAGAGCTAGAGCCAAATGGAGGCAAATACAACTGGTTTGGGTGGATAATTGGAGTGAAGGGCCTCCTTCCATACTATCAAACTAAAAATCAATGGCTTGATGAAAGATAGGGTTATTGCGGTTGAAAGACTAGAACTGTCAAAAATATAGCAGCTGCATAAATATCAGGGGAAACTGAATAGAAAATGATAAATTTTCAAGCAGTATCAGGGCTAAAATGTTTCACCTTTGGTAAAATAGGCCTCTTAGCTCAAGAGACATGAATATAAATAGTGTGAAGAAAGATTCTATCATAAACTAAGAGGCACTGGTCACAGGGGTGATTTAGGAATATTCATTGCATCTGAAGGAATTAAAAGTCAGTTACAGCCATGGGAAGAATAGCAAATTTTAGAAAGAAATGTTTATATTCAATTCAGGAGCTAATTTGGTGATTTTTGGGGACTTTGATATATATATATATATATATATATATATATATATATATGGGCATTTGTCTTATTTGCCTCTGGTTGAAGTTGGGCTTAAACTGCATCTGTTTCTGAATCAACTTGTATCTTTTTCAGTAATAACGGTCATAATTATTGTCAAGGTAAATCCTGTGTTCATTCATATGTTCAAACAGAGTCACAGTAGTTAATTCTTCTCTCATTGTGTTCACTGTTGCTGGGTCCTCTAGGTGACAGACCAATCATGTTCCTTAGTACTGACGTGACATTTTATGCTGACTGATTAAGGTTACTTTGTGTTGGAACAAGAAATACTGTGGGTCTACTGAGGTTGGGTGGGACCAGAACAAGAGGATATGGGTTGAGGATATGGGTTGAGGATGGATGGTGAAATGTTTAAGGGGAACTTCTTAACCCAGAGAGTGGTGAGTATGGAACGAGCTGCCAGATGAGATGGTGGATGAAGATTCAGTTTTGACATTTAAGAGAAGATTGGACAGGTGCATGAATAGGAGGGGTACGAAGGGCTATGGTCTGGGTGCAGGTCGATGGGTCAAGGCAGCACAGCCTAGAAGGGCATGTTTCTGTTTTGTGGTTCCATATAGATTGTACTTTATTCCCTCTGTCATATGGGGAATAATTCTAATCAAATATAGAAATTAGAAGTTAAATAAATATTTATTTGATCCTTCAATATTGTGAAAATTGAACAGTTTGATATTATATTGAGGATGTGATAAATATTCAGTTACCTTGAAGAGAGAAGAATTATAAGTATATCTTAGATTATTTGTGCTAATATCTTCTCCAATTGTCTGACAATGTAACTATAATTGAGCAGCTAACTCTGAAGGCCTTGATGAAAAATGTAACAAACAAAGCAGTACTGCATTCCCATCAGAACTTTGATCCAAAAAATGATTGAGAAAGCTGTTAAACATCCTCAGTTATTACAACTGTCAGCCAAGAATCTCACAGGATCATTTATTTCAAAAGTCTTACTCCCTCTCTAACAATAAGTATGGAATGATACATCATTCAATATGGAAACAGGCTCTTCATCCATCTCTTCCATGCTAACCATGATCTCTCTCCTCACCTATCATATTGATGAGCTTCAAGCCCATATCCCTCCATGCCTATCCTGTGCAAGTACCTGTTGAAATGCGTCTCAAACATAATTGTATTCACCTCCACCATATCCTCTGGTCGCTCATTCCAGATATTAATTTCCTCTGGGAGAAAAACAAGCTCATTCGCTCCCCCTCAATATTCTCCTCCCTCACAGATAGCATAGCTATTAGCACAATGCTATTAGAGTGGTAGCAATCTGGGTTCGGATCAAGTTCTGTCTGTAAGGACTGTGTGTCTTCATGGGTTTCTTCTGGGTGCTCCTGTTTCCTCACACCTTTCAAAAAAAGCATGGAGGGGTATTTGGGCCACATGGACTTATGGGCCAGAAAGGCCTATTACCAGGTTGTTGGTCTAAATTTAAATTTAAAATTCACATTAAACCTGTGGCCTTTTATGGTGGGACACCACCACTGGCCTACTGCAGCGGGCAACCTCTGTACCTGAAGGAGTGTGAGGGGACAGGACAACACCTGGCCGGCTGTCAATCAGTTGGCATGAATGGATCAAGCCCCACCAGATTGGGTGTCAATCACCCTCCAGGATATAAGCCTGCGCCGGCCTCCTGAGGCCTCACTCAGAGTTGCTGCACCACAGCCAGCCTGGCTCTGTGAAAGTCTTTGTGGATTAAAGCCTGTTGTACAGTCTTTATCTTTGTGTGTGTCTGATTCTGGCTAACAATGCACCACAATTTAATCCATAAAATTTTCCCACAGCAGCTATGGAAAAACTCCTGTGTGCAGGGAGCTTAAAGGTCGACCCACACCACCTGGAAGCCCAGACATACTTCAAGATCTGGCAGCACGCAGTCGAGGCAATTATTGAGGCACACGAGGGTGACATCCTGGACTCTGATCAGAAGAGGTTGGTCCTAATCCGGTCAAAGCCGTCAATTCCGGCAGACGTAACGATGTAACTGCCGCCAGTCATGATGACATCACTTCGCCGGTGCAGCAGACACAGCTGGGGAAGGAGGCCAGCCACGCAGCGGCCACACCATCTTGGGCCAGGCAGTCTCCAACACTGAGGGCCCCCGACGACACTGAGAACAATGTGGTCAACACGGAGGATGACCAGGCTGCTCTACCGATGCTCCCCACACCCCTGGAGGCCATTGGCTATACCTCATGACCGATGTCGACATAGTCAACACGGGCAACGACCAGGCCGCTCTATCAATGCTCCCCATCCCTCCTGATAGTGAGGACTCTGACTCTACCACACTGACCAGGGACACCCCATGACCTCGGACGCTCGATGGTGGACGTGTGATTCAACGGGCAGGTAACAAAGTGCCTGTTGGACAGTGGCAGCACCGAGAACTTCATTCACCTGAGCGTGGCCCACACCCCAAAGTTATAGGTCCACCCCACCATCTGCTCGATCACCCTCACTGCCAAGAATAAGACCCGGGCACTGCTTGGTCGATATAATGGTGGGAGGGGAGGCTTGCACAGGATTCAGGCTCCTGGTCATGCCCAAACTCTGCGCACCTCTCCTCCTGGGTCTGGATTTCCAGTGCCACCCTTGCCTTCAGGGGGCCCTAACCTCCACTCACATTGCACAGCACACCAGGCCCGGCTAACCTGCAGCCTCTCCGCATTGCACATCACCCCACTGGCACTCTTCCCACATTTTGCACTAGGCTGCAAGCCGATTGCCACCATAAGTAGGTGCTATTGTGCCACAGACAGGGACTTCATCAAGGTGGAGATTCGGCGACTCCTGGTGGTAGGTGTTATAGAGCCCAGTAATAGCCCTTGGAGAGCCCAAGTCCTTGTGGTCAAAGGGAAAAGTAAGCCAAGGATGTTCGTGGATTACAGCCAGACCATTAATCAGTACACCCAGCTGGATGCCTACCCCCTACTGAGGATCACCGACATGGTCAATGAGATAGCCCATTACCGAGTTTTCTCCACGACCTGAAGTTGGCGTATCACCAAATCCCTATCCACCCAAAGGACAAGCCCTACACTGCCTTTTGAGGTGGACAGACATCTGTACCAGTTCCGCTGGGTTCCTTTTGGGGTCACAAACGGGGTCTGCGTCATCCAGCAGGAGATTGATCGTGCGGTAGACCAGCACAAGCTGAAGGTAACGTTCCCATATCTGGATAATGTCACTAGCTGTGGCCATAACCAGCAGGCCTCACCATCCTGGGGTACATCGTGGCCCATTGTGTCATCGGCCAAGATACGAAAGGATGTGCCCATTAATGGAGTTACTGCTCCCCCCACGCTAAAGGCCCTCCGCAGGTGCCTGGGTCTGTTCTCTTATTACTTGCAGTGGGTCACACACTTCTCGGACAAGGTCCGCCCACTGGGCCAAGCCACAACTTTTCCCCTCCCACCTGAGGCACAGGCAGACTTCACCTGCATCAGACAAGGCATCGCGGATGCCACGATGCAGGCTGTAGATGAGGACTCACCCTTCCAGGTGGAGAGCGATGCCTCACTGCTACCCTCAACCGGGGGGGGCGCCCCATCGCCTTCTTCTACAGAACCCTCCACAGCTCCGAGCTAGGGCACTCCTCCATTGAAAAAGAGGTCCAGGCGATTGTGGAAGCAGTCTGCCGCTGGCACCAGTACCTGGCCGGCAGGAGATTCACGCTCATCACAGACCAGCAGGCCATAGCGTTCATGTTTAACACTAACCATAAGAGCAAGATAAAAAAAATGACAAGATCCTGCACTGGAGAGTTGAGCTGGCAATCTACAGCTATGACATCCAGTACCGGCTCAGGAAGGTTAACGAATCCCCCGATGCCCTCTCACGCTCCTGTGCATAATGACAGGTTGCAGGCATTGCAAGAGTCCCTCTGCCATCCGGGCGTCTCCTGGTTGTACCATTTCATTAAGTCCTGAAATCTGCCGTACACCATCAGGGACGTGACAGAGGCCTGTCTGATCTGTGCAGAGTGTAAACCCCGCTTCTTCCACCTCCCCCCCCCCACCCCACTCCAGCCCCATGTTAGAAAGGCTACTTGGCCTTTCGAGCATCTCGGCATGGACTTCAGAGGGCCCCTGCCTTCCACGAACCGAAACGTCTACTTCCTCAAGGTAGTGGACAAGTACTCACGCTTCCCTTTTGCCATCCCTTGCCTGGCCACAGTCATCAGGACCTTGGGGCAGCTTTTCACCATGTTTGGCTACCCGACCTTCATTCACAGCGACTAGGGGTCTAGTTTCATGAGCGACGAACTGTGTCAGTATCTGACGATGATGGGCATCGTGACCAGTCACACGACAAACGATAAACAGAGAGGCAATGGGCAAGTAGAACGAGAGAATGTGGTGGTCTTGAAGGAAGTTCTCCTGGCTCTCAGGTCAAAAGGATGGGCCGTTGAATTCTGGCAGGACGCCCTGCCAGAGACGCTCCATGCCATTAGGTCACTGTTGTGTATGGCTACCAATGAGACCCCTCACGAACGTCTGTTCTCATTCCCCAGGAGGTCGGCGACCGGAATGTCATTTCCAGCATGGCTCATGTCCCCAGGACCGGTGCTTCTGCCTAAGCATGTACGGACACAAAAGGCCGAAGCCCTGGTAGAGCAGGTTTTCCTCCTTCATGCAAACCTTAACTATGCTTACGTCAGGTTTGACAGTGGCAGGGAGGACAGAGTCTCATCCAGGGACCTGGCATCAGCAGGAGCATCCACCACACCACCCTCCAACCCAGGACGACGTTGACCAGGCATACATCCCCATCCCCAGGCAGCTATGGGGTACGCAGTGCTCCCTTGACAACTAGGGGCCTGCTTCAGCCTTAGGAGACTATCCCCTCCATCCATCCAATACCACCTGCATATTTTGACCCCAGTCCCCCCGCCACCACTCTGTGTGGCACCACACCAGCCACACACTCCCCTGCTAGCCCCCCCACTTCCCCTCTAACCAGTGACCAGGAGCCAGTCCTACGACGGTCACAGAGACCGCGGTGGCTGTCAGATCATCTCAACCTGTAAATATTGTATGTACGTAATGAGTGTGATTCCTTGTTACTACTCCCCAGGATAATTTCAAAGAATGTGGTGGTACACCACCGGCCTACTGCAGGGGGGGGAACCTCTGTACCTGCAGGAGTGTAAGGGGACAACACCTGGCTGGCTGTCAATCAGTCAGCCTGAATGGATCAAGCCCCACCCAGTTGGGTGTCAATCACCCTCCGGGATACAAGCCTGCGCCGGCCTCCCGAGGCCTCACTCAGAGTTGCTGCAGCCTCAGCCAGCCTGGCTCTGTGGAAGTCTTTTGAGGATTAAAGCCTGTTGTACAGTATCTTTGTGTGCATCTGATTCTGGCTAACAATGCATCACACCTTTAGATTAAATGGGAATCCTGGGAAAATGACGATCCTCTTCATCCTCATGATTTTATAAATCTCAATAAGGTCATCCTATCCAATATCTACAAAGTTTCAGGCAATATCCTGGCAAATCTTTTCTGCATTCTATTGCTACGAGATCCTTCCTGTAGGGTAGGTCTCAAGAATGGATTATGGAGTGTCATGTATCCCATCTGGCTGGAATCTGGTGGGAAAGTGGATTGTGGAGGGGCATGTGATCACTCCATCTGGAACTTGAACAGAATGCACCTCACTTGGCCAATCAAGATAAAGCATTGTCCACAGGTCAGCTTACAATGGTCATTAGTCCCTTTGATTGCCTCATCAATTCCTGGGCCAGACTCCAGCTGATGACACTCTACGGCCCACTACATGCTAGCCATCTTCTGGGATAAGCTGCAGGATCATTGCTAAAGTGTGCACAGACAAAAGGGTGGGAGCAGTAGTATTGTGTGCCGAGTGTCCCTAATTTAGTTAGGTATGAGCCATGACTATCAGGGATATCAAGAGGTGGCAGATATTATATGTTGTAACTTGATTATAAAACCTTCTTCCCGCGAGTGTATAGTTTAATCCTGTGTGTGCATGTGTTCTGCCTTTTACTCCTGTTGAAACTCCCCTACTCATGAAAAATCTACTGTTCAATCAGCTGCGTTCAAACTTGATACCCTTGAGTCCCATCAAAACTGTTTCACAGACATAAGGTCCAACTAAATTTTTGTAAAACTGCAACAGTCCTAATTATACCAAATCTTGCTGATCAAGATAAGCTTACAAAATTCTCCTTTCTCTCCTGCATGACCACTTTATAGCAGCTATGAACTTGCACTAAGATCTCACTGTACAACATTAATATCCCTACTGTAGGTTCCTACAAAATATTATTTCCAAAAAAACACTCGACCCCATGCTTTTCCAGATTAATTTTCACTAGCTCCTTCTCTGCCCAACCTTTATGTCCTGCTATATACTGCACTATCTACCAATTTTGATTCCACTACAAACTTACCTTGCAGATCACCTACATTCTCATCCAAGTCACTGATGTACATAATGAACAGCAAAGGTTCCAGTACCAATCCCTGTGGTACCCCATTGGTTACAGATTTCCAGGCAGATAAACACCCATTTTTGCTACACCATGCCTCCTTTCAGCAAGAGAATATTTGATCCAATTCATCCATGTGCCAAGGTTACTCTGTGCCTTAATTTCATGTTTATTCCACCATGTGGAACTTTGTTAAAAAACTTACCAAAATTCCATGTCAACCATGACCTCCGCTGTGCCTTTATCAAAGTTCTTCCATTTGTTCCTCTTGTCACTCTCTCCCTTTATTCGGCACATGCCAATCAACTGCCTCTGTCCATCACCCTCCATCCCTCCCTGGTTCACCAATCCCCACTGTCCCGTTCAACCCCTTGGACTGACCTCATTATACCAGGTCTTGCTCCTGTGCACTAAATCATGATTGGCCATTCTTTTTTCTCCCACAGATGCTGTTTGAACTTTTGGGTTCCTCCAGCAGGTCACAGTGTCCATAAGGTAGATAAGCAATGTTTTGGGCCTGAGCCCTTCCTCAAAGTAACCTTTATTATTATGAAGGACTCAGGGCCAAAACAATTGGTCTATATCTTCATCTCCTATGAACGCTGCATAACCTGCTGAGTTCCTCCAGTATTTTGATGTGTCCACATCAATCACAGCATCTGCAGTCCTGCGTGTTTCACTAATCTAACAGATTGTTGCTCCAGATTCAGCAGTCTTTCGTGAGTCTCAAATGTTCCTCAAAAGTACAAGATTTCTGAATCATGATTCCCCTGCACAGATCTGTGCTGGACCCCTCCTAATCAGTCCCTGCCTTTCCATGTGAAACAAATCCTTTCCCTCAGAATCTTCTTGTAGCACATCAAATGACTCACAGACTTGTTGACTCAAATCAAGGCTTTTATTAACAAAAGACTGGAGCGTAGTACATCGAGGTCAACCAGTCCAGACTGACCTGGGTCTGGTTAGGTGCAGCCCTTTAGGAACTGGCCAGTAGGGGTGGCAACAGCACTCAGCCAATCATTAACACTATATGTAAATATATGATAGGAGAAGTGTGATAGTATGGGATTCTATGACTTCCCTACCTCTCATGTAGGTTCACTGGCCTGTAATTACCAAGCTTATTCCTGCTGCCCTTTTTGAACAAGGAGGACCAGTCTTCTGGTCCCTCACTCTTGGCTAATGAATGTTATAGATAGAGAATTTAGGTTAAAAAGGGCTTAAGTTAAAATGTGATGATTAATTATAAAAGGGGAAGCCAGAATAGACAGGGAGCTTACCATAAAAGTTTAGCTGGACAATGTTATAACAAACAGAGATCTTTCATGGTCACAAAGAGACATGTAGGAGCCAAAGATTGATAAAAGAGTGAAAAACAGAATTTAGTGTGTGCAGAGTTCGTAGTGTACGTAACTAACATGATAATTACAAATGCAAGTGTACTTAGAATGATTTTGCAAAAACTAACCAATTAAAACAGTGTTAAAGAGGAGGGGGAAGGACAAGCAAAAAAGGTATAAAAATCAATGCACTGTATGTATCGGGGCTTGACTTGGTGAGAAGCCAGTTGAGTCCAACTCTGCAGACTTGTAAATAAAGCTTGTCGTGTCACCAACTTTAAAGAGACTCATGTGTGAGAATTTGTACTTCTGACAATGAAGGTACACAAATTTCCATCAGAGCCCTGGAAATTTCCTCCCTTGCATCCATTAGTATACCGAGATAAATTCTGTCAGCCCAGCAACTTCAACTTCCAAGGAGAATAAAGTCAATCTGGTTATGAAACATGCTTTGCAGTCAATTCTGTGAATTTCCAGTAAATCAAGTTCCCATGTACCTCAGATATTGTTATTGGCTTATTAATTGGGATTTCTAATTTATAGAGATATTCTTAACTATAATTCACCAGCATGTCTGGAAATATTGGACTTCAATATCTGTTTAAAATGCATCCTTGATTACCGACTGAACACATGCTCATTTAGGCAAACTTACACCATGAAGGTTATACACAAATGTGGTGGAGAAAGTCAATTACTCAACCCCAGTGTCTGCAGACTTTCTTGTTTAACTATGACCATGAAGGACTTGAACAATTTTCTGCAAGTTAATGAATACAATGCCGCCTCCTCGGCGGGGGGGGGGCCGCCTCCTCGGCGGGGGGGGGGCCGCCTCCTCGGCGGGGGGGGCCGCCTCCTCGGCGGGGGGGGGCCGCCTCCTCGGCGGGGGGGGGGCCGCCTCCTCGGCGGGGGGGGGGCCGCCTCCTCGGCGGGGGGGGGCCGCCTCCTCGGCGGGGGGGGGGCCGCCTCCTCGGCGGGGGGGGGGGCCGCCTCCTCGGCGGGGGGGGCCGCCTCCTCGGCGGGGGGGGCCGCCTCCTCGGCGGGGGGGGGCCGCCTCCTCGGCGGGGGGGGCCGCCTCCTCGGCGGGGGGGGCCGCCTCCTCGGCGGGGGGGGCCGCCTCCTCGGCTGGGGGGGGCCGCCTCCTCGGCGGGGGGGGGCCGCCTCCTCGGCGGGGGGGGGGCCGCCTCCTCGGCGGGGGGGGGCCGCCTCCTCGGCGGGGGGGGCCGCCTCCTCGGCGGGGGGGGGCCGCCTCCTCGGCGGGGGGGGCCGCCTCCTCGGCGGGGGGGGGGCCGCCTCCTCGGCGGGGGGGGCCGCCTCCTCGGCGGGGGGGGGCCGCCTCCTCGGCGGGGGGGGCCGCCTCCTCGGCGGGGGGGGCCGCCTCCTCGGCGGGGGGGGCCGCCTCCTCGGCGGGGGGGGGCCGCCTCCTCGGCGGGGGGGGGCCGCCTCCTCGGCGGGGGGGGCCGCCTCCTCGGCGGGGGGGGCCGCCTCCTCGGCGGGGGGGGCCGCCTCCTCGGCGGGGGGGCCGCCTCCTCGGGGGGGGGGGCCGCCTCCTCGGCGGGGGGGGCCGCCTCCCCGGCGGGGGGGCCTCCTGTGGGCAGAGCTCAGGAATAAGTAAGATGCCATTACTGTGATGGTTTTATACTGTAGGCCTCCGAATGGGTGATTGAAGGACAGAAATGTAGACAGGTTATATAAAGAGGGGAATGAACAGTGTTGTTGCCATGGGAGACTTTAATTTGACCACTGGGACTTTAATGTCACAGGTTTCATGGAAACAAATTTTTGATGTGTATGCATCAGGGTTCCTGAACACTGCATGTCAATATTTGACTCAGGAACAGAGAAATTCCAGATTGCATTGTAAAGTGAACTTGGCCAGTGATCAGAGTTTCAGTGGGTGAGCATTTTTGGAAGAGTGATAAATCCAGGTGGGGGGGGGGGGGTGGGGGGAAGGGTGGGAACATAGCGCCAAATCTGGGGGGGGGTTGGGGGGGGGGGGAGGTGCCTGACCGCATTATGAGGTGGGAGTGGCTGTTCTTGGCTCAATGCACATCTGACATGTCTAGTTATTTAAAGACCAGCTCGTGGCAAGTTAGAACCAACAGGTTCCAGTGAGAAAAAAGGATGGGGATTTTTGAGAACTGAACAATGAAAGATTTTAAAATTATTCACAAAGAAAAATGGAAATTTTGGATAGAGCCTTGCAGGAACGTAAAGGAAGCTAGATCAAGGAGCGAGGAGGACCAAAACAAATATCCTTGTTGCGTAGGATTGAAGAGAATCCCATTGTATTTTATACTCACTCTAAGAAGATGACTAGACAGAGTGTATGATCAATCAAAGACAGAGGGAATTTATGCTTCAAGGCAGAGGAATCGGCCCAGTACTTAATGAGTATTTTGCATTGATGGTCAACAAAGAGAAGGACATGGATGATTGTGAGAGCAGAAGCAGTCTGCTGATATTCAAGGGCATGTGGTTATCAGGAATGAGGAGCTGTATGAAGAATATTTAGAACATCGAACAGTTATGCACAGTGCAGGCCTTCAACAATGTCGTGCTGACTTATATAAGCCATTCTCTTCCTCACACCCACAACTTTCCACATTCTTCCATCCATGTTCCTATCTAATATCCTTTTAAATATCCCCATTGTACCAACAGCCACCACCAGCTCTCACAATGCATTCCAGGCATCCACCACTAAATATACCTGCAATTCACTTAAACAGATGTTCTTTGGTATTGGTCATTGCTCCCTTGGGAAGAAGATGGCGGTTGTTCACTTTATCTATGCCCCTTACAAACTTACTCCTCTCACTTTTCATCCTCCATTATTGCAAAGAGGAAAACTCTAGCTTGCTCATCCTCTGCTCATATGGTAGACAAGTTCTCATGGCCAGTAGGGATCCATGCCAGGCTATGGAGTGAGTGAGAATAGATTGTTGGGCTTAACAGAGAACTTTGTACCTTCTTTTGCCACAGGCAAGAACTGGAGGTGAGACAATTTGATTTTGTGCTTGCATGTTTATTCAGTGAGGACCTAAAAATGCTGTTTTGTCACATTGTAATTGTATAATAAATTTGAACTTGAACATAGAGTCAGAGGGTTTGTATGAACTGTTCAGTCCTTCAGCAGTCTTACTGCTTGTGGTTCGAAGCTGTTTCTCAGCCTGGTTGTTCTAGCTCGGATACTCCTGTATCTCTTTCCTAACAGAAGGAGCTGCTCTTCAGGTCAATGTGAAGGGCAGGGGCAGAGGAGGAGGGGAGGGAGACCTAGTGATCCTCTTTGCCGCCCTTATGGTCCTGTGGATTCACCTCCAATCTGATGCTCTATGTGTGTATGTAGGTCCACTGTGGCCTGGAGCAACTGTTTCTTTTGGTTGTACATCTATTGTTAGATGATAGCAAACTTGAACCTGAAATAGAACCAGCTATCACCATTGGAGATCAATGGATTGACCATTCAAGAGATTTCCTGAGCCAGAGGGAATGCTTGGAATTCTCTAATTAGGAGGGCACTGGAGGTTCAGTCACTGAGGTATGTTCAACAAAGACATTGATAGATATTTGTGTCAAGGGGGTCCAAAGCTCTGGAGGCGATGATGGAAGATGGCACTTAGGTAAAAGCTCCGCAATTTTATGAATTGCAGAGCAGTCGTGAGTATTTGTTGTTGGTTTTAGTTCTCAAGTTATTACATTTCATACATTAATATTTAATAAATTTAGATCACAATAAAAATCCAAGTAAACATTGAGGGGAAGAAGGACAGCTCATTCAAGAAGCTGGCACATGCATAATAGATCAAATCGCATCTTGAAAAAAGTCATGATTTTGTAATATTTGTAAAAGTAACAAAGTAAAATAAAGACATTAATAATGCCTCAGAATCAGTTCCATGAGCAGATGTTGAATAATGCCAATGGGAAAGATTAAAGATGAACTGTAATTTACAATGGCAGTTGATAATAATCTACATTGCCATTCAGTTTTCTCTTGAGCCAACAAATCTTTGTTATTTAAAATAAAATTACTCATCTAAAGTCATATTGATGCAGTCCTAAAAAAAAACTAACAGTTTAGAGCAATGGTTCTCAATCTTTTTCTTTCCACTTTAAGTCATCTGTAAGCCATTGGTATGTGAGTGGGAAGGGAAGGTTGAGAATCACTGCCCTGGACCCAATTGTTATTGAAATATTTTGCTTGAGAGAAATTGTCATTGGTCCATTACCATTGGAGTTATGAAACCATAAACATAACAAGTCAATTAGGTATGATTAAAGCAGTGGTTTTCAAACTTTTTCTTTCCACTCACAACACCTTAAGCAATCTCCTATTAATCTCAGAGAACTTAATGGCCTAGAAAATACTTAAAATGGTATGTGAATGGAAAGAAAAAGGTTGAGAATCACTGGTTTAGAATGTTTAGCCACTTCAGAAACTCACTTGAAGAGGTTGATACCTAGAAGCTGCTCATTACAGATAATATATCAGCCAGATAAGGAAAATAGACCAATTGGATGTATGGAAATCAATAGAACAGATCAATAGAGTTCATAGTGACCAATAAAATGTGTAGAAACCATTAGGACTTGCGTGGAGCGCCAAAACTTGCGTGGAGCGCCAAAACTTGCGTGGAGCGCCAAAACTTGCGTGGAGCGCCAAAACTTGCGTGGAGCGCCAAAACTTGCGTGGAGCGCCAAAACTTGCGTGGAGCGCCAAAACTTGCGTGGAGCGCCAAAACTTGCGTGGAGCGCCAAAACTTGCGTGGAGCGCCAAAACTTGCGTGGAGCGCCAAAACTTGCGTGGAGCGCCAAAACTTGCGTGGAGCGCCAAAACTTGCGTGGAGCGCCAAAACTTGCGTGGAGCGCCAAAACTTGCGTGGAGCGCCAAAACTTGCGTGGAGCGCCAAAACTTGCGTGGAGCGCCAAAACTTGCGTGGAGCGCCAAAACTTGCGTGGAGCGCCAAAACTTGCGTGGAGCGCCAAAACTTGCGTGGAGCGCCAAAACTTGCGTGGAGCGCCAAAACTTGCGTGGAGCGCCAAAACTTGCGTGGAGCGCCAAAACTTGCGTGGAGCGCCAAAACTTGCGTGGAGCGCCAAAACTTGCGTGGAGCGCCAAAACTTGCGTGGAGCGCCAAAACTTGCGTGGAGCGCCAAAACTTGCGTGGAGCGCCAAAACTTGCGTGGAGCGCCAAAACTTGCGTGGAGCGCCAAAACTTGCGTGGAGCGCCAAAACTTGCGTGGAGCGCCAAAACTTGCGTGGAGCGCCAAAACTTGCGTGGAGCGCCAAAACTTGCGTGGAGACAAACCAATCATGTAGAACCCAAGAGAATGTGTAAACACCAGTAGAACATACTGAGACCAATAGAACACTCAGAGATCAAGATAGGCACAGGTGACCCCTTCATTTTGGCAGATAGTGATTAAAAAAAATTCAACTTACAAATTCACCAAAAGTATATGATACAGAAAAAAATGTGCTTTTTCAGGATTTTTGTGAGGAAGCATTTAAGTAAACACGAAACACAGCAAATTTTGTCCATTTTTTATCTTTTTCAGCTTGTACAACTTGACATCATCTGCCATCACATTAGAGGAAGGACGTGGAGGCTTTGGAAAGTGCGTAAAAATAGATTTACCAGGATATTGCATGGATTAGGTTATTATGAGCTGTGAGGAGAGTTTGGACAAAGATTACAGAGTTTACTGTGGAGCAGAAGAAGCAGAAGTTAACATCAGGAGAAGCATTGATAGGGTGAATCGTTATCCCAGGCTAAGCATGTCACCTATGAGAAGGCATGTGATAAGAGCAAATTTAAAGATGTACAAGGAAGTTATTTGCAAAAAGTTCAAAGTTCAGATTTATTGTCAGAGAACATATATATTACATACAACCCTGAGATTCCTTTACCTGTGGACCAGGCAGAATTTCAATTTTTCAGTAGTGGAAAAAAAACTACACTTATGAAAAGATATATATACACACAAAAGAGAGAAATGTAAACAAAGGAGGAAGTGCAAACAAATTAATTGTGCAATACCAAAAAATTGATATTCAAAAATAAATAATGTGCAAAGCAAGAGTCTGTAAACAAGTCTGAGTGCTGTTTAGGTGTCTGATGTGAAGGGGTACCAACTATTCCTGATCTTTTTTGGTACGAGTCTTGACGCAGCAGCAAGAATAGAGCATGACCTGGGTGGTGTGGATCCTTGATTGCTGCAACTCCCTGACAGCAGCATTCCCTGCAGGTTTTTGTTAATGATGGGGAGAGTTTTTGGCTGTGTCCGCCATCTTCAGCAGGGCTTTCCGCTCAGAGGTATTGATGCGTATTGGGACTCTGATGTGCTTTCTTCACAATGACTGGAATGAGCTGCCAAGTGTAGAGTTGGAAGCAGATACAATAGTAATTTCTTTAGAGGCTTTTCAATAGAGAGATGAATGAAGGGAATTATGGATCATGTGCAGTCAGAAGAGAGTGTTTAATGAGGCATTCTGTTCAGAACAGACAGCCTATCTTGAGCTGTACCATTCTAAATTTAAATGCAACTGCAACTTCATAGAAGCCCAATTCTGATTATTGAAACCCATGCCTCCCAATTAACTCACCAATCCCATAAGTTTTTGGAGGGTGGGAGGTACCAGAGTACCTATGGAAAATCCACACAGGCCATGAGGAGAACAAAAACCTTAGATAGTCAGATTCAAAGTAGAGTCTCTGGTGTTGTAACAGCTTTGCACTAACTGCTCCACTAACCATGCCATCTCAATCTATCCATCTCCCATCAGCACATGCTTCAGTGCCCAATCCATGCTGCATTATCCTGAATGCAGCATGTCTTTAATGCAACAAAAGCCAGTGAAGCCCAACTTTCTGGTCAGGCCACACCTTCACGGACAAATGTGATTATTTGCACACAATATCTGCAGAACACTTCTCAATTTTGTTTTCTGCAATAAAGTGCTACCTTCACTTCAGTTTTTCCCCTGAAAGTGAGATTTTGATTGCATATCAAACCATTAATTCCACAATTAAAACCAATAGAAACTTCAGAAACTTTAAAAAGCAGTCCATTTCCTTTATGTGCCGGTTCGTTGAGTCAGTCAATTAGCGCCATTCCCCTATGCGCTCCTTATTTTCGTCTCCATCAAATTTTCTCTTGAAAATTATAATTAAATCCCTTACCACTTCAGACAGTGCAGGCTAACTCTGTGCAAAAAAACCTTGCTATTCCCTTGATATCCTCAGAAATGGAAGAATGCAGACTGTAACTGAGTGATCAATCTACTTACGAAAACACTGAATTGTAAAATAAACAGTGCAATTTTTTAATATCAATGTGATCCTGGCACTCCAGGTCCAAGGAAGTAGACTGCTCTTTCCATCAATTTTTCCCCACATACTCTTCCTAATGGTGATCCCATTGAAATCATTAGCCATCAACATTGCACCCAGCCTGATCTTAGTTACCAGCTTCTGCGCATTGGAGTGATGAATAGCTTGCTTATAGCTCGCTCAGGGTTCCAATCCAGAAGTTTGACATTACAGTTGTAAGCAGCAATAATGCACAGTTGCTCTTGGAGATATTAATCTTCATGAGTAGGAAGAAAAACACTGTCAAGTCTCATCTTTTGCTATCCCAATCATTGAATGTTCAATTCTGCTTTTTGTCAAATATATCACTATTACATCTGATGGCACAGGGAAATGGAAAGTGCCAGGAACAGAGTGTACAAAATAGATTACAATCTTGCAGGCACCTTTATAGCTTTATATTCCTGACATCCGTAACACATACAAATCTACTGTATATGGTTGCTTCTCTAGCATTACAAAAGAGGTGTTATCTGAACATGCTTCTATTGGAATGGGAGACATCTTCATGGGTATTTTGAGCCAGTTCCAAATAGAGTGTTGACACCGATGTTCTGCTGCAAGGACAATCTGCAGCTGGTTTATGTCAGGAATAGCCCAACTAACAAAACTATAGAAAGGCACAAAGAGGGCCATTGCTGGAATCCTGAGCAAAGGAGTTGCTGGAGAAACTCAGCAAGTCAGGCAGCATCGGTGGGTAGAAATAGCCAATGTTTAGGGTCAGGACCCTTTATAAGGATTAAAGTTTAAAGGGGATATTATGCACATGAAGAGGGAAAAGAAGCTGGAGAGGGGCCAAGTTAATGGGGAGAGGGCAGTAGGTGGGAGAAAGACAGGTAGAGGGAGGGAGCACTGGAAAGGGGATGGAGTGAAATGCAGAGAGAGAAAAAGTAAAAGCACAGTACTAGAGAAACTCAGCAGGCCAAACAGAAAGATACATAACTGATGTTTCAGGCTTGAGCCCTTCATCAAGGTATGGGAAAACACCAGCATGTGCCCGAAGGAGGTAAGGGGGAGGTGTGGGATAGAAGCATAGTCACAAAGGCAGGAGGTAATAGGTGGAGAAGGGAGGGAGAGAACAGTAGCAAGGGGAGGAGGCATGGCTAGGTGAATAGAGAGGGAAGGGGGTGGAGAGCTGAGAGAAAGAAGATGGGGGGGGGGGGGGAAGGAGAGCAGGTCAGCAGAGACCAGAGAAGTCGATATTAATACTATCCAATGTAGAGAAGGCTACAAAGAGTTCACCAGATGCAGTAAATCAATCCTATAGATGCACAAATGAAGTGCTACTTCACTTGAAAGCCCTGTTTGGGGCCAGGACTGTGGCGAGGAAGGAGCTGTGGTTGCAAGTGTGCTAACACTTTGCTTGTGTATCCACAGGATTATTTACTGCATCCCTTTGTGGCCTTCTCTTCATTGGAGAGGCTGGGTACAGACTGGGAGATCACTTCACGGAGCACCTTCACATTGTCCACACCTCCCAGTGGCCAACCTTTTTAGGTTTACATCCCGCTCCCATACTCACGTGTCTGTCCATGGCCTCTTGTACTATTCTACAAAGACAACCCGTAATTGGAGGAACAACACCTGATTTTCCATCTGGGCAGTCTCCAGCTGGACATCATTAACAATGACTTTTCCAGTTTCTGCTAACCTGCTCTCCTTTTCCCCCGTCTTTCCCTCAGCTTTCCACCCCCTTCCTCTCTATTCAACTAGCCATCCCTCCTCCCCTTGCTTGCTATTGTGCCCTCCCTACTTTCTCCCCCATGACCTCCCCCCACACATCCCCTTACCTCTATTTGGGTGCCTGCCAACAATTTTCCAGACCTTGAAGGGCTCAAGCCCAAAACATTGGGTATGTATCTTTACCATTGGTAAATGAAGGACTCCATTTGATCTGTCGAGTTTCTCCAGCATTGTGTTTTTACTTCAGCCATGATGTCTGCAGACTTTTGATTTTTTTCTTCGAGAAAAAAGAGACAGAAAAGAGCTGAGAAAGAGGGAGGATGAGAGAGAAAACTCAGCAAAGTGGCTGAAGATAAAATGTTGACCTTTAAACTTAAATTGGGCTTCCTATAACAGAGCAGAAGTTCACTGACAGGTCAGAGAAGGTAGGCAATCAAGATTTAAAGTGGCAAATTAGAAAGAAGCTCAGAATACTACTTGCAAGCAAAAGAAATAGAAGCAGGTGCAGGCCATCTGTCCTATGGAACCTGCTCCACAAATCATTGCCCAACCTGTGCTTTGTAAAGGGGGCCAAGCATAGGCACCAAATGTCAGAAGAGATTCTGGATGAAAATGGAAATAACTGGATACCCGTCAGCTGTGGCAGGGCCCAAATGCCACAACCTGTTACAAAGTCAAATTCAGTGAAGTACCAGATGGTAAAGCTCCTCTCCCAGAGGAACTCAATGCCGAGTAACAGAGAAGAACCACCCCTCTGCACTCCACATCCCCTGATGATCCCATTCTATCCGTATCTACAGATAACGTGCATGCTTTGCCAAGTATTAAAAATCTGTGCTGACCAAACGATGGATATCTTCAATATTTCACTCAGGCAGGGCATGATTCCCACCTGTTTCAAACATGCATCAATCATACCGGTGCCCAAGACAGTGTAGTAACCTGCCTCAATGACTATCAACCAGCATATAGTCATCAACAGTGATGAAGTGTTTGAAAGGCTGGTGATGGAAGATATCAGCTCCTGTCTGAGTGGTGAAATAGATCCATTCAGTTCACCCATCATAAAAATTGGTCTACAGCAGATGCCATCTCACTGGCTATACACAAAGTCCTGGATCACCTGGACAGTAAAGATGCATACATCAGGATACTCTTTATCAACTACATTCAACACCATCATCCCTTCAGCAAACTCCAAGACCTGGATTTCTTCAACTCCAGACAATCTGTGACAATTGATAAGAACTTCTCCATAATCTCCATGAGTACTGGAGCACCACAGGACTGTGTTCTTAGCCCCCTGCTCTACTCATTTTACACCTACAACTGCACAACTCAGTATGACAATAGTGCCATCTACACATTTGCCAATGATACCACAGTAGTGGGTTGTATAAAGGAAGGGGATGAGTCTGCATACAGGATGGAGATTGAAAACTTGGCCAAATGGTGCACCAATAACAACCTTGCACTCAAGTTCATCAAAACTAAGGAGCTGATTGTTGACTTCAGGATAGTCAGAAGTTTACAATCCAGTCATCATTGCAGGGGAAATTCAGAGGTGGAGAGGGTGAGCAGATTTAAGTTCTTGGGAGTCACCATCTTGGAGGATCTTTCCAGGACCCAACACACCAATGGCATCAGGAAGAAAGCACGTTAGCGCCTCTACCTCAGGAGGTTGTGGAGGTTTGGTATGATACCAGAAACCCTGGCAAATTTCTACAGATGTGCAGTGAAAAGTGTGCTGACCGGCTGCATCACAGTCTGGTTTGGGGACACCGAGCCCTTCAAAAGGTAGTAGACACAGCCCAGGTCATCTCAGCCAAAACTCTCCCCACTATTGAGAACATCTAAAGAGAACACTGCTGTCAGAGGCAATCAAAGACACACCACCAAGTGAACACTGGTTTCGCTACTGCCATCAGGAAAGATGTAAAAATGCCACGACTCGCACAACCAGGTTCAGAAACAGCTGCCACCCCTCCACCATCAGACTCCTCAAGTACAAGCTCAATAAGAGATTAATTTAAGGACGTGCACTTTATTGATTCTTTTTTATTCTCTCTATTGCATAGTTTGTTTACATGCACTGTTTACAGTCCTTTGTTTACATGTATATGCTGTGTAAAGGTTTTTTTTTTGCACTACCAATTAGTGGAAATGCTGCCGCACCCGCAGGAAAAGGTATCTCAGGGTTGTATTTGATGTCATGCATGTGCTCCGACATTAAATCATAATCTGAGATCCAAGTAAATCATTGCTTCATCTGCAAGGATAGCTGTTTATGCAGAGTGGAGGAAATCAGACTTAAAATGCAAGAATTGGCAAGCAAAACTGGTCTCAATTATGTTGGGATAATATGACCAATACAATAAATGCACGATATAGATTAGTACAATACAATTTTTAGCATCAATTATATCTCACACCATAGAAATTAAACAAGTTAAAGTTGGACTCATCAGACCAATGTTTTAGATGTAGTGAAGAAGTAGGAACCTTTCTACATTGAACTTGATCATGTTCTAAAGTGAGACCTTTTTGGGTAGATTTAGGACATTTAAAAAAATATAAAAGTAGATTACAGGAATTCAATTTCCACAAAACCCAGAATTATTTTTTTTACTGGGGAATATTACAGGGATAAGACCAAAACTAGTGGCTCTCAACCTTTTTCTTTCCACTCACATACCACTATAAGTAATCCCCATGCCATAAGTGCTCTATGTTTCGTAAGTGATTGCTTAAGGTGGAATGTGAGTGGGAAGGGAAGGTTGAGAACCACTGATCTAGACCCATTTGTTATCGAAATATTTTCCTTGAAAAACATGGTCATTGGCCCATTTCCATTGGAGTTATGAAATGAGTCAATTAGGTGCAATTAAGTGTTTTTTTTTTAAAAAACTTTCTTTCCATCCACATGCCACCTTAAGCAATCCTTTACTAATCATAGACTACCTATGGTATAGGGAATACTTAAAAGTGGTATGTGAGTGGAAAGAAAAAGGTTGAGAACTATTGACCTAAACTGAACCTCTTCAAACATCAAACAGAATTTGTTAAAATTGCATTAGCAGAAGCCAGAAAATGTATAGCAGTTACTTGGGAGAGATTCACATCTAGGTATGGCATGATAAAATGCTGAAATGCATAGCTGTACTCCCCTTGAGAAGATTACCCACAACTTAATAGGAAAAACTTTAAAAAAAAATACAAGTTTGGCATCCATATTTATAAATCTCAGGTGCAAATCATCAGTTGTGTTCTTCCTAGCCATCAAGACCTGCGTTGATCCTCTCTAAATAAAAATTAAATAGAATATGAAATTATGATCGATGGAGTGTGCAGTCCTTTACAGCAATCCATTCTACTTTTTCTTTTCTATTTCTTTCTTTTTCTTCAACATCTCCATCTTTTGGGTGGGTGGGGGTTGGGGCTATAACCACCATGGGGTAAATATTGGGTTCACTTTTGTATATGTACTCCAACTTTGTACTTGACTGCATGCATGGTCAAAAAATTTAAAAATATAAAAAGAGTGGAGGAAAGTTTAGGGGCACCAATAGTTAGTGTAGTGGATGGCACAGAAAGTGTAGCTGTTAGCAAAACTGTTACAGCACCAGCGACCCAGGCTTGATTCAGGCAGTGTCTGTAAGGGGTTGATGTTCTCCCCAAATCCTGGGTGTGCCCTCAGGTGTTCTGGTTTCATCCCACATTGCAAAGACATATGGAGTTAGTAGGTTAATTGGTCACATGGATGTAATCAGATGGCACAGGCTCATGAGCTAGAAAGGCCCGTAACCATGCTGCATCTCCAAATTTAAAAAAGTTAGCAGATGCAAGTTTTTTTTTTGTTTTGTTTTAAACTTGAGTCGTGGGTATCCAGAATGCATTGCTGGGGTTGGAGGTAGAAGCTGGTACAGTAGGGACTTGGAGACATATCGATGCAAGAAAAATAGGTGCAAAGTAGGGAAGGGTGAGATTGATGTAGAGTAGGTTTACATAGGTCAGCACATAGCATGGGCTGAATGGCCTGTAATGTACTGTAATGTTCCCCATTCTGTGACTAGTGAGAATGGATAAAGAATAGGTTTCAAATTTGGGAGGGAGAGGGGAAGAGGACTCTTCATCCCATGCATAACAAATCTCTGGAATTTTCCATTCGAGAATAAATGCAAAAAAGATTGATGATGTTCAAGAGGGATAGATTTTAGATGCAAAACAGGATCATAGGTAGCTGCAGGACAGTGTTATGAAGGCAAAAGTGAGTCGTAGAACCAGTAAACTATAGAACACTGCAGCTCAGATGCTTTGGCTTATCTAATATGTTCCATTATTATTCATCCTGGTGCTATTGACCTTCTCCCGGACCGTAACCCTCCCATCCATTTACCTATTCAAATGTTTCTTAAAGTTGAAATCAAACTCTCATTCATCAGTTCAGCTGGCAACTTGTTTCACACTCTCACTACTTCCCCTTAATCCAAACATGTTTTTTTACTGAGTGGTGACAAGTCTATGGGATGAAAGACCTCCTCCAATTCTGCTGCTTAAATTCAAGATTTTTTCCACCCAATACTCTAATTCATGGTTACTCCCATCAAAACTACAGTCATAATTAAAGCACTGCAAGGACACTGCAATTCTGAGCTCACCAGTGGCAGGAGAGAGAGTACTGTATATTTCAGTGGATAAGGTGACCTTCAGATAAGATGACAGCCCAATATCAGTCTGAATTTCATTGGCTTTAGCTCATAACAATTTATGAAGACCCCCAAACATACTAGTACTATACAAATACGAACTGGTGTCATGTTGACTCAGCACCGCCACAGAACGAATTTTAAGCTCACTGATTTTGTATCTGGCCTATTAGGATAACCCTTTTTTGGGGTGGGGGGGGTTTGGTGCTTCAAGTGTCGCGTTCTCCGCCAAAATATGGTATTTGTTTCCAGCATTTTCTGTTTTTCATGCCAGATTTCCAGCATCTGCAGGGTTTTGATTTTCCCAAAAAACTACAGTTGGATTTGAACTTCCATTCCAGGTACAGGTTTTGGATACATCAGAAGCACGAGTCAGCCATCTGGCCCATCAAGCCTACTCCACCAATTAGAAGATTATGGCTGATCTGGCAATGGACTCAGCTCCATCTACATGCCTTTACCTCACAACTCAACACCCCTACTATGTAGAAATCTATCTGCTGGACTGTGGCTTTAGTATATTTTATTCGTATGTGTGAGTTCTTAGACAACACATGGATAGCAGAAAAGGTTCTTTACTTTCTTCTTTCTTTGGCTTGGCTTCGCGGACGAAGATTTATGGAGGGGGTAAAAAGTCCACGTCAGCTGCAGGCTCGTTTGTGGCTGACCAGTCCGATGCGGGACAGGCAGACACGATTGCAGCGGTTGCAAGGGAAAATTGGTTGGTTGGGGTTGGGTGTTGGGTTTTTCCTCCTTTGCCTTTTGTCAGTGAGGTGGGCTCTGCGGTCTTCTTCAAAGGAGGCTGCTGCCCGCCAAACTGTGAGGCGCCAAGATGCACGGTTTGAGGCGTTATCAGCCCACTGGCGGTGGTCAATGTGGCAGGCACCAAGAGATTTCTTTAGGCAGTCCTTGTACCTTTTCTTTGGTGCACCTCTGTCACGGTGGCCAGTGGAGAGCTCGCCATATAATACGATCTTGGGAAGGCGATGGTCCTCCATTCTGGAGACGTGACCCATCCAGCGCAGCTGGATCTTCAGCAGCGTGGACTCGATGCTGTCGACCTCTGCCATCTCGAGTACCTCGACGTTAGGGGTGTGAGCGCTCCAATGGATGTTGAGGATGGAGCGGAGACAACGCTGGTGGAAGCGTTCTAGGAGCCGTAGGTGGTGTTTAAAGTTGTTATAAATAGCACCATGAGGCTGCAAACCTCCATTACAGATCTCTCTTACAGTAGACTCCCAAGTCTGTGCAAGCTTCCTGCTGGCAGCCTAGTATAATCAAACAGGAACTATGATCCTTAAGACATTGCTAATAGCAATGCAAACACAATCACCATCATTACAACAGCTACTGTTTCTTAGGGCAGAGAATTCCACAGATCCCCTACTCCCTGGGAGCCAGTTTCTCCTCATTTTCATCCTCAATCCACTATTTCCCCCCCCCACCCCAATTTTTGGCCTTCATTGCCAGAGGTTTTGAATCTAGAAGCAGGAAGGTCTCACACTGCAGCTGTATAGGGCCTTGGGGTGGCCATTCCTTGAGTATTATGTGCAGTTGAGTCTATAAATCTGAGGAAGGCCATTCTTGAGATGCAGCATAGGTTCACTAAGCTGATTCCTGGGATGCAGAAAGACTGGATAGACTTGGACCAATGGAATTTAGAAGAAATTCTACATCTCATTGATACATATAAAACTGACAGGATGAGAGGGTTTAAATGCAGGAAAATCTTCCTGACAATGGCAAGTCCAGAACAAGGGGCTCACTCTCCAAGGATAAGGGATCAACCCTTTGGGACTGAGATAAGTGGAAACTTCAAGAGAATTGTGAACTTGTGGAGCTCTCTGCCACAGAAAGTTGAGGAGAGTTCATTAGATACATTCAACAGGGAGTAGAATGTGGCCCCTGAGGCTAACGGGATCAAGAGGTGTGGGGAGAAAGCAGGAGCATGCACAATAACTTAATTTTAAACTTTCAAGTTCAAGGGTTAAAGATATACGATTAGCTAGGATTGTATTAAATGAGAGCGCAGGCTTGAAATACTGAATGGCCTTCTCTTGCACAGATTTTCTGTGATTCTACATTTCTATGAATGATTAAAAGGCCCACAGGATTGTACTGGTCCTTTTGCATGCAATGCATATTTGAAGTTGGTTTCATCAGTTTCACAATTTCCGCTGATTTTTTTTTTCTGTGGCGCAATGGAAATGTGATTCCATTATTCAAAGTTTATGGGTTTAAGACCCACTGGAGTAGTTTGGGGTGGTATGGTTAGTGCAACACTTACAACGCCAGTGATCTGGACAGGGGTTAGAATCCTGCTCTATCTGTAGGTGTTTGTGCATTCTCCACTTGTCTGCATGGGCTTTCCCCAGGATCTCTGGATTCCTCCCACTGCTCAAAATTTACTGGGGGGGGGGGGGAAGTGGTTGTAGGTTAATTGGTGTCATTTGGCAGCATGGGCTCGTGGTTCTAAAGGGCCTGTTATTATGTTGCATGTCTAAATTTAAATTTAGTGCGCACAGAAGTTACCCCCGACTTGATCCTGGCAACTAATACACAAGATCATTTAATGGCCCTCCTCTCTACAACCTTCATTGCTGAACTAACTAAATTTTATTGAAGACACTTTCCAACAGGAACAGTCTATAATTTAGTTGCAACTTTATATGATTTAAATCTTTAAATTACCAATTCATCTGGATTTGTACATGGTTTTCATCATTGTTTGACATATTTTACATGGTCTTCTGCAGTTTCTATATTAAATATTTAAAAATTATTCATATTATTTATGCACTGCTCACTTTAACATCCAAAGCATTCCTTCTATTTTTCATTATGCTCATCTCGCATTAAACTGTCTACATCCAGTACTTATTTTGAACATCTCTAACAGCTGAGCTTGTTTTTTTGCAATTCCATATCTCTGTAATTAACTCTTCAGCTGAGACCAAACATGCAATCAGTTTCTGGGTCATTGATCTCTATGAGAAAATGTTTTATTGCCAACAATAGTTCTAATCCTTGCTTCCAGACATCTCAATTTTATATATATATTTTGTAGTCTGTTGGGAACAATCAGTAAAAGGAAGAACAGATTAAGATGCCTTTAATTTTAATTCAGGGATACAACATGGTAACAGCCATTCCAGTCTGTCAGCTGTCGCTGCCCAAATGAACCCATGTGACCAATTAAACTAGTATTCCTTCAAGTCTTTGGAATGGGGAGGAATATGCAGACTTACGGAGAACAGACAAATACCTGACACAGCAGTGGATTTGAACCTGAAGCACTAGTGCTTAACATGATGTATAGATCTGAACTAAAGGCCTGAGCAACAAATTGAAGATAGGCAACATGGGAAACAACTAGTGAGAATGGAAAGACAAGAGAAGGTGGGGTTCAAAAGAACAATTCAAAGAGAGGTCCAGGCACTTCTCAGATCTCATGATGCTGCCTTCAGTACAGGGGATAGGATGGCACTAAGATCAGCCAGTGATAAATTCTCATGTGCAAGCCAGAAGGCAAAGTGGGGGTACATACAAAAGATCCACAGGCAGCTGTGTGGCACCAGTGACACAAGCCTCATGTGGCAAGGGATAAAGAATATAACAGATCACGTTAACCTTAAGACATTGATGCCTCCCTTCTGGGCAGCCCGAACATCTGCTATTCACAGAAGGATGACCAGGAGAAAGCTGTATCTCTCTGATGAATGTGCCCCTGAATAGCTGAAGCAGAGGTGAGGAGAACCCCATTCAAGGTGAATCCACACTAGACAGTGGTACCTGACAACAATTAGTCAGGAATTAACGAACTGCACAGACCAATTGATGGAGGTTTTCACAGATATTTTCAAACCTCCTTACAGCAGCCCATCATTCCCTCAGGGTTGAAGACAACCACCATCACCCTGGTACCCAAGAGGGCAACAATAACAGGCCTCAATGACTACCGGCCTGTGGCACTGACCTCCACCATTATGAAATGCTGGCGATGGACTATATCAATGCACACCATCCAGAGATGCTGGACCCATTTCATTTCACCTGTGGAAGAAACCATTCCACTGACAATGAAAGCTTTGTCCCTTCACGCCATCCTGACCCAGCTGAAGAATGATGCCTCATACGCCAGGCTGCTTTTCATAGATTTCAGCTCCGTGTTTAATACTATCATTCCCCAGAGGCTGGTGGAGAATCTTCCCTCGCCAGCACTCAACTAGATTCTGGACCTCCTAAACTGAAAGACCAGTCTGTCTGTTGGTAGCAAAACGTTGAGCAATATTACACTGACCACTGGCCCTCACTGCTGTGTGCTCAGCTCACTCCTGTTCATGCTACTGACCCAAGAATGCTTCACCAGATCCAGCTCCAAGAGTGTCATCAAATGGAATGGCCTCATCAGGAACAACAATAAGCCACACTTCAGAGAAAAGAGTTGACCTGGAGGGAGAACTCAACTTGGGTATTTAGGTTTTAACAACAATCCAGGGTCAATGATCACAAATCAAGGGACAGGAGATAGAAGAGGAAAGAAGAGAAAAAAAAATTGAAAGATACAGTTTCTACACCAGAAAACACCAAATCACACATTGAGCATATTAGATAAAATGTCCTCTTCAAGTATTTTTATACAAGTAACAAACTGTTTTCCATTGCATATTCAATTTTACAACAACTCTAAAACAGGTGAATCCTGCTGGATCCTGATTATATCCAAAATCTTGTCATTCATGTTCAATTGCTTGAGAGGCCAGATAACTCTTCCTACAGTGAAACCCAGATGGCCTTGTTCACCAGGAAAGCCTGCAGATGTACTTTTAGTGCAATGCCAAAAATTGCTCGAGAAACTCAACAAGTCATGCAGCATCTATAGGAAGGAAATGGTAACCAACATTTTGGGCTTGGGCTCTTCGATAAAGGTATGAGCAAAAATCAGGTAGGTGCCTAAATAAAGAGGTGGCGAGAGGGAAGAAGGGGAGGAATATAGGCTAATAGGTAAGAGGCATTAGAGGATACAGGTAGGAGGGCAAATGAAGAAAAAAACTGAAGTTATAGGGAAAGGGTAGTTCCTCCACCCCAAATCTCTATCCTTCTCTTGGTCTTCATTTGGGGGAAAAAAGTGTCCATAAATCTCCACGGGCCTGGCTTTGGTGGAAACCTAGATGATATTCTGGATGGTTATTGTTTTGATCCCAGCTCACAATCCCTTGCAAAAGATGCCAGTATTAACACTGATCCTTGAGGTTTAATAAGCATAAAACTGGGGCGTAAATCTCATGTCTTCCGGTTACTAATTTAACACAAATTGTGTGATGCGGTTTATTTTAAAAAAAAAAGCTTTATTAAATTAGCTCATCAAATGTGTATTCACACTTTGGGATCCTTTAACTGATCCATGAATTTATGAATCTATTTAATCCAGGTGAAGTGGAATCTCAGCTGTGCTGGGAATTCAGAGAGTGGTGGCATTTAATGTGCGAGGTATTGGTTGTGCTGAAGTCTTCCAAAATTTGATCTCAATGGCACTGGATTTGTGGCATGATGGGTAGAATCTAGGGAGAGTTGATCAGAATGTGGGAAAATTTAAAGGATAATTGTCGATTGATATAAATAGGTGATGATTGGTGTGGACTCATTGATCTTCAGCCCCTGTATTTATATTGTGTTTTTTCTTTGAATTAATTATTAAAATATCATCAAATTACACAGCACAGAACAGCCCCCTTTAGACCAACTGATCAAGTTACCTCCCTGAGATGGTCCCACTTGTTTGTGTTTAGCCCATATCCACCTCTGACTTTCCTATCCATGGACCTTTCCAAATGTCTTTTAAACCTTGCAATTGTGCCTGCCTCTACTACTTCTACTGGCAGCTTGTTCCACATACCCACCAGCCTGTTTGAAAATGTTTCCCCTCAAGTCCCCTTAAAACTTTTTCCCCCTCTCACCTTAGATCTATACCTTCCAGCTTTGACTCCCTAACCTGGGGAACAAACTTTATGATCATCCACCTTATCTCTGGCACTCAATCTCCAAATGGTCACCTGTCATCCTTCAAATCTCCATAGAAACCTATCCAGCCTTTTCTTGTAACTCAAATCCTCCAGTTGCAAGACATTCTGTACCCTTCAGGACTGACATCCTTTTCGCAGCCAGGAGACCAAAAGTGCACACTATACTCCAAGTGGTCTCACCAATGCCTTTTATACTTGTATCATGATGTCCCTGCTCCTGCATTCAATGTCCTGACTGATAAAGTAAGAATGCCAATGTTCACCACCCCATTGACATCACCATATTCAAGGACATATACTCACACTAACAAATAGTTATGCACACTGCAATTAATGTTTGTCAGCACTGTTCCTGCCAGATTGTAGTTCTCAGCTTCTATCACTCCAAAGAGCTCTATTCTGTAAATTCCCCTATGTTGTCCTTTCTGTTACTTGCCAAAGCTAATTAATTCAACCAATAGGTAACACTAAAAAGTTTTGGAAATCTAGGTCATCTTTAAATAAATGACTGAAACCTCTCTGATTGAGGGATTTTACATTCTTTGAATGATTTAATACTTTCTTCTCTTTATTGAAATGGAAAAAAATAAATGACTGGCAAACCTGTTAATTAATATTTCTATGCTAACTAATCTAAAATGGTCCTACCCCCAAACTCATTTAGGATTTGTTTAAAGGCTCATAGAATCTTTCATTGATTTGTCTTGCTCCTTTAACTAATTTCACAGGATTTTCTTCTGACTCAGTTCTATTGGAAATTCCCTCCCTCATGTATTCACATTTGTCATATGTTGTTCTGTTCTCAAAATATTAAGCTTCTCCCTTGCCGAACTCTCAATTTTGACTTGCATTATTCTCATGCATGGTGGGAAGTGTGCTAATTTATTATGACATGAAATTTCCTTTAATCTGCTCTCATGCAGGCAAAGATTCTCCATTTGGATTGCACGGTGCACTTTACAGTAAGAAAGAATCAGAATTTATTGTCATGAACAAGTCACGACATTCAATGATTTGCAACAGCATCTTAGTGTAAACATTTTACAATATTTTTTTTAAAAAGTAGTGCACAAAAAGTAAGGCAGTGTCATTTGGTTCTTTGATCATTTAGGAATCTAATGGCAGTGGGGAAGAAGCTGTCCTTGTTCCACTGAGTGGTTGTCTTTAGGCTCCTGTATTTCCCCCCCCCCCCCCACCCCGATAGTAGCAGAGTGAAGATGATGTGGCCTGGATGGTGGGGATCTCCAATGATAGAGGCTGCTTTTTTCGGACACCACCTTAAAGTGAAGTCTGGTGCCTGTGATGTTGCAGGCAGAGTTAACAACCTTCTGGATTTTTTTTTCTTGTTCTGAGATTTGGTGCCTCCATAACAGGCAGTGATGTAACCAGCCAGAATGCTCTCCATGGTACACCTGTAGATGTTTCTCTTCCCCCCCCCCAGAGTCTTTGGTGACATACCAAATCTCAAGCACCTCAAGATATAACCACTGGCAAGCTGGCTTTGTGATTGCATCAACATGGAAGCTACAGGACAGTTCTTCAGAGATGTTAATGGACAGGAATTTGAAGTTATTGACCCTCCTGAAGTCCACAATTTTCTCCTTGGTTTTGCAGACTTTGAGCACAAGGTTGTTGATGGGACAGCATTCAGAGCTGACCTCTTTCCTGTACGCTTCCTCATTTCTGAGGTGATTCTGCCAACTGTGGTGGCATTGGAAAACTTGTGCCTGGCCACACTGTCATGGGATATAATAAGTAGTGGTCCTTGGGGTGTGCCCATATTGATAGTCAATGAGGAGGAAATGTTTCCAATTCATACTGACTGCTATTCCAATGAGAAATTCAAAAATTCAGTTTCAGGGGCCAGACAGAGACCTAGAGTTTGTATCTTGACCAGCACTGAGGGAATAATGGTATTGAAGGCCAAGCTGTAGTTGATGAGGAGCAGCTGTATGTACAAATCACTGTTTTCAAGGTGATCCAGAGCTGAGTGGAGAGCCAGTGATATTTCATCTTCTGTCAAGTGATTGTGATGACAGACAAATTGCATTGGGTCCAGACCTTTGCTTAGGTACATGTCAATTCTGGCCATGACCAATCTTTCAAAGCATTTAATCACAGTACAAGTTAGTTGAGCCAGCTCACAACTGCTCTTCTAGGCCACCAGGATGATAGATGGCCTTTTGAAGCAGGCTGAAAATGTCGTGAACACTGGTTATTTGGTTGGTGCAGATTTTTGGTGGGCAAAGAGTCCTGTGGCACCTATAGCTAATTCCTGATTACAGCATTAAGAACAAAGCATGTGCTGGGTGGTGTGGCTCCTTTATTATTAGTGCCACTCTAAGGCAGCAATGTTCCATGCAGACTTTCTAAATGGTGAGGAGAGTTTTGCCTGTGACATTCTGGTCAGAGTCCACAAAGGCTTTCTGTAACGTTTTCTGCTCAGAGGTGTGATGCCCTGAAAACCAGGTTGAAATGTAGCCAGTTAGCACACTTCTCAAAGGCTTTCAATGTCATGCCAAACCGCCTCAAACTCCTGAGGAAGTAGAGATGTGTTTTCCACAATGGTATTAATATGTTCGGTCCAGGATAGTTCCTTTGAGATAGTGACTCCCAGAGATATAAATTTACTCACCCTCTCCACCTCTGATCCCCCAATAATCACTGGATTGTATACCTCTAGTTTACCCTTTCTAAAGTCTACAATCATCTCCTTGGTTTTGGTGACAGTGAGTGCGGGTTTATTATCGGTATAACCAAGTTTTCAATCCCCCCTTCCTGTAAAATCTAAAATATTAGCTAAACGAACATTGAGATCCCTCTTGTTTCCAATGCAAAAAAAACAAAGTCCATTAATGGAGAATCATTGGGAAAAATCAACCACAGATTTAAAGTCATGATTAAAAAGAATTCTAATCTTTAAATTGCAGAGCTAAATTACTTTCAAATTAAATTTAAATCTTTCAATGAGATTGTTGAAAGACTGTTAAGGGGAATGTTTATGCAGAGAACACAAGTAAAATGCCAAAATCAATGTACCCATTCAGTAAGTAACAGAGTTTCCCATTCTGTAGTAACTAATCTCCCTGTTGGTATTGATTGCAGCAGACATTATGGAAAATCATTTTTGCATGCCAGGAAACATACCTGCTTTGAAAGCTTAGAAATGCACTTGATTTGTTTCAAATTACAAAGGCACAGTTGAGGTTGTTCCTTTGTTCCTGAGAAAAGTCAATTTGAGAAAGTTGTGCAGGGTTCGTGGTATATCACAAACCCAAATCACTCAAGACCATCACAGAATGCATTATACAATTCAATAATAAGTACCAATGCTGGGACCATTGTTGTCAATATCATTGATCTGGATGATAATCTAGTAAATTGGATCAGCAAGTTTGGAAATTGGAGCTATTGTTGGCAGGAAGGAAGACTTTCAAAGCTTGCAGAGGGATCTGGGCCAATTGAGAAAATGGGCCAGAAATTGGTAGATGGAATTTAATGCATACAAGTGTGAGGTGTTGGATTTTGGAAGGATAAACCAAGGTAGGACATACTGTTACAAACTAACTATTTTTGGGACTAAAGGGACTGTTAGCATGAACAAGAACAGCAATGAAAAATTTATCAATGGTAAATTCAAAATAATAGCTTTTTAATTAAATTAAAAACATTTCTTACTTAGCTCTAAATGTAACCCCCATTATGTGCAAATGTATGAGTGTGAGTGTAATTAAAGACACACTCTGAAAAGTCAATCTTTAAAAGTTTAGCATCATTTTGTGCTACTTGAAGGTCTTAAATTCTCAGTTCAGAAATAATTTTAAACCACTTTTAAAGATTACATCTTCAGGCTTATTTTTTAAAAATATATTCAATGAAAGTCACAAACCAGACAAGAGTTAAACGAAGTGGCCTGTGATAGTATGGGATACTATCACCAGTGTCTATATTTACATATAGTAGTAGTGATTGGCTGAGATCCGTAGCCACACCTACTGGCAGATCATAAAGGGCTGCTCCGAACTAGACCCAGGTCAGTCTGGACTGGTCAACCTCTACGTACTACGCTCTAGTTTTGCCAATAAAAGCCTTGGTTTGAGTCAACAAGTCTGAGTCATTTGACGCGCTACTATTTTATTAGCAAAATAAAATTAGCAGAATGCCTCAGCATTGACCCAGACACCTACTGTCCAGAGTTACTTTAGGCACAGGGTGAGGAACTTTGAGGCATACCTGCAGCAATCAGACCCCATCGTGGAGGAAGACACAGATAAGTACTAGTCGTGATGTCCATGGTGTTCACGAGGGTCTGCAAAAACATCCAGGATGCAACTTCCTACACGGCTGCCATGAACGTGCTGAGGGGGACTATGAGTGGCCTGTGAATAAGGTCTATGCCAGGCACATGCTCGTGACCAGGAGACAGCAGCCTGGTGAGTCCTATCTCCAGGCATTGAGGTTACTGGGTAGAGCTTGTGCATGCACCAACAAGACAGCAGCCGAGATCACAGACAACCTTATCCAGGATGTTTATGTGATGAGGTCTGTTCCAATGAAGTGGGGCAATGATTGCTGAAACATGGGGAGACAGCCTGACAGACCATTCCAAAAAATAAAAAAAAAATAAAAAACACAAACGATGGAGGATGCAGGCCTAAACATGGATGCCTATACACAAGGCAGGGCCCCATTACAATGAGAGTAGAACACTTGCATTTAACCCAGTCTTCCCATGCTCCATCAATGGCCTCGCCACCGCAATACCCAACACGGCCCTGAAATGTTACTTTTGCAGGAGAAGCTCAGCCAATCCCTGTGCCCTACAAGGAAGGCCAGATGCCAGAAATGCAGGAAGAACTGCTACTTCGCCACTGTCTGTCGGTCCAAAATAGCTGCCACCAAGAACCATGCCTCATGCAAGGCCCAACTGCCTTGCCAAGTTCAAATCATTCGCTCAGAGCTCTCATCCAATGAGAGCGAGGAATCAATCATCCAGCAACCCTTGGTGTCTTGACACAAGCACCTTGCACTGAAGGCTCCACCCTCACCACTATGATACTGATCCCCGACGTGGTCCCACGCTCAATGGCACTTTCAAGCCAGCAAGCCTAGAGGAACTGCCTGCACAGCTCGCCACCACCAACTCCAACTGGGTCCTGGCACCGGAAGGCCCCACCAACCTGCCTGCACGAGTATCACAACCTCCACAGCTCATTGCTGACCCTGGCCAAACACGGCCTCCTCTGCAACTCGCCACTGACAGCCTGGCCATGCTGATGATGTCACCATGCAAGCATAGCGCACACCACACTGAGACCCCACAACATTCTACCCCTACTCCAGCGACACGAGGATCCACCGATGGCCCACCCAGCATAGAGTCACATCACGCCAGCCTCCCAACGCAAGCAGCAGCATCACTCCCTGCATCGGTTGCTGCATCAGTGATATTAAACCAAACACATCCCCTGGCTAAGGCTATGGAAACGATTAAGATGAACAATCAATATACTAACTGTTTGATTCAGGTTCAGAGACCTTCATTCATCCAGACCTAGTCCAACATGTGCACTAGCAGTTCATCTGACAGACTAGAAGATCACTGGCCACAAGAGCCCACTCAACGGGCATTAAGGGGTATTGTGTGAGGGCCTTCAACATTCAGGGCATCATATTTACAGGGTTTAAGTTGCTGGTCCTATCTCAATTACGTGCACCCGTGTTGTTGTGGTTGGATTTCTAATGTCATTTTAAATCTGTCACTACACTCCATTCACCTCTTGCCAGTGACAGCCCACACCAGTCCCCACACCCCGACACTCCACTTGCAGCCTCTCCACCATCTGGATGGCTCCTCCAGCACTCTTCACCCACTGGCTGGAAACAGATTGCCACTAAAAGTCACTAGTACAGCTTCAGGGACAGGAAATTTATTAAACATGAGGTGCACAGAATGCTGGACGAGGGCATCATTGAGCCCAGCACGTCCCTGGATGGCACAGGTGGCAGTGGTGAAGAACGGGAAGACGCTGCAAATGGTGGTTGACTACAGCCAAACGGTCAACCGCTTCGCACTCTTGGATGCTTACCCTCCTCTGCAAATCATGGATGTTGTGAATCAGATCACCCAATACCATGTGTTTTCCACCATCGACCTCCGATCAGCCTACCACCAGCTCCCGAACCTCACGGAAGACAGTACATTCACAGCCTTCAAAGCAAATGGCCATTTGTATCAATTCCTCAGGGTTCTCTTTAGTGTCACAAATGGAGTTGTGGTCTTTCACCGAGAGATGGACTGGATGGTAGACCAGAACGGCCTACAGCTACATTCCCGTATCTGGACAATGTCACCATTAGTGGGCACGACCCACAGGACTATGACGCCAACCTTGAGAAATTCTTTCAAATGGCGAAATGGCTGAATCTACAATTTCGAGAAGTGTCTTCCAGACGACTTGCCTTGCAATTCTAGGTTGCATGGTGGAAAATGGGGTGGTAAAGCCAAACCGTGACCACACAAACCCTCTCATGGACCTTCCACTGCCCCAAATCTAGAAAGCACTCAAACATTGCCTGGAGCTTTTTCTTATTATGCCCAATGGGTCCCACAGTATGCTGACAAGGGACAGCCACTCAAGTCCACTTCCTTCCCTGTCAGCAGAAGGCAGAGCGGCCTTCGACCACACCAAATAAGACATTGCCGCGGCCACTCTGCATGTCGATGAATCCATGCACTTTCAGGTAGAGAGTGATGCATCCAACTTTGCACTGGCAGCCACCTTAATACAGGCCAGTAGGCCTGTTGCCTTCTTTTCTAGGACCCTCCGGTGCCCTGAAAGCCATTGAGAAGGAGTCCAGGCCATCGTACATCGTTGGAAACATTACCTCACTGGCACCGCTTTACACTACTGACTGACCATGCACAGTCTCATTTATGTTTAGCGGCAACCAATGGGGCAAGATCAAAAGAAACAAGATCGCCAGGTGGAGAATCAAACTCTACATCTTCAACTACAACATTCTGTACCGGCCTGGCAAACTCAATGACCGGCCCGATGCCCTTTCCCATGGGATATGCACCATGGACAGGCTGCAGAGGCTCCATGAGGAGCTCTGTAACCCAGGGGTCACCAGGTTCGCCCACGTGGTAAAGGCCCGCAAACTGCCCTATACGGTCGAGGAGATCTGCTCCATGACTCGAGCCTGCACTGAGTGCAAACCCAATTTCTTCTGGCCAAAGAAGACCCACATCAAAGCCACCCAGCCCTTTCAACATGTTAGTGTGGACTTCAAGGGGCCCTACTGTCAATGAACCATAATATTCACATTCTCATGGTGATAGACGAGTACTCCTGTTCCCTATCCCCTTCTTGGGCATTACTACCATCTCAGTCATAGACGCACTGCATCTTTATTTTCAAGTACCCCAGTTACATCCATAGTGACCGGGAGGTCCTCATTTATGAGTGCGGAGCTGAGGTAATACCTTCTGGAGTGCTGGATTGCTTCGAGCATGATCATTAGCTACAAACTGCGTGGTAATGGGCAGGTCAAAAGGGAGAATGCCACCTACTGGAAAGCAATCACGTTTTCCCTCCAGTCCAGAGGCCTCCCCACCACTCGCTAGCAGGATATCCTCCCAAATGCCCTACACTCCATCAGGTCTCTGTTATGCATTGGTACCAACGCTACCCTGCACGAACACATGTTCTCATTCCCACAGAAGTCAGAATCAGGAACGACCACACCAGCTTGGCTGATAGTCCCTGGACTGCTGAGATGTTATGTCCGCTACTCGAAAGATGACCCCCTAGTCGACCAGGTAATGCCGTTACATGCAAATCCGCACTATGTCTATAATAGAGTACCCGGATAGGCAGGAGGACACTGTCTCAGTAAGGAATCTGGCCCAAGCTGGGTCTAACATTGTCATGTCCCAACCCCAACCAATTGTCCCCTAGGTTACATGCCAGGACAGCAGAACCAGCAGCACCTCATGGATGACAACTGCAGATGGGACCAGCCCATGGCCAATGACACTTGCGGACTAGGTAAAACTGTGCCCACACTCGGGGAACTCAGTGATGATACTCTGCCAGCTACCCCAATTCTGGTGCCATGGCGACCACATTGTACAATCAGGCCTCCCAAACATTACAGCTTGTGAACACTGCATGTTTCCCCCCTATTCTTTTTTCCTCTTCTTTCCCTTTTACTCACCCTGGTGTCAGTTCCTAGAGAAGGGGTGAATGTGATAGTTATAGAATACTATCACTAATGTATATATTTGTATATATTTACATATAGTAGTAGTGATTGGCTGAGAGCCATGGCCTATGGGCAGGTCATAAAGGGCTGCTCTTAACCAGACCCAGCCTTGATGTAATATGCTCCAGTCTTTTGCTAATAAAAGCTTTGGTTTGAATAACAAGTCTGAGTCATTTGACACACTACATGGCCTCACAAATAGACCAAGTAGAAATCTGTCCTCTTTTCCAAAGAGACAGCAAAATGGTCTTCCTTATTTCAAAAGCCATTGATTCAGTGTTCCTTTTTCCCCAGGAGTGTCACACACCACCAATTCTGGTTACTAACTCAATTCTGTCTTTCACAAGGTTTCAATCCCCATGTCATAGGATTTTGACTTCCAAACTGAACAGATCCAAAATGTCTGAATTAGGCAATATATTTCTCCAAATTATGTGACCACTGCAACACCACCAAGGTGAGTCCCAATTCTTGGAAATCACATAATCAGTGTTTTTTTTTTAAAACTAAAATTCCGTTCCTTTTTCAAAACCATTCCATATCCAAACAATCTCTGACCTTCTCCTTTCAAGAGGCTTAAGTGGCTTTGATTAAAAACAAATAGCTTCCTTCAGCATTTCTTGAAGAATTAAGACCCACTTGAAATCCATTAGTTCTGTCTGTCCAAGACATGTCGACTGAAAATGAACACTCTTCTCAGAAAACAATGGTTCTATAAATCTTCTGACTTGTGTGACCCTGTACTAACTCACAGCTAACTCAATATAGATATAGTATTATGACAATGGTGTGGCCAAATTTGGAGTATTGTGTGCAGTTCTGGTCACCTAACTACAGTAGGTTTGAAAGAGTGCAGAGAAGATTTACTAAGATGTTGCCACATCTTCAAGAGCTGAGTTGCATGGAAAGATTAACCAGGTTAGGACTTCATTCTTGGAGCATAGAAGAAAGAGGGGAAATTTGATAGAGGTTTACAAAATTATGAGGAATATAGACAGTAAATGTGAGTAGGCTCTTTCCACTTAGATTAGGAGAGATAAATGAGAGGACATGACTTTAGGGTGAAATGGAAAGGTTTAGGAGGGACTTCACTCAGAATGGAGGGAGTGTGGAACGAGCTGCCATCCAGCATGGTAAATGCTAAATGCAGTCTCAATCTTAAGTTTAAAATAAATTGGATAGATACATCGATGGGAGATGTCTGGAAGGATATGGACAGAGCAGATCAGTGGAACTAGTAGAATGATATTTTGGCACATACTAGAAAAGCTGAATAGCCTTTTTTTCTGAGCTGTAGTGTTCTATGGTTCAAGAATGTCACCTGTTTATGCAGGAGGCTATTTAATTTAGGATTGAAGCAATGAGTGGGATATAGATTTCCCTTTAGTATTTGGAAAAATCCTCAAAATTGGATGACTTAACAAATGAAAAGATACACCTGTTATCAAATTGGATAAACACCAATTGGCATTCACCACCCCTACCCTCTCCTATCAGAGGGCTACTCCCTCAGTATTTCTCTTCTCTCCTCCCACCCATATCCATCTGTGACCTCTTAATTAGCCTGTTCCACCCCCTGCCCCTTCCTCCTTCCACATTCAGGAATCTGCCAGCTTTTTGCTCCCACCTTGACCCTTTGCTTTTTATACAAGACACAAAAGTGCTGGGAAGAAAACTCAGGTCACACAGCATCTACAGTCAAAATCTTTCAGGTCTCAAAGTCTCTTCAAGTGATGTGCACCATGAAAAAAATTTCCCTCTTCAAAGGGAGTTATGAGATTCCCTTTCACTGTTCCCTCTCTGCAGTCCCCGCTGCTCTCCAACTCTTACGATTATACAATCACCCAGATTTGCTTCCACAGCCACATGTCATTCTACCTTAATACAAAAACATAATAAATAGGAGCAAGAGATGACCATCCGGCCCATCAAGCCTGCTCTTCCATTCAATAAGATAATGGCTGAACTACCTGCTTTTTCCCCCATATCCCTCAATTCTTTGTATATATAAAAATCTATCTAACTGAACCTTAAATATGTTTAATGAAGTATCCTCAACAGCTTCCCTGGGCTGAAAATTCTATAAATTCTCTATGGGAAAAGTTTTTCCTCTTCTCAGTTTTAAATCTGCTCCAATGAATCTTGAGGCTGTGTCCTGCTGCTATCTTATCTATCACTTTCATAATTTTATGTTTCGAGAAGATCTCTTCTCATTCTTCTGAATTTGAGTGAGTATAAACCCAGGCAATTTAGTCTCTCCTCATAGGTCAACCCCCTGATCGCCAGGATCAACCTGGTGAAGCTCCTCTGGACTGCCTCCAAGGCCAGTATATCCTCCCTCAAGTCTGGAGGATAGCATTGCACACAGTACTCCAGGTGTGGCCTCGCCAGTACCTTATATAGTTGCAGCATGACCTCCCTTCTCTTGAATTCAGTTTCTCTAGAGATGAAGGCCAACAAAGGGCTCAGTCAGAGAAGTTAATTACCCTTTCATCCCATAGACCAGGGGTGGCAAAACTTGGCTAAAGCAAGAGCCATGTACAATAAACTTCAGATGTTTGAAACCAGCAAAATATGAAAAATATTACATTTTTACTCTTACATGCATATTTGTAGAAAAATTGTATATAAATGTTAAGAAATACATGTATTTCATGTACAGTACAACAGATTATCTGAAATTAGATTATCTAAAATCACCAGTTATCTGAAATATTTTGGGCTCAGAAGTGACACCTGTTCAGCTCTGAAATTTTATTTTTTCTCCAGCTAATTGAGAATTTCAGAAAAATCAGAAATTGTCATTTTTCTGAAAATTTTTTTGGATGTATGAGGATCTGAAACAATCAGAAATATTTGGTTATTAGAATTGTTTTTTGGAGCTAAACTAACGTCACAGGTTGAAAAAAATGTGGAAAAACCCCAGTAGAATTTTGTTTTTGGATTTATCTTTTGTTCAGGTTGTTTTTTTTTGGAGAGAATTAAACATTTCATGCATAAAAAGCCTTCCCTTGTTGATTAAACACTGTAACAAGTGATTTGTTGTTGCTAATGGGCTTTTTAAAAAAAGTTATGAGAATATAATTTATCCAAAGTAGGCCAGGATCTGACCATTTTCAATAATCAGTTATACGAATTAGTTTAAAAACTACATGCAGTATTAGTTTCAATAATCAAAATGTAATATTCAAAATCCTGACTGATTTTGTGGAAATCCCTGCCCAAGGAACCAGTGGAGGCTGCCTCATTAAATATATTAAAGATACAGCAAGATAGATTTTTTTGCATCATAGAGGAATTAAGGGTTTTGGGGAAGTCAGAGCTGGTCCACAGCCAGATCAGCTGTGATCTCACTGAATCTGGGAGCAGGCTTGACAGGCTGGATGGATGTCCCCTGCTCCAGTTTCTGATTTATTCTCTTTGGGAATGCTGTAGCCACCAGTCTCTGCAGATACCTACACCATTGCAGCATCCACAGCTGAGTGAACAATGTGGGAAGTGAACAGATGCTAAATATCCTCTTGTGGCAGGGCAGGCCAGGGGCACGCAGCTTGCTTCTCCCTATCCCACCCTCCACTCTCAGTTACTGGCAGGATGGGGGAGTGGAGGCTGGGTTATGGAGCAAGTCTAAGCTCTGCACTGGCTGGTGAGGACTTTCCAGCTGGTGGGGCCATGGCTTGCCCATGGGCACTGACAGGACCCTAACTGTTTCTGCCAGCTCCAACTATCCTGATTTGGAATTTGGATGAGGTCCTCCAGCATCTCCCCCATCATCTCATTTCCTCCCTGGTAGAGTTCCTGGAGAGACACCCTGCCTCAGGACAGGGAATACTTCAAAGGAGTTCTCCTGGTTCAGCCCTGGCTCCCTGCAGAGGACCCTCAGTTTTCCCTGACCTTTCTATCACACACCCCATGTTGGCAGCACTCTGCTGTGGCCCAGCCTGAGTGAGGAAAACCCAATTCCATCATGGAATTTCTCACTCCACTTCTCTGCAGGGGCTATTCCTCTAATGTCCACTCATTTTCCCTCTCCTGGTTATGCAGCCCAGTCTGTGACCATCCCAGGACCTCTTAGTCTGGCTGCAGGGGTTTGGAATGTCCTGGGGCAGCTTTGGGAGCACTGGTATCTCCTCCAGCCAACATATTTCCTTGTGCCAACATTACATGTCAAAGAGCCTCATGTGGCTAGCAAGCCATGGTTTTCCCCCCTTCTATAGATGCTTTGTGACCTGCTGAATTTCTTCAGTACATCTGCAGACTTTTGTTTAACTTTGCTTACTATAGATGCTGTGTGACCTGCTGAGTTTCTCCAGCATATGCGTGGATTGGACAGTCTAAACTTAATGTCTCAAATTTATTTGCACTTGATTTCTCATCTCATTTTCTTGTGATGCAGGAGGTGGCTATTTGGTCAATCTCGTTAATGCAGTTCTCAAGGCCAATGCATTCCTGAAATCACAACATTCATAAACTCCCCCTCCTGCCCACATATATTGGGGCAATTTAAGATTCCCCTTCCAATCAGCATGACTGGAAAATGTGCTAGGGCAAATTATTCAAAGGAAATCACATGAGGGTGAGGAGTGTGAAAACTCCACATGGAGAGCAGCAGAATGAATATACTGGAATGATGCTGTAGCAGTACAGCAGTGGAATAGTATTACCTGGTTAAGTGGAGACCAGTTGAGCAACCTGCCTAAATTAAAACACAATGTTGGCTTGAAATATCAATTTTAAACAAAAAAAGAAAGCAAACAAATGTTTCTGATTTGTTCAGCCACCTTTCTGAGAAAGTAATCTTTTGTTTCACCTCATGGAGCCTAAAGCCTGTTCCTTTACTTCAGAGGTACAACACAACTGGAACTGATGGAGAGGTGACTGGTAGGAGAAGACCATCAGCAAGAATGTGCTCTCATCAACCTCTACAGATGATGATAACTCATCTCCACTATTAGAAGGGACAGTCCAATGATCAATTATAAAATTGCTTTTTAGGTTCTGACAATCGGCGAGAAGTGTTAAGTTTTTTTAACTGCAAGGTTACAGAATTGCCACATTCTCTCATGCATGAAGCCTTTGTAAATGATACCACACATGGGCAGAATGGTTAGCATAGTAGTTAATGCAATGCTGTTACAATGCCAGCAATCTGCTCCAGGGTTTTAATTCCTGGCTGTTTGTAAGGAGCAAGCATGCTCCCTGGGTCTGTGTGGGTTTCCTCTGGGTGCTCTGGTTTCTCCCACCATTCAAAAACATACCAGGTGTAGGTCAATTGGGTGGTACAACTCCTGGGACAAAAGGGCCTGTAACATTTAAATGTAAACAAATTCATGTTGATTATTCATACTGGAGGATATCCATTCCACTCATTTTGGATTGATAATTACAAGCCTGTTTTTTTCCCCCCCCATGGCCCATCAAAATGTAATCCTTGTTGTAATTTCAGGTGCATTACTAGCACCTTGCTGATCTAGAATATTGATCAGTTACTCCTTCATTCATGCAATTCAACTCCACTCACAACAGGACTTTGCTGATAGTATTTTTTATATCAACAACAGCCTAAATGAACTCCATTCTATTGGTACTTCTTGTGACATTGACATGTGATGTGGTTACACAGGATGAACAATTCAAGGAGTACAGTGGAAAATTACTTCACAAAATGAAGCTCATTAGTGTGCAATACAATGAGTAAATGATTGGATCTAAAGATTGCTTTTGTAATAATTTCCAAATCAAACTTCACTGCACAGGCAGATCCTGTTGTGAATCACCCTTGCAAAATCAAGATTTCAACACAATGATGGCATTGTCTTCTCTGTGCTTTATTTCTTTTGGATCTTCCAGGGCTACCCATTGGAGCACTGTAACCTTTGACCCTCAGTGCCCACCTGACCATTCCTCAGGTGAATGAAATGCATCCCAAGTGCTTGGGGCGTGCCACTAGTGGCACAGAGTTGAATTCAAAGTCAGGCACAGCTCAATTGAATTGAATAGAGTTGCTTAATGTCATGTGCACCGAGATCATTCAAAACTGTTTTGCATGCTATCCAGACAAGTCAACCATACTAAATTGCAACAGAGGGCTCAAAAATCAGGGCAGACCCCTACCACCCTCCATGCAGCATCTTCCAGCTAGTCCTGTTGGGAAAGGGATACAGAAATATTAGCCAGAATCACTAGGCTGAGGAACAGCTGGTTACCACAGGCAGTGAAACTGCTGAATGACCTGCTAAAACTACTCTCCAAGTCTCTACTATTTATTTTAATAAATGTACTGATGAACATGCATAATTTGTTTATGTGTGTTATGACCACATGTGTGTTTGCACTGTTTTGCATGATTGACTGGAAAACCATGTTGTACTGGTACAGTTGGATGATAAACTTGAACAGATGGTGAAAAATATAGCAAGTAAAGATGTTATGCAGAATATGGTGTATTTGAAGCAATATGCTCTTTTCCCACTATATCAATACCATCCCATCATTCTTTCAGCTAGTGGATATTCTCTTCCCATGTGCTGAGTTCTTCTGCTTTATTTGTTTACAATTACCTGCCTGATATTTCAAATGTAGCATCTTTTACATCTTTTTGCACACATGGTTTGTGTTCATACTGACCCCTTTTCCCATCGACACGAATGTCTGCATTAAATCCAAATCATTCAAAGTAGAACAATCGGAGTTTGTGGTATTAATTTATTGAGATCATTAATTGAATGATAAGCAAACATGAAGACAACACACCAATGCATTGAAGTCAGAGTATCTGACAACTTGCCAAATCTCCTCAATCAAACTTCTACAGGTGTGCAATGGAAAGTAGACCAACCAGCTTCATCACCTGGTTTGGGAATTCAACTGCCCAGAAATACAGAAGGCAGCAAATATAACCATGTTCATTACAGACACTTGCAAGGGGCTACAATGTTGGCTTTCATCACTAGAGGAATTGAATTCAGAAGTAGGGAGGTAATGTTGCAACTGTATAAGGTACTGGTGAGACTGCACCTGGAGTACTGTGTCCAGTTCTGGTCTCTATTTGGGAAGGATATACTGGCTTTGGAGACAGTCCAGAGGAGGTTTACTAGTTTGATCCCTGGGATGAACAGGTTGACTTATGATGAAAGATTAAATCATCTAGGATTGTATTTGCTAGAGTTCAGAAGAATGAGAGGAGATCTTATAGAAACATATAGGATTATGAAGGGTATGGCTAGGATAGATGTAGAGAGGTTTTTTGAGCTGGCCGGGGAAACTAAAATGAGAGAACAGTCTCAAGATTCGGGGAGTAGATTTAGGACAGATGAGAAAAAAGTTTTTTTCCAGAGAGTAGTGAATGTTTGGAATCCTCTATCCAGGATAATGGTTGAGGCTGCTTCATTAAACATTTAAAATTCAGTTAGATAAATTTTTACATGATAGAGGAATTAGGGGATATGGGGAGAAGGCAGGTAGGTGGAGTTAGGTCATAAATTAGATCAGCCATGATCTTATTGAATGGCAGAGCAGGCTCGAAGGGCCATTTTTGGCCTACTCCTGTTCCCATGTTCCCACCTCAAGAAGGCTACTGAGGAACTTTTTAAATTGCTAACTTCAGGCAGAAGATGCAGAAAGCTGAATCCCAGCACTTCTAGTTCAAGAAGTGTTTTTAATCTGACAGCTATCTAGTTCTTGAACTTCCTCGATACTACCCTTACCTCAATCACAAGTCACTCTGGGACCATCAAACGATCTGTTTGCACAATTGATGCAGAATCATAGAATGTAACAGCACAGAAACAGGCCCTTTTGGCCTGTGCCAGACCAATTTTTTTTGCCTAGTCCCACTGACCTGCATCCAATACATAGCCCTCCATACCTCTCCCATCCATACAACTGTCCAAATTGAGCTCGCCTTCACTAACTCAACTGGCAGCTCATTCCACTCTTAAGAAGTTCTCCCTATTAAATACATTTACATGATATTTACCTGAACTTTTCCCCTTTCCCTCTTAACCCATGTCCTTTGGTTTGTATCTCACCTACAGTTAGAGGAAAAAACCCATCAACACTTTGTCTATCCCCCTCAATTTTAAATTCCTCTATAAAATCTCCCCTCATTCTCCTATGCTCCAAATGAAGTCCTAACCTGTTTAACCTTTCCTTGTAACTCAGTTCCTGAAGTCCAGGCAACATCTTGGTAAATCTTCTCTGCTCTCTTGATCTTACTGATAACTTTCCTATACTTAGGTGACCAAAGATGTACACAATACTCCAAATTTGGCCTCACCAGTGTCTTATATATCAAACATAACATCCCAACTCTGATAAACAATAATTTATGAAGGCCAATACATCAAAAGCTCTCTATGACCCTATCCATCTGTGACACCACTTTCAGGGAATTAAGTATCTGTATTCCTAGATCCCTCAGATCTGCTGCACCCTATCATTTATTGTGTATGTCCTTCTTCGTTTGTCCTTCCAAAAATGCAACACCACTTTTTTTTGCATTAAATTCCATCTGCCTTTTGGAGCAAATTTTTCCAGCTGGTGCAAATCCCTCTGCAAGCTTTGAAAACCTCCTTCATTGTCCACAATGCCTCCAATCCTGGTTCATCTTCAATGTTGCTGATCCAATTTATGACATTATCATCCAGATCATTGATGATAAATAACAGTCCCAGTGTGGCGGCTCAGAAAGACGCAGGCAAGCCAGATCTTCAGTGTTACGGCCACAGCAGCAGAGTAGCTGTGTCAAGTGTATCTTCTGTACTCAAGCAGGCTGTGCATACACATTCAGCTGTGTTGTGACATCACTGCCCACTTGTTAGCAGTACTTACAGGTGGCCTTACAAGACACTGCATGGGCTTTTCAAAATAAAACTGTTAGAAGTGCAAGTGAATAGTGTGTAGTCTCTATTTCATCTCCCTTAGTAGTTACAGCTATAATTGGTGACCCTAATGAGCCCATACGATTCTGGACAACACCATGGACGCTTCAGCAGTCAACGAAAGTGGCTATGAAATTACCAACCTTCTGGACGTTTCGCCCACACACTTCGTTCAGGCAAGCAGAACCGCAATTTCACCTCAGGCAGATTGACTCAATGTTTTACCATGTTGTCAGCTTCCCTGGACCAAGAGACTGCAGCTAAGGTGGAAGACCTGATAACACAACCCTCCAGTTGAAGGTCCTCCTGAGTACTTTAAGCCGGTCAGTCAACAGCACATTCCCATCTGCCCTTATGGATGAAATGCTCGCACTAGCAGAGGGCAACAACAAGCAGTGTCTCACGTTTGAGCAGGCTTTCCTGGAACAGATACCAGATGACATACAACTGCTCTTGGCAGATGAAGATTTCAGACCCTCACAAGGTCATGGCCAGAGCAGATGTTCTGTGATGCACGAAATGTAAATAGAGTCTGCCATGAACCAATTGACTAATCCCTAGCCAGGTCAGACCAGGCTCCACCTGAACCAAGCACAACCATAACCTCAGCAAACCAGCAGAAACACTGAACACTAACTGTTGTTTTTAATATCACCAAAACTGGGCACACAAGCACAAAGATGCAGGCAGCCCTGCTCATTTTCAGGAAATGCCCAGGCCAGCCGCCAATAATGGCTAAGGCAGCTGACCACACCAATAGCCTATTGCAATATTTTAACCCTGCATTTTCAAATTTTCACCTTTGAAGGACCTTCACTTACTTAGCACATTCTTGCCCGAAAACACATCCCAATCCATGCATCCTTTCTCATTTCCTCAAAATTGACCTCTTAATTTAGAATTGCATCACAAGGTCCAGATTCATCCTTCTCCATTATTAACTTGAAACTAATGGAATTATGATCACTGGACCCAAATAGTTCCCCACTAAGAGATCCAGTATTGCACTCCATTTGTTACCTCCATGTATGGATTTAGAAAACTTTTACAATATGGGAATCCCAATCAATATGTGGAAAATTAAAATCTCCTGTCACTACCTCGTTTCCTGAAGCTGTCTGCTATCCCTCTACAGATTTTTTGGCATAGCCATTAGTGCAACATCTTTACAGCAGAAGCAATCAAGACAGTGATTTGAATCCTGTGCTGTCTCAGGAGTTGTACGCTGTGTGGGTTTCCCCCACGTTTTCTGGTTTCCTCCAAGTTTTGGAAACATACTGCAGTTGTAGATTAATTGGATGCAAATTGGGCAACAGACTTATGGACTGGAATGGCCTGCATGTCCAAATTTAAAAAAATAAATTAAAAAAATCAAATTTTTGCTCCTCTAATTTTTGATTGGACAGTCTACACTACAACACCATGAGGGTGGCCACATCTTTCCTGTTCCTCAGCTTCACCCCCATATTGCCTCAGTAGACAAACCCTCTGGTCTGTCCTGCCTGAGCACAGCTGTGATTATTTTCACTGATGAGCAATGCTACACATCTTTTCATTCCTCTCCTTCCCTTCTCCACCCCCTACCATTCTCATATCTAAAGCAACAGAAGCCCAGAACATTGAGCTGCCAGTCCTGCCCCTCCTGCAACCAAGTTTCACTAATGGCCACTGTCATAATTCAAGGTGTCAATCCATGCCGTTCCTCCTGCACCACATCTTAACCACATGTTAAGCTATACTAACCTCTTATTTCTAACCTCACTAGCATGAGGCATGGTTAGCAATCCTGAGATCATAACCCTGAAGACCCCATCCTTCAACCTAGTGCTAGCTCCCCAAATTCTCCTTGCAGGACCTCCACACCCTTCCTACCCACATAATTAATCCCTATATGGATCACATCTGGCTGCTCACCCTCCTGCCTGAGAATGCTATGAACTTGATCTGAGATCTCAGACCCTGGCACCAGGGAGGCCACATACAATCTGAGATATTCAATCTCTTCCTCAGTACCTCGCATCTGTCTCCCAAACTATGTAATCCCCCATCATATAGTTCACCTCTTCTCTTTTCTTAACCACAGGACCAGACTGTTAGAGATTTGATCATTGTGGCTTGTACCTGGAAAGTCTCCCCCCCCCCACCCCAACCCCCTCAAAACAGTATCCAAAATTGGTAAGTTATTGAGGGGAAGGGCCACAGGGGTGCCCTGCACTGCCTGCCTTCTCCCTTGCCCTCACCTGTCACCTATCTACCCTCCTTCTGCCACTAGGTGTGATAATGCCTCTAACTCCTGTCTATCACCTCCCTTGCCTCCCAACTAATCCAACTCCTCAACCAAGCTGGTCAGGAACTGCAGCTGGATGCACTTCTCAGATAGTCATCAGGGCTACTGTTAGCTTCTCTGACAACCCATTCTGCAAAAGGAACATTCCCCTGCATTTTTTTTTAATTTTTAAAAAATTTATCTATTAAATTGTGCCTATATTGAAACATACATGATATTTTCAATAAACTAACCCCCAACCCCACCCCAAACAAAAGAAAGGAGAAAGATTAACAGAATTCACCAATTAATTACCATGGATTGGAGTACCACCACCTCTGTGCAGCAGTGATTCAACAACTCAAACCCATACAATCCAAATACAAGCTTCAAGTTTTACGATAAAATAATAACAAATTATGACATCTTCTCCAATGGAAAAGACCTCAATTTCAAACACCATTTCTGAATTCTCAAATCAGTCTAATTTTTCCAAGTAATTGTCAAACATTTTCTCACTACAGCTAATGCCAATCTCAAAAATGCAAAATGCAATTTGAAATCTTAATTCTAAACTCAAACTTTTATTACCTAACAAAAATACTAAAGGATCTAATGAAAATTTCACTTTCAAAGTAATTTCCAAAAATTCAAATTTATTCCAAAAATGTTTTACTGTTTCACATAGCCAAGTAGAATATATATAAAAAAATCTATATCCTTCTGACATCTAAAACATAAATACAAAGAAATAAAATTGTATCTCCTTAATTTTTCTGGAGTTAAATATAATTGATGAATAAAACTATAATGAACCAATTGATACCTTACATTTACAATTTTAGTCATACTAACCCTACACAAATTCATCGAATCATCCAGAGGATTAAGTATACCTAAATATTTCTCCCATTTCAATCTAGATTTATGCCAATCCAACTTAGGCATTTTATTCTGTAAACATACATCTCAGTTACAAATCCCTTCTTACCAATTGAAATAAAATTTCAAACTTAGACTGTCTAGGTAACCTTAAAGTAGGTCCAAATCTATCCAACAATAAAGCTTTAATTTGATAAGAAAAATGAGTATTTGAAGATGTATCACAATTCTTTCATTCTTTGAAAAAATATCCTGTTTCATAACAATCTTGCACAAATTTAATACCCTTTTGATCCCATAACTTCAAAAGCTGATTATTAAGTGTAAAGGAGAAAAGCTTATTTTGATACTAAGCAGTTTTGCCTGAAATCTTACTCAATCAATTTATTTATTTATTTTAAATACCATAAATCCATTAAATGTTTCAAAACAAGGAAATTGTAATTACTCAATAACTTAGAATTCCATCAATAAATGAACTGATCCATCTTCTTTTCACCAATTAGAGATACTTCAATATTAGCCCATACCAAAGGTTTACCTATTTCAAACATCCTATTGATAAATTTCAATTGTGCTGCAACATAAATTTGATAATATTTCCTAGTCAATTTTTGTCAAGATATCCTTACAATTTTATCCTAACAAAACGATCCTCACCAAAGTATTTAAATCCTTAAAAAAATTGAGGAATCATACAAAGAATAAATTGAAATACTGAATTTGAGGAAAAATATTCATTTTAATACAATTAACTAATGTAATTCAGTAAATCTTTCCATAGATTCAAATCATGTTTAATTTTAGACAACAGTAAATAATTCAATTCATATTAGTGACTATAATTACTATCTACCTTTACACTAGTACTTAACCTGATCTGACGATTTGAATTCCACAAGATAATCTGCTTTGGCTAATGACAATCTCACTTTTCCCCAATCGATTTAACCTGTTATCTCACCATACTTTTCCAATCTGTCATGTAGACTCTTCAAAGAATTGACGTTTGTTAAATATATCTAAATATCATCTGCAAATAAATTTTAAATTCAGATTTCATCTTAATACCTTTAATATTACTATCTTGTCTACTCATCTGAGGCAAAGGTTCAATAACTAATGCAAATAGAGCTGCTGACAAAGGACAGCCTTGTCTAGTCAGTCAACATAATAGGTAAAGATAATTGTCCATTTGTCACAACTCTTGTAGTAGGACTTCTATACAAAGCCTGAGCCCAACCAATAATTGGGCCAAATTTAAATTTCTCTAAAACTTTAAAAACTCCACTCCTGAAAAGGCCTTTTCTGCATCCAATGAAATAACCATTGGTAGGTAGGATCCCTCCCAAGAAGTGTTAAAGAAATCAACTTCACAATATTATCTGCTAAATAACAATTTTTAATAAAATTCACTGGATCTAACAGAATTAAATCTATTAAATATTTAGCTAAAACTTTTGTTACAACTTCATAATCTACTTTCAGTAATGAAATTGGTCTATAAAGACCCAGCTTTCAATGGGTCCCTATCTTTAAGAACAACTAATAATTGCTCGAGAAAAAGAGTCCAGAAAAGAATGAACCTCCATCATCTGTTTCAGTACTTCCATCAATAAGGGAATTAACAAGTCCTGAAATTTGAAATTCACAAGCAAAACCATAGTCACCTGGAGACTTTCCATTTAGCATGGATCGAAGTGCGTCTATTACTTCTTCAGCAGTAAAAGGAGCATCCAATTCTTTAACCTCCTTACCACTCAAAAAGGTAAATCCAGATCAGAAAAAGATTCAATTTTTACTTCATCCTCCATTACTTAATGAGTATATAATTTTTCATAAAATTCTAAACACAATTTCCTGAAGTTTGTAATTGTTGAATTATCCCCAATAGCATTTGCTTGAGATTTGTTCTGTTTTTAACTGCCATGCTAAAATTTTGATCTTTCCCCCAGTTCATAATACCTTTGTCTAATTCTCTGCAATAACTTCCTAAACTTAAGTTTGTAATTAATTACATCATAATTTCATATTAGTTAAATGTATTTTCTTAATCTTTGCTGAATTCTGCTGCAAATCTTTTTCTAATATCACTACCTTCTAATTTAGTTACATCAACTAAAGGTTTCTTAATTTTAGCAGTAAATGTGTCCCCTCAAATATGCTTTCTAAGCAGCCAATAAAAGCAATTTACTGTTAACTGTGTCCATATTTATTTTTAACAGCTGTTTGATCTTGTTAAAATTATAAAATTATACATTTTTCAACAAAGAATTAAATCTCTATTGATATGAATTATAAGTTCGGAGCCTGTACATATTGATAACAAAGAATGAGGAGACAAAATTCTACTAATATTCAGCCTTCAATACATGACCTTGCAATTGTGCTGATACCAAAAATAAATCTATTCTAGAATAAGAATCATGTCAAAATGAATAAAAATCTCTTGGCTAGAATCTCCTCCATATCTCAACTAAATTCACATCTTTCATTAATGCTATCAACTGTTTAGTAATTTTAGTCCTATTTACTGCTTTTGGAGATTTATCTAGTAATGGGTCCAAACAACAATTAAAATCACCTCCTACCATAATTTTTTTTCATATACTGTATTTAAATTAAGAAGAATCCAACATAAATTTCTCATCCTCTATATTAGGAGCATAAATATTTATTAAAGTCCAAGATTTAAAAAAAATAACTAACAATCAAAAGTCTACCAACTGACTCAACAAGGGATTCCAATTTAAGACACTTTTTAAAATCAAAATTTTACACCTGTTTTCAAATTAAATGAGAACACTATCACCTGACCAACCCAGTCTCTGATTTCTGATGTTCTTTCAGTCAAATTTGTTTCTTGCAATAAAAAGCAACATCAACCTTCAACTTTTTAAATATACACCAATATTCTCTTAATTGGATTATTAAGCCTGTTAACATTAAAAGTAGCAAAATTTAAATTAGCCATCATTCCAATTCATTTCAAAGACCACATTACCATATATGAAAATCTTCTCCATGGCAACCACACAAAGAAAACTAGAAAATCTCAAAGAAAAACCTATATACAAAAAACATCCAAAAAGGAAAAAATACAGAATTTACCTCCCTAAATTGTGCAGGAATGACCAATGCCACAAAGTAGCAAATGACTTTGGAAGGGTCAGTAGTCAAAAGACTCCCTCCTGAACAAAACAAAAAAAAATCAACAAGTCATTTCAAGTATGAAATGCATCCCCCAGATCGCTATCAACTTGATCATTGATATCAATTTCAACCACTTGCTGAGATTCCCTCTCACACTCCATTCTTCTCTTTCTGGGCTGGTTCAGGCTGTTGCAAAAAACTTTCCTTCATCTGCTTATTATCCAGTAAAGAATTAGTAAATGCAAGAGCTTCAGTGACATCACTAAATAATTGAGATTGAAAGTCTCCATAAAACAGTTTAAGGACAGCAGGATACCAAAAGACAATTTTATATCCTTTCTTCCACAAGACAGCTTTGGCAGAATTAAATTCTTTGTCATTTAACAACTTGACTGAAATCAGCATAAAGAAAACTATTCTTCTTAACTATCAGGGGGCCTTGATTACTTCTCGCATTTTGAACTGCAACTCTTAAAATCAATTCTCTATCTTGAGACTGTAAATATCAAATCAGGATAGAGTGTGGAGCTTGACCTGGAAGACAATTCCTTCTTATTGCTCCATGAGCTCTATCCAATTCAAAACCATTTGGGAAATATTCTTTCCCCAAAACTTCAGGAATCCAATTCTGTAAAAATTGATCCAGACCCTCAAAATCTTATGGAAGGCCAACAATCTTAACATTATTCCTTCAACTTTGATTCTCCAATGTGTCAATCTTCTTTAATAAATCATTTCTGAATTTCCCAACTAGTCAATGAATCCTCCATCTTACCCACATTTTCTTTACATTGTTCCACATCATCCTTACAATCATGTAAATCTTAAATTTTCTTAAATCTATCTTGTACCTTATTCACCAATTTCACACTTTGCCACATCCCTCTTAACAGATTATATCTCTCCATATCACCAAGTTGTTCCTTCATAGATGAAAAACCTTGACCCATCTGACTTGCCAAAATCAGACTGTTTGGATATATCAATTTGACTTACTGGGTCTAAATAATGAGGGCTATATTTAAATCTTGCTGATACCTGTTTAGGTATGGGCTTACCCCTATATATTACAGTTTCTTCCTCCTCTGTACCTGGATAAATATCTTCTTCCTCAAGTACCCCTCTGATTTCTCCTTCTATCTCCTCTGTCAATACAGATGGCATTTCAGCCTGATTGCAGGCTCAGATTCGCCCCCCCCACCCCCCATCAGTCCAGCATTGCGGGGGCCGAGAAAAGTCTACTCTGTATACTCTATTTTAAAGGAGGCCAAGTTCTTCCATACTTGATAACTGATTAGAAGTTGATTTTTAAAGAAAATAATTACTTGTGCTTTTTGTTTTCCTCATGGTTGCTTTCTAAAGTCTATTAACTAATTATCTAATATTTTCCCATCCTCAACATTCATTGGAGTGACTTCATCACCAACATCAAAGTACTCGAGCTGGCAGAGTCTGCAAGCATCGAATCCACGCTGCTGAACACCCAACTGCGCTGGGTGGGTCACATCTCCAGAATGGAGGATCATCACCTTCCCAACATTGTGTTATATGGTGAGCTCTCCACTGGCCACCGAGACAGAGGTGCACCAAAGAGGTACACCAAAGAGGTACAAGGACTGCTTAAAGAAATCTCTTGGTGCCTGCCACATTGACCACCGCCAGTGGGCTGATATCGCCTCCAACCGTGCATCTTGGTGCCTCACAGTTCGGCGGGCTGCAACCTCCTTTGAAGAAGACCGCACCTCACTGACAAAAGACAAAGGAGGAAAAACCCAACCCCAACCAACCAATTTTCCCTTGCAACCATGCCTGCCTGTCCCGCATTGGACTTGTCAGTCACCAACGAGCCTGCAGCAGATGTGGACGTACCCCTCCATAAATCTTCATCCGTGAAGCCAAGCCAAAGAAAGAATATTTTCCAAAAAGAAATAAAAACTTTAAAAAGTCAGGTTTTTAAGTAGTTCTGCCTGGGGAGGTGTGTTTCCACATCTTCTCCCAACACCATCACACCACACAACACCCCCAACAACAGTCCACTGCCTTGATTGGCATTCCCACTATTTATGACTGGAGGTTAAAAAAATAATATTTAAAACCTGCCATTACCTGTGCCTATCTGCTGAATCCTTTTTGTTCTTCAAATGAGATGAGCATTTCTTTTTTCAACTGCACCACCACCTCAGTCCCTGTTCAGCAAAGATGCTTGAACCAAAGCCTTTCCACTATGACTCAATCCACTCCAATGACTGCTTTGTTGTCCAGTTCCTCACCTTAATGGTGATGTTTGGGTCACCTGACCTTGAATGCCCTTCAGCTGTTGAACTCAATTGCCCAATTAATTACCATCTGCTGAATCTTTCCTTTTTCAGCCCTTTTGTCTTGAACTCGATTGCCCAATCAACTACTGTCTTCAACTGTGAACTTGATTGCCCCATTTATATTTACATCAATTATATTTTGCACTAATTGCAACAGAATATTTTTTGATCTTTTTGTCTTTTTATACTTATTATTTCCTTTTATATTGTGGCAATTTAACATATACTGTAGTAGTTAGCGGTACTTACCATACCTGTGAGGCTGCAGCAAGTAAGAATTTTGGTGTAGCTGTACATTGTACTTATGAGTATGGCAATAAAGTTATTATTTATTACATTGTAGTGACTACTCCAGTAGAGCTACTAAATCAACACGCATACACAAGGTTAGTCAATCAAAGACTGTTTATTTGAGTTTGTCATGCTTCTTTTATATCCCTCCTGTCCCGGGCTCCACGGGATGGGGGTGGTGATGTCACTAAGTGTTTGCTGCCAATCCGTGGAGCTGATGAGTTTAAAGTACATATGGTGGGAGCCCCCCTCCCTCTAGAAGGTTGCATTTCAATCTGGCGTGCCCTTATTCGGCATGCACGTTCCATTACACAGGTAAGTGAATAACAGCTCAGCCCATGGTCCACGCGTTCGCTGGTGAGCCGTACTGGTGATGGTTCTCGATACTACGCTGTGCACCCGCTCAGCCCACTACACAGCTGCTACTCAACCTCCCCCCCCACCCCCAGAATAGTTGCCCAAAATCAATGAACTGGCCGCATGCTCCTTAGGCAGACACTCTCATCGCCTGGGCTTGGGGCAAAGAATGGGGGAAGTAGGATCTACATGTGCAGGCTTGAGTCTGTCCATACTAAACAGTTGCGAATGCCCCCATTGTCCAAAGTATAACCAACTCCATCCCTCTTAACCACGCGGAAAGTACCCTCGAACGACCATTGCAATGGTGCTCCTGGGACTTGTCTGCGCATAAACACAAAGTCAGTGTCGAGGAGAGGTGGGAGCACACATTGGTTAGGGGTTCCATGCCAGTTGTTTGGAATAGGTTTGCTAACTGCACTGCCACATTGAAGTTGCTGAATAACGTTCAGGTCAGAGTTGGGCAAGAAGTGAATGTCACCTGGAACCGAGAAAACCGAACCATAAACCATCTTCACGGATGATGCAGGCATGTCTTCCTTGGGAGTGGTGTGCACTCCATTAGAACCCACGGTAACTCATTAATCCAATTGGGCCCGGTTAGTCAGGCTTTGAGTGCTGTCTTGAGTTGTCTGTGGAAACATTCCACAAGACCGTTGGACTGCAGGTTACGCTGTAGTGTCATGCAGTTGTATGCCACAAAAACACGCAAGAGCAGTCCATAATGCAGAGATGAATTGCACTCTACGATCTGAAGTGATGTGCGTTGGGACATCAAATCTTGAGAATGCTCTTGCACATGTCTCAGTGTTGCTGGATGGCAATGGGATGGCCTCTGGCCAGTGTGTGAATTGGTCTATGACCATCAGGATGTATTTCATGTTCTGAGATACTGGCAATGGTCCAACCAGGTCTACATGCACATGTTCAAAACACTGGTGCAGCGCTGGAAAAGGTTGGAGACGCACCTTGGTGTGCCGCTGAATATTTGAAGACTAGCAGGAGGTACACGTCCGGGCCCATACGTCCATGCCATACATATTTATTTGACATGAATCTTGATGGTTGTTCTGATGGACGAATGAGACAATCTGTGTACTTGGTCAAAAAGGCATCATCTCCAAGATGCTGGAATCACCGGTCTAGGGTAGCCCAAAGATGTATCACAAAGTAGAGTTGGGCTGCTTAGTTATGGTGCCACCCGCTGTATGTCCAGGTTAGTAATGGCCATAATATATGCCTGAACATTGGGGTCCACGGTCTATGCTCTGGCCAATTCAGGAATATCAATGCCACCCTGAATATGATGTACTGTCGGTCTAGATAGCAAGTCAGTGATGAGATAGTTTTTTTCCCTGAGACATGACGCACATCCGTCATGAATTAAGAAATGTACAACAAGAGACGTTGTTGCATGGCTGACTGTGGGTCTGATATTTTGCTGAAGGCAAAAATGAGTGCCTTATGGTCTGTAAAAGCAATGAAATGCTGACCCTCCAAAACATATTGGAAGTGTCGTGTCTAGATACAATACCAACAGCTCTAGATTAAATGTGCTGTTTTTCATCTCTGATGGCCACAGGTGTTGGCTAAAGAAATCTAGGGTTTGGCAATGGCCATTGATGGACTGTTCAAGGACTGTTCCCACTGCCATAACCGAGGCATCAGTGATGAGTGCCAGGGCAGTACTGGGATTAGGATATGCGAGCATCACTGCATTGGCCAGAGCATCTTTGGCAGTTGTGAATGCAAGCTCTGCCTCTGTGGTCCAATTAACTTCCTTGCATTTCATGGCGAGGAGCTGAAACAATGGTCGAAGAATGTCAGTGGCTGCTGGGATGAACCGGTAATAGAAATTAATCATGCTCAAGAATTTCTGCAGCCCCTTAAATGTATTAGGCTTTGGAAAAGCACAGACTGAGTCCACTTTGCCGGATAAGGGAAAGATATCCTCAGCCATGATCCTGGATCCCAATAAATCGATGGTTGACTTGCTAAATTGGCATTTGCTAGGGTTGATGGTAAGTCCAAATTCATCCAGCCATTGGAACAGGTGGCGTAAGTGCAGATCTTGCTAATTCTGACTGAGGATCATTCTGAGGATGTCATCTAAGTAGATGTAAGCAAATTTTAAATCCCTGCCCAAAGCATCCATATGTCACTGGAACGATTGAGCAGCATTCTTCAAACCAAAAGGCATCTTAAGGAATTCAAATTGCCTGAAAGGAGTAATAATTGCTATTTTGGGAATGCCGTCCTCAAGGAATGGGATTTGATGATATCCTTTGACAAGATTGACTTTGGAGAAAACATGGCAATTGTGCAGATGGGCAGCGAAACCTTGTATATGAGGAATGGGGAATCTGTCAGGTGTAGTTACATTATTGAGCCTGTGGTAGTCGCCGCAGGGTCTCCATCCACCGGTGTTCTTGGGTACCATATGTAATGGTGATGCATAAGGACTGTTGGAACACAATGAATGATACCTAATTCCTCCATGGCAGTAAATTCTGCCTTTGCCTGCTGCAGCTTATCTGGCAGAAGACGATGAGCCCTGGCAAGAATCGCATGGCCTGAGGTATCAATGTAGTGGGACAACCCATGGGCCATTTTGGAGGTATTGACATTAAGAAAGAGCATACCAGGAAATTTGTTGAGCAGGGCAGCATTGGTAGCTTTGTGCCAGGTGTGGACCCCGAGCTGGGAAACTCGCGCTTTGCTACATACTAATGGGTACATTTGGAAAGTGATGGCATTAACTAATTTCCTCCACTTCACGTTGACCAGCAAGTCATGGGATCATAAGAAATCTGCACCCAAAATGGGCTGCGCGATGGAACCCAAAACACAGTCCCAATGGAATGTCCCTCCTCCTATCCTAATTGTGACATGTCGTGTGCCAAGGCTGGGAATAGAAGTTTGTCGCTTATGTGTCCTCTCAAAATAGGTTGGTGGGAGCAAGGTGACCTCAGCGCCTGTGTCTACGAGAAAATTGCATTTACCAGTGTCATCTTGAAGGTACAGGAAGCCAGCACTCGTGCCAGCTATCGAGGCCACTACTGGCAGCTGGCTCTGTCATTTCCCACCTTTTTGTTGTGGTAGCTACATGGGGGAACACATCTAGGGGCATTTTGTCCCCACTGGCGATGGTAAAAACTCCATTCTCGGCACCCGTCAATACGTTTCTCCTTCTTTGTTTGAACCGCAGACACAGGAGGCTCACAGGGCACAGGAACTGTATCTGCTGTGAATACAGGCTGTATGTGAACAGACTCTTGCGTTAGTGTTGTAATGAGATGGTTGTATGTACTACAGGCATAGGCTGGCCCGCCTTCCTGATGACATCCTCTCCTAGACTCCTCCCTGGAATCCTCCCCTGTGACCCAGGCCATAAAGTTCGAGTCTCCTCTTCCTCCCCTAATTTCCCTAGCTTGGACCTGGGCCAGCAGTCCCGTGTGATATAAAGCCTATAGTTCCCCTCAGTCTTTGTCTCTGTAATTATTGGGGAAACTGGTAGTGCCCAACAGGTGTACGGTAGAGTCTGTCAGCCTCCCAGGCCATGTCATGGAGACAGCGGAAATCCATATTAGCTATTGGTATAGAAACACGAACCAGGACTTTCGACACAAATAGTCTCACAAAGCAAGTAATGAGAATGATCGTCTGCCAATGCAAGCATCTCATTTATCAGATCAGATAGATTCCTGTCACCTAGCCCCTCCATATTCAAAAGCCCATGCCGCACTCATGCCTGGTCAATTCCAGAGTGTCCAGGAGAAACTGGCGGAACCTAGTGTACTTGTTGTCTGCCGGGGTGGGGGGGGGGGGGTTGGCCCTTTATTCATTCACATTAACTGTTGTAGCAGTGCCCAAAGGCCCAATGACATGCTAAAATTTCATGTCCTCCGCCATTATGCCATGAAGACAAAACTGGGTTTCAGCCTGATTAAGCTATACCCGAGGTTGGTGGGTCCAAAAAGGAGGCAAGTGAACTCCCACCATGTTAACTGCAGCCGTGGTGGCAGCCGCCGCTGCTGCTGTCGTTACACAACATGCATACACAGGGCTAGTCATTCAAAGACTGTTTATTTGAGTTTGCCATGCTTCTTTTATACTCTTTTATCCTGGGCTCCACGTGATGGGGGTGGTGACATCACTAAGTGTTTGCCGCCAATCTGTGGGGCAGGCGGGGTTTAAAATACACTTGGTGGAAGCCCCCGCCCGCTAGAAGGAGGCCTATCAATCTAGTATGCCATTACTCAGCATACAGTACCGTGCATACACAGTCCATTATCCAGGTAAGTGCTGCAGCACTCCAGCACAGCCCGCGGCTCCATGCGTTCGCTGGTGAGCTGCACTGGCGACGGTTCACGATACCATGTTATGCACTCACTTGGTCCGTTACACAGCCACAACAACATATTATTATGTCAACATTCATATTGAATGATTAACGTGAATTTATATTCCAATTTTACCATTTCACCTGCTCTGAACTTCCAAAATCGTCATCCTTGATTGCAGAGAATCTCTCATTTCAAATAAATTCTCACCTTCTGCTTCTGAAATTGCTGTCACATTTGTTATTAAACAAATATAATAGAAATGGAAAGAATTCTATCTACAGAATGTATTATTTTAAAATGATACTGATTCTTGTGATTTCTAATTAATTACCATCTGCCCTATAATCCCTAATTCACTGGTAGAAGAGACTGTGCCTTGGAATGTCACTTTTGATATCATAGAAGATTGGGTTGCAGATTAAAATGAATATTATCTGCAGAAGATTGGATAAGGTCAGTGAGTCATACACAAACGTATTGGAGAAGCTTGGCAGTTGGTGCAGCATCTATACGAATATGGAGCTTGAGACCAGCAGGGATTGTTTCAAGCCAGGGCATAACTGACTAAGGGCCTGGCCCTGAAATGTTGGTTACCCTTTACTTCCTATAGATGCTGCATGACCCCGGTGAGTTTCCGAAGCAGGTTTGTGTACTGCACTTGACCCCAGCAACAGCAGATTTTCCTGTTTAAGGTTGGTGTGTCATCTCTGAATTGACGTACCAACCAGTATTTCAAGTAATCAGCTCCAATTAAACTGGATATATTTTGCACACATGTTCTGTCAACTTAAATTGTTTATGCTGGTTTTGAAGGATGAGGGGGATTTCATTGAAACATATGGAATATTGAAAGGGCTGGCTGAAGTGGATGTGGAGAAGGAGCTTCCAAAAGTGAGGGAGTCAAGGACAAGAGGGCACAACCTCAAGATGAAAGGAAGTCCCTTTAGAATAGAGACAAGGAGAAATGTCTTCAGCCAAAGGGTGGTAAATGTGTGAAATTCATTGTGACGAGCAGTTTTGAAGACCAAGTCATTGGATATATTGACACCAGAGTTGTTGGTTAGTAAGGGCATCCATCACATGTTACCTGAAGAAGGTAGGAAAATGAGGTTGAAAAGTAAAGCACGTCCATTGTGATTTGAATGGCAGAGCATATTCAATGGGCAGAATTGCCTAATTCTAGTCTGGTCTTATGTTCTAATGGCATAGATTTGTCAGTTTCTTAAATTATTTATCTTTCTCTCTCTTTCACTGAACTCAAATTGTGTTCTTTTTTTAAACACTAATTCCCACTTGGTTTCTTGCTCAGGAGTAAACAGATCGAAGATCCTTCCTGAAATCTGATCAGTTAGTGCACAGTGACTTCTGTTCTAGCTTTATTGACAACAGGAAACTATTTTCACAAAGCCTGACCTGTAAGATAAAAGTAGCAGGGAAGGCTCCCCATTTTTATCTGCAGCACTTTGAGCACGTTTAAAAAAAACCAGGTGGAAAATCCTTGGCCTATTGGAGGAACTCAATGGGTCAGGCAGCATCCATTGGGCAGCATCAATAAACATTTAGAGCAGTGGTTCTCAACCTTTTTTTTCCACTCACATACCACTTTAAGTAATCCCTATGTCATCGGTGCTCTGTGATTAGTAAGGGATTGCTTAAGGTGGTATGTGAGTGGGAAGGAAAGGTTGAGAATCACTGCCCTAGATTTAACTGTTACTGAAATATTTTGTGTGAGAAAAATTGTCATTGGCCTATTTCCTTTGGAGTTCTGAAACCATGCACATAACGAGTTATTGAGGGATGATTAAAACAGTGGCTTTCAAACTTTTTCTTTCCACTCACATACCACCTGAACTAATTCCTTACTAATCACAGAGCACCGATGGCATAGGGACTACTTAAAGCTGTATGTGACTGAAAGGAAGGTTGAGAACTATTGTATTAGAGTCAGGATCCTTCACTGAGAGTAAAGTGGGAAAGGCAGATGTCCACTATATCAAGGGGTGAAGAAGCTGGAAAGGGGCAAAAAGGTGATGGTTTATTAGACACAGGTGGGGGAGATGGGTAGAGGGAGGAAAGTTAGAGAGAAAAATAAGAACAGGCATTGTTAAAGAAGAGATGCAAAAGGTGGAATCAGAGGTGGGGGGCTACCCGAAATTAGAAAAAATCTAATGCTCATGGACTATGGGTTAAAAGCTGCCCAGAAAGGATATGATGAGATGTTCTTTTAGCTTCACCCTTGCAATAGATAAGACTGAGAACAGATATGTCTCTGTGGGAATTGTGTAGAAAATTGAAATGGTTGGATACTGGAATTTCAAGCTTAGATGTAAAGAAATGTTCAGGGAAACAGTTACCTAATCTGCATTTGGTCTCACTGATGTAGAGGAGGTCACACCAGGTCCCCCGAATGTAGTTGATCAGGATGGATGATGTGCAGGTAAAACTCTACCTCACAAGGAAGGTCTGTCTATGGCTGTGAATGGAAGTGATGGGGAGAAGTGGGGACAAGTTCTGCACTTCCTGCGGTTACAATGGGGAGTGCCTCAGGGGGTGGAAGAGTGGGTGGGGAGAAAAAGGTGGAGCAGGGGAGTCAGCTAGGCTGATCCCTGCCAAAAGCAGATAGGATGGGGAGCCCAAAATGTGGCTGGTGGTGGGATCACACTGAAGTTGGCGGAAGTGTTGGAAGATAATGTGTTGGATGTGGAGGCTGGGGGGTGGAACTTGAGAAGCAGTGGGACTCTGCCCTTGTTCTGCCTGGCGGGAGGGTGGAAGTATGATTATGGAGGAGAGATGGCTGGCCACTTATGCCTTGTATTGGTAGTGGTGGCAGGTGATAGGATGATTGTTACATTTCTCTTTATTATTCAACCTGTATTTAAGTATGGCAGCTCATAAATTGGTCTGATATTTCAGGGATCTTATTTTTGATATCTGTAAAAACTCCAAAAGCAGACCCTTGTAAATAAATCACAACAGAACCAAACACTGCCATTATTTCAGGCTTAGCAATGTTATTTTCTACCCTTACTCATCATCCTGGTTGAAACAAGGAATCAGATAGTCATTTTCTACATCAATCACCACAGTCTTCAGCAGGGGCAGCCAGCAGGAGCCCTCAGGGCAGGGACGGCTGGCGGGAGCCATCAGGGCAGGGGTGGCTGGTGGGATTGATCAGGTCAGTGATGGTCAGTGGGGGCTTTCAGGGCAGGGGTGGTCAGTGGTGGTTGTCAGGTCAGGTGTAGTTGGCAGGAGTCATCAGGTCAGGGTTGGTTGGCAGGAGTCATCAGGGCATGGATGGTCAGCGGGGGCGATCAGGATAGGGGAATTCAGTGGGGGCTGTCAAGGAGGAGGCCATCAGGGGATGGTCAGAGCGGGCTGTGTCAGCCCTGCCGGCTGCTCCAGCACCTCAGCATGATGCTTCAGCCTTTGGGGCTGCTCTTTGTGGATCAAAAGGTGGCAGAGCATTGGCCATCTTCTCTACCCATAATCCTCCATGCAGCTGGAACTGTTCTGGGAAACACAACGGCCATTGCTCTGCTGCGTTTTTATGACGGGTGGCGCAATGGCACCAGTTGCCCCGCTTCCCTTGGCTCCAGAGGATGCTATGAGGTGCCACTCAACATAAATGCTCCATGAAAGGTAGGTTTATGTTTTCTCTCCACGCTTAAAGCCAGCCTTCAGGTGCAGGCCTAGCATGAAAGGGCCTTGTGATTCATTGTAACACTACACCCTGCAGTCTTTGACTTACTGTCCTTCTACAACCTGCCACCCTACACTTTTGTTTGATTATCGTACTACCTGGTGGATCTTAGAACAACTTCACTTACCTGGATAGCACACTAAAAAAACTTTTCATTGCATTTCAGCACATGTACCAATATATTATGCAATTCAATTCCATAAAACTGTTGATTGATCTGTAACATGTATAAAGTTTCTGGAGATTGTGAATGGCATCATATAAATACGTGCTTTCTGCGAGTTTGTCTCTCCAATTTTATTTTCTTTTCCCTTTTCTCTCATATGTCCCATCAATTTCCCGTGTCTCTCAATGTAATTTTTTATCCATAAACAACTCGGACACTGTTTGGAAAAAAAAACAAAGAATTTACCAGACTAGAGTGAAACTGCAACTTTTAACAATTTATGCTTAAAAAGAAACCAGGACAACCATACAATTCCTACAGACCACCATACTTTCTGTAATTAAGTTGAGAAATAAAACATCCAGATACAATTACTCTGCACAGGGCCATTAATCCACTTAGGTGGTGAATAATCTCAAATTGTGGATATTTATTGTTCATCCAAGCAGGCTGCTTCATTCACATTGTCAAATTGCAGTTTATAGCTGACAGTAAATTAAGTTACCCTGTAGGTGAAATAAAGCAAATATATCAATTTGTCAATGGGAAATGAACAAATTGGCCTCATTTGATGGCTGTGGTTGGCTGACAAGAAAAGCACACATTTACGCAAGACTAGAATCGCAAAGGAGGGATTAATTGGTCTCTGGTTGAGTACTTTTGAGTGGCCAATAAAAGTTCCAGGATTATTAGGACATCCGAAAAGGCCAATCAAATATTGATCGACAAGTCAGAAAAATTATCTCTGCTAGAAAAAACACAGTTGAACTGACAGGATGAAGGGGGAGAACAAGGTTCCAGGGATGAAACAGTGCCACCTCTCCCACTTCTCTCCTCTCATTGCAGGAGTGAAACATAAAAGTCTGCAGACGTGATTGTAGTAAAAACACACAGAAACGCTGGAGGAACTCAGCAGGTCTTGCATTGTCCATAGAAGGTAAAGATATATTACCGACATTTTGGGCCTGAGGCCTTCTTCAATTCATAAGCAAAGAACAGGAAGGCGTCAAAATAAAGAATGAAGAATGACAGAGGGAGAGGATGTCAGACCAACAAAAGGTGTGTAACAGCCCTGATTCAGATTCACTTAATTGGTTATCAGAAGAGAAAAGGTGATAATTTATTTTGGCTCTGTGAAAGGAAACAGAGGAGAAAGGAAAGAAAGAAATAGAGAGAAAGAGAGAAAGTTGCTTGGGGAAAGGTGACCATGGGAAGAAGAAGTGGGGGGTGGTTTTAATCAAAACTGGAAATGCTCATGATGACATCCGGTTAAAAAATACCCAGACAAAAAAGGAGATGTTGATCCTCCAATTTGTGGGTGGTCTCAGTCTGGTAGTGCATGAGACCATGGACAGGCATGTCAATAAGGGAATGGAATGGGGAATTGAAATGGGATGTCATTGGGAGATCCATGCTATTGCGGAGGACAAACCGAAGATGCTCAACAAAGCGATCTCCCAGTCTGCAACCAGTCTCTCTGATGTAGAAGAGATCACAGTGGGAGCTCTGGATGCCATAGATAACTCCTGCAGATTCACAAGTGAAATGCTGCTTCACTTGGAAGGACTGTTTGGGGCACAAAATTATGGTGAGAGAGGACAAGTGGCCACAAGTGGAGCATCTCTTGCCATAACAAGGGTAGGTGCTAAGGCAATGATTGGTGGGGTCGGAGGAGTAGTCAAAGGGCTCACGGAGGGAGCGGTCCCTGTGGAAGATGAAGAAGGGAGGAGGGGAATATGTGTCTGGTGGTAGGATCATGTAGTATGTGGTGGAAATAGGGGAGGAGGATATGATGGACACAAAGCTGGTGGGGTCGTAGGTGAGTATAAAAAGGAACCCTGTCTGTTGCACATGGGGGCAGAGTGAGCCAGGGCAGATATGCAGCTAATGCAGGATATGCGGGTGAGTGCCAAGTTGATGGTAATAGAGGGAAAGCCACGATGTTTGAAGAAGGAGGACATGTCTGATGATCTGGCATGGAAGTCCTCATCCTGGGAACAGATGTAATAAAGACAAAGGAATTAAGAGAAGTAATGGAATCCTTACAGCCGACAGGGTGTGAAGAGGTGTAGTCGAGGAGGCTGTTGGAGTTAGTGGGTTTATAGAAGAAGTTTGTTGAGAGTTTGTCTCCTGAGATGGAGACAGAGAGGGAGAAAAGGGAAAGGGTTGTTAGAGGTGGACTAAGTGAATTTGAAGTCAGGGTGGAAGTTGGCAGCAAAGTGAAAGAAGTCAATGAGTTTGTCTTGGGTACATGAAGCAAGACCAAAGTAGTTATTGATGTAGCGGAGGAAGAGTTGAGGGGACTTGCTGTGTAGGCTTAAAGCATGGATTACTCCACACAGCCAACAAAAAGGTAGGCATAGCTGGGACGCATGGTTACCTCCTTGACTTGGAAAAATGTGGGCTGAGTCAAAGGAGGTTATTGAGGGTGAGAACAAGTTCTGCCAGCTGGCGGAGTTTGGTTGGGGAGGGGGACTGTTTGGATCGATTGTCCAGAAAGAAATAAAGGGCTTTGAGGCCTTTGGTATGGGGGATGCAGATGTATAGGGATTGGATGTCCATAGTAAACATGAGGGAATCAAGTTAAGGGAACTAGAAGTTGTTGAGCTGATGGAGGGCACGTGAAGTGTCCTGGATGTAGGCGGGGAGGGACTGGAACGGGGGTCAAAATGGATTTCTGGTAAGCGAATACCAATTTGGTAAGGCAGGAACACATAAGTACAATGAGTCTGCTGGGACAATTGGGTTTGTGGATATAAGGTAAGAGGTTGAAATGGGCAGTGAGGAGTTAAGAAACATTAAAGATCGAGACCGTGTTGGGAAGATGACCAGAAGTGATGAGTTCAGAGATAATGCATAATACAGTGGTTTGTTAAGTTTTGGTGGAGTCCTTGTTGGAGGGGTAAGTAAGAGGAGGTGTCTGAGAGTTATGGTCTGGCTTCAGTCAGATAGAGGTCAGTATACCAGACCACAATAGCACCACCATTTGTCTGCAGGTTTGATGGTAAAATTGGGGCTAGTGCGGAGAGAGAGGTGGGTAAGATTAGAATGAGTGAGGGGATAGATGAAGTTGATATAATTAATGTCTCAGTAGTAGTTAGAAAGGTAAGGGTCCAGAGGCTGGTTTCCAGAAAGAGGAAGAAGGAAGAAGGAAGAAGGGGTCTGAGGTGGGAGGTTGAAGAATCCTGGTTGTGGTAGAGGGCGCGGAGACACAGCCGATGGAAGAAGAGTCTCATCATGGGGTGAGCATGAGGTGTGGGCAAAGGGGTCAAAGGTGAGGCCTCCACTGAGGACAGTACATTCAGTTTCTGAGAGCAGAAGGTCAGATGGGATGGTGAAGACAAGGCACGGGATGAGGGGAAGGTCAATGGGGTGGAGGGTGATGGGGAGGGGAGGGTGATGGTGTAGATCAGATGGAGGATAGGAAAAGGTTGAAGGGAGGGAGAGGAGGGTGGGGAACATCAGGGTCAGGGTCAGAGTTCGCTTCTGAGGCCTCAGTCCTGTCAGCTGCATGGGCGAAAGTGGAGACCTTTGGCCAATGCTCAATTCTGTGGGTCGTCGGGTTCAGAGTAAGAGTTCACATCAGAGTTTTGGTCCTGTTGGTCACTGCTGCCAAGGTGAAAACCCTTATCTGAATCTCCATCATGTGGGCCTCTGGATTTAGTGTGAAGGTTCACCTATGCATGTGTAGCTCGGTACAACAACACCATCTACAAATCCTCTGATGATACCACGGTAGCGGGTTTTTTTAAAAAGGAGTGGTGAGATAGCGTTCAAAAGGGAGATTGAAAATTTGGCTGAATGGTGCACTAACAACAATCTCGCACTCGGTGTCACCAAAGCCAAGGAGCTAATTGTTGACATCAGGAAGAGAAAACCAGAAATTTACAATCCACTGATCATTTGGAGGATTGAAGGTAGAGAGGGTGAGGAAATTTAAGTTCTTGGGAATCACAATCTCTGAGGATCTTTCCTGGACCCAACAGACAAGTAGCATCGTAAAGAAAAGAAATAATTGCCTCTACTTCCTCAAGAGTTTCCAGAGCATGACATCAGAAATCCTGGAAAATTTCTACAGATGGAAAGTGTGCTGACCAGCTGCATCATGGTCTGGTATGTGGACACCAATACCCCTGAGCATAAAGCCCTGCAAAAGGTAGTGGACACAGCCCAGGAAAATCACAAACAAAATCAATGACATCTATGGGGAACGTTGCCGTCAGAGAGCAGCAGCAATCATCAAGGATCCGCACCACCCAGTGCACACTCTGTTCTCGCTGCTACCATCAAGACTAACACCTCCAGGTTCAGGAACAACTGCTACCCCTTCCCCATTAGACTCGTCATCAACAAATTCAATCAGAGACTAATTTACAGACTCTTACTTTTGCATTTCATTGATTGTTTTCTCTCTGTATTGCACAGTCAGCTTGTTTACATTTCTTTATTTGTTTACATGTTTATGTTGAGTACAATTTGTTTTGCGCAACCAATTCTGCCTTGCTCACAGGAAAAAGAATCTCAGGGTCGTATGTGATGTCATGTATGTACTCTGTCAAGAAATCTGAAATCTGAAAATCTGAAATTTTAAAGTTTATGTCAGAGGCTCAGTTCTGTAAGTCACCAAGCCCAAGGGGGGGGAGATCATGTTGGAATCTCTCTCTTGTAGGTCACTGGGGCCAAGATGGATACTCACATCAGAAGCTGAGTCCTTTACCTGTGGGAGTTCACAGAGGTGGCAGTCTCAGGGAAGTGAGCCTTGACGGACAGCAGGTGAGCATTGAACCAATGAATCCAGCAGGGGATGATGTGTAGGAGAGGGCCATGGTAGGTCATGGCGGGTAAGGTAGAGAGCTATGGTAGCAAGAGAGCGAAGGTCCACTGGTCATCACAGTAGAGCTGGAATCTTCTTTGCCACACAGTTGCCTTGATCATGTCTGTTGATGTAAATACTTTGCATATATCAAATAGTTGCTTTATTTAAATCTGTGAAGTAAAACATTCCTTGGGATAGGATGGGACAGGTATAGTTTGGGAGTTTCTGTGCAGAAAGAATGCATGGGATCTAACCAGGAATTCCAAGGGCACTTTGCTCCAGATCTCCAGAAAGGATGAGAATGGGATGCAACCAGCCAGAGTGAGGTACCCACTTTTTGCTTCTGTAGATTCCGGAAGGGCAGTGTTGACGGACACCACTGCACTAGATATTAGCAGCCTGTAATGATAACTGCCCGACTTGCTTCATAAAGATCATTTCCCTGGCTTTTGATTGAACTACAATATGATAAGCTACTGATATAAATACAGTAGAATCCTCATTATCTGGAATTCAATCAACTGGAAACCCAAACAACTGGGAAAAAAAATGAGGACATAAATGAATAAGTAAAATTTAAAATAAATAAGAATACATAATTTTTTTAATGAAAATTTAAATAAAAGTTTAAAATTCTGAAAGTAAATGTTCTCTGAAACAACATACAATATCTTGGTGAAGATAGGAGAAAACATTTAGCCAGCAGAGAACCTCAGTCATGCCCACAGCAGCTGTTTTGAATAAAGTGTCAATAAAGTTGTGTTTGAATAAAATGGTGGCACCCAGGATGAAGACCCGGCCAATGCTGCTCACTACTGGTCAACTCTCCCAAACTGTTTCTCTATCCCTGCCTAGTAAGAATCATTATCTTTAATTGTTTTAGATACTGTATATTAGAAAGGCTTTATCTGAAAACTTAGGCGAAGGTGGATTAATTGTGAGGGTGGTATTAAGGTTTTTAGTTTTTATGTTTGTTAAAATTGGACCATCATGGGTGGATATTGAATTAAATAAGATAGGAAGTTAGACCAGACAAGTTTATTTATAAATGGGATTTTAAATCTAGTGTAACAGATAAGGAAGCTCTGATATCAAAACATTTGTTGAATATTTGGAATAAATTTAAATTAGAAACTGATGGAAATATTCTTTCATTAAAATGCCATTAATTAATCTCTTATAGATTTTTTCAAAAGATAATCCTTTTTTTAAATATATGGTATAAGGGAATCTCTAAATTGGGGGTTGTTATGAAAATAATAGATTGATGTCTTTTGATTAATTAATGATTAACTATGATATACCGTGTAATACATTATTTTTTTATTATTTTCAGTTGAGGGCTTTTTTAAGAGAGAAACTAGATTTGGAAATGATTTTAAAAGATCTTTCAAATTTGGAACAAATTATGGTTAATGGAATGATTAAAAAATTTATTTCAAATGCATATATATTATTACAATAACAGACACCTAAAGAAGGCTTGTTTAATTCAAAAGAAAGATGGGAATAAGATTTGGACATGATAATAGATCAACAAGACTGGCAAAATTTGTGTAAAGAAGTTATGACAAATAATATTAATGTACTGTGACAAATTATAGATATGTTTCTGGGAGATAAATTGGGGAAGGTTTTTTAGTGTAGGTCACATACAAACACTTGAAAACAAATCTCATTTAAAATACTGGAGTTCTGCTCAAGCTAGACAGACCGGCTCCAAAAGCCTTTGCAAAAGCTTTGGTGAGTGCCCAAGAGACTTCACTAATGGATTGTTCGTTTGGAAAGCAACAGATGAAAGAACTCGGATGAGTAGGTTCAGAGCCATAGGCTGTCTTGAGTGCTGTTTGCTGTTTTTAAGAGGGCCGTGTTTTATTTTCTGCAAGCAGAGAGGGAGCTAAAAAGACTTTTCTCTGAAAGAGAGAGAGAGATCAGTTCTGCAGTTTTACAGTCAGCAGCAATAGGTGGGACTGGAACAGGAAAACCTGGCAAGCTTGTGGAAAAACCCCATTTTGAAGATGGGTTGTGAGTGCTTAGTTCAGCCTGGTGAAAGTCCTTGTGGTTCATATGAGGAGAAGAATGGCTGCCTAATGTTTCACTTGAAATAAGAAAAACAAAAAGAAACTCTGTGGTGATCTGAAAGAAAAAGGTTATCATTTAGAAAACCCTGATGAGGCAAGTTTCTTCAGCAAAACTGATGTATCTGATAAAAAAGGGATCATTTTGTGTCCAGGAACAACAATCTCTCTCTGAAAACTGATAAGAACCTTCCTCAGTGGTAACCATTTACCTTTCAAGCACCAAAACCTGGTGAAATTCATAAATGTTAAATTCTGTGTACAGTGTAAGAATTACCTACAATCAATGAACTTGGAGGAATGAGATGTGAGATTGGACTGTGAATTAAAGAACTTTTCTAAACTTATACACTCATTACATACATGTGCGCTTAGAATTAGAAGGGGATTAAGTTAGGTTAGTTAAGTTAATAGCGATAAGTTAAAGTGTGATTCCATTTTCATGTTTAAAGATAATTAAAAGCAACTTTTGTTTAAGTAACCATTTGAATATCTATTGCTGCTGTGTTCTGGGCTCGTAACAATTACATCTCAGAAATTGAGTAGATGGAGATCGGATTTATCGAATCAATGTTTTAGATGTGGAACAGAAAATGGAACTTTTCTTCATTCTATGTGGTCTTCTTGGGTTTCTATTAGTAAATTTTTGCAAAAGATAGCGTGAGTGAATTTTCCTTTAAATTCTAAATTACTTCTGTTAGGAAATTTTGAAAGTGTCGCTCCTAAATATTGCTGTCAGATTTTCAATTAAAGTTTGTTAAGTTGGTTTTAGTAATAGCAAGGAAATTTGTCACGGTAACATGGAAATCTGATGTTTCATTAACATTAGATAAATGCCATACTGAGATTCAAAGTTGTATTCCATTAGAAAAATTTATGTATAATTTAAGGGATAAAGATACTTTATTTTTTTTTTCAAATTTGGGGTCTGTATGCTAAAATAATGAAATTAAAATTATGGTTTTATTAATTAATCTTTCCTGATCAGTGAAGTTTTCCCTAAAGGTAAAATAATTGTATGATATTTTTGAGGCCTCTGAGTGTCAACTGATGCAATATGAATGAATTATTTATAATCATTTTATAATGAAATATCATATATTTTAGTTTTGGGGTTAGATTAGTTTGGGGGCAGGATGGGTTAATAGGGGCTTTATTTTTTAATTGTAGGAGTTTGTTTTTTCTTTTTATTTTAGTTTTTAGTTTTTATATAGATTCAGCATATATTTGTCAATATTTTATTATGCTACTATGGTAAAATATTGTTAATTTCTTGATATTATATATGTTGAATAAATAAAATATTCAAAAAAATTATGATGGTGGTAAAAGCACACCAAAATGCTGGAGGAACTCCATCAATCTTTCAGCTTCCATAGGAGACAAAGATATATTACTGACATTTCAGGCCTGAGTCCTTCTTTAAGGAATAAGCAGAATAAACAAAAAAACAGGAAATCTCAGAACAGAGAGAAGTGAGGGTGATGGTGGAGGGGGGTGGAGGTGTTTATCGAAAGCCAGAGAAGTCAATATTAATGCCATTTGGTTGTAGGGTGCCCTGTCAGAAGATGAGGTGTTGTTCCTCCAATTTGCGGCTGGTGTCAGTCTGGCAGTACATGAGGCCATGGAGAGACATGTCAGTAAGGGAATGGGAGCAGACAGAGCCAAGGTGCTCAACAAAGCAATCTCCTCCACAAAATGGAAGAACAACACCTTATCTTCTGACTGGGCACCCTCCAACTAGGTGGTATTAACATCAACATTTCTGGCTTTCATTAAAATCTCCCCCTCATTTCTTCCCCCCCCGTCGCCTCTGTCTCTCTCCCTTTTCCCTGCTTCTTTCATACAGACAAAATCAATTCTCACCTCTCCCCTTATCATATCCAATTAATGCCTTTTTTTTTGTCTGGACTCCTCCCCTCAGCCAGCACTGTCTCTATTCTGAGATTTCCTGCTTTTTTTTTGTTTATTCTGTTTATTCTTTGTTTATTCCTTGAAGAAGAGCTCAGACCTGAAATGTCAACCTCCTATGGTTGTGGAAAGACCACCTCAGATAATCCAACATTTCAATTTGTTTTACTACAATCACAGTATCTGCAGACTTTCGTGTTTCCCCCTAATTATAACAGCAGCACAGTTAAGCACAGTGGCTAGAGCAATATCATTACAGCGCCCGCAACCAATGTTCGAATTTACCATTTGTAACTTCCGGGAATTACCTGATTAAAGTGAACATTACATAATTAAATAATACAAAACTGATTTTTTTTTTCAAATTACTTTACACTTTGTCCTGTCATTTGTATTTTAAACTGTTTATTCTTAATGCAGTTGTATTAGTTAGGCATTGTAACACTGTGCTCCAGTAAGCCAGAAAATTTGAATAGGTGGCATCCATAATCACTGTGGGTGCCGGATAATGGTGATTCTTCTTTGGCTTGGCTTCACGGACGAAGATTTATGGAGGGGGTAAATGTCCACGTCAGCTGCAGGCTCGTTTGTGGCTGACAAGTCCGATGCGGGTCAGGCAGACACGGTTGCAATGGTTGCAGGGGAAAATTGGTTGGTTGGGGTTGGGTGTTGGGTTTTTCCTCCTTTGTCTTTTGTCAGTGAGGTGGGCTCTGCGGTCTTCTTCAAAGGAGGTTGCTGCCCGCCGAACTGTGAGGCGCCAAGATGTACGGTTTGAGGCGATATCAGCCCACTGGGGGTGGTCAATGTGGCAGGCACCAAGAGATTTCTTTAGGCAGTCCTTGTACCTCTTCTTTGGTGCACCTCTGTCACGGTGGCCAGTGGAGAGCTCGCCATATAACACGATCTTGGGAAGGCGATGGTCCTCCATTCTACTGTACAACCAATTTCACAGTCTGACATGTCTTCAGCACAACATGTCCCATATTTCCAATGAACTTCACTGGGTGTTACGCAGAGCTGAATTTCCAGACGTCAAAAGTGCTCCTTTCCTCTGTCTTGCAAATATAAAGCAGTTGCTATTTCATGGGGTAGTGTGAATCTCCAGTGAAGAACTAGTCTTCAATGTTATGGTTCTCTTCTGTGGGAAAGAAAAAAACAGTCATTCTTTAATACTCCTACCTAATCCAAATCGGAGATAAGTGCAGACACTACCCTGTAAAACAAAAATGTCAAGATTAATTCTTGTGGTCCTTTTTGGAAAGTCTAACTTGAGGACAGAATACATGGTTAATAACAGGATTTTTAACAGTGTGGAAGAACAGAGAGTCCTTGGGGTCCAAATCCATAGATTTCTCAAGGTTCCTGTGCAAGAGCCATGAGGTGATGTTCCAGCTATATAAAATTCTGGTTAGTCCAAATTTGGAATATTGTGTTCAGTTCTGGACACCGTATTACAGGAAGGACATGGAAACTTTGGAGAGGTTTCCGTGGAGATTTACCAGGATGTTGCCTGAATTGTAGAATGCAATTTATGGGGCAAGGTTAACAGAATGAGGGCTTTTCTCTTCAGAGCAGAGAAAGATGAGAAGTGCCTTACGAGAGGTCCACAAGATTATGCAAGGCATAGATAGGGTGGATAGCCATCACCTCTTGCTCAGGATGAGAGTAGCAAATTTCAGAGGAAATCTGCATGAAGCGAAGGGAAGAAATTTCAGGGCAGATGACAGAGTTGATTTTTATACAGAGCGTAATGGATGCCTGGAATGCACAGCCAGGGGTGACGGTGGAGGCTGGTACAATAGAAAAAGTTAAAAAAAAATCTTAGTCAGGCTCATTGATAAACAGATCGGCACAACATTATGGATGAAGGGGATGTAATGTGATATTAAGTTCTATGTCCTAATAGAACATAATAGTCCAAATTGGCCTCACCAATGTCTTATACATTTTACCAGAATACCTAACTCCTATACTCAATACTTTGATTTATGCAGGCCAACATGCTAAAAGGTCGCTTTACAACACTATCTACCTGTACTGTCACCACTTTCCATTACACTGATGATTGCACTGGGGCAACTTTATTATCTTTACTACCAACATCACCTTGATTCTCAAATTTTCTTGGACTATTTGCTTTCTGGATCTCATTGTTTCTATTTCAGGAGAAAATTCTCCACTGACATTTACTGTAACCCACTGTCTCCCACAGCTAACTTACCTGCACCTTCTCCCACACTATCTTTTTTGAAGGCCATCATCTCTTACTCCCACTTCCTTTACATCTGCTATATCTTCTCCTAAGATGAGGTTTTCCACCCTTGCTCATTCAAAATCAAAAATGTTCTAATTTTTCAGGAAACTGGGCTTCACCTCACCATGGTCTACAGAACAATCTTTATTTCTCACAGTTCTGCTCTCACCATTTTGTCCTAACAGAACAAGATGGAGTTCCCCTCATCCTTGCCATTCACCCCACCAGCATCCCAATTCAGAACTTCATTTGCAACAGGTGCAACAGGATCCCACCCTTCAAGTGACATCTATCCCTCCCAATGCTTTTCCACTCTCTGCAGGAATTTGAAGCCTCTTCACTGCTATCCCATCAATGATGATAGGTGCATGGTCCTTCAGCCTTTCCTTCCTAAAATCAACAATTCACTTCTTGGCCTTGGTGTCATTGAGTGCACCACTCAACCAAATTCAATCTCCATTGTGTATTCTGACTCATCATTTCCAGTTATTTGGCTAACTGGTGGTATCGTCATGGCTATGCAGCTATGGGTGTACAGGGAGTAGATCAGGCGACTAAGCACACATTTTTTGGGCTGTGCCTGTGTTGATGGTCAATGAAGAGGAGGTGATCTTGCTGATCTGCACTGATTGCCAATGAGTACTTCCTCATTGAAGGTGTTTTATGGAGATTTGCAGAAGGGCTAGACACAGACTTGGATACCTGAGTTTGATTATTAGTTTTGCTGGTATGATGGTTTTCAACAATGAGTTGTCATCAATAGACAACAGCCTGACATAGTTGATCTTATGGTCCAGGGAATCTAACACAGAGTGAAGGCCCAACAGATGGCATCTGCTGTTGACCTGTTGTGACAATAGGTCAACCAAATCAATCGACACTTGAACATTCAGGGAATGCAGTGATACAGAGCATAAGCGAGCAGATGGATTGGCATCATAGTCAGTGCAGATCATGAGCCAAAGAGCCTGTTCCTGTTCTGTACTGGTCCATGTTCTTTGCTCGATATTCTACATTCTATGTTCCATATTACACTCATCATATTATCTATAAAGAATCAGTGATCTTGATTTGCATTTGTTCAGCAAATCAAAATAAAGTAGGAACATTTACACTGGATGCAATGTAGGTATAAAAAAAAATTATAACATAAACTGTATTGTCGATTAAATTGTTGATACTGTGTACAAAGTGGGAACAATCAATTTATTTGCAGAATCTTTCGATTCATTTAGACTGAATTACTTTTGACCTCCTGAGCTTATGAATATGTATTGTCTACCAGGTTTACTGAATAATTCTCATTCTCATATTTAACATGTAAATTTTGATTTATTATCACTGTCACAAACAGATGAACGATAACCTCTAAAAACTGAGAAATGCATGATTTCCTTGTTGGGCTGATTTCAACTAGTTCGCAATGAAATCCTTGTCTGAGGCATATCACCCAAGCACAGGAGTAAGTGTCTATTGCCTGTCAAAAATGCTTATATCTGGTGCCCACTCTATGGTTTTCCAAGTGCATCAAGTGACCTTTGCTTCATTGGTATTCAGATTGCAGAGCAGAAATGTTTGCCTAAGCTGCCAGGAACCTGTGCGCAGGTGGAAAAAGTGACCAGCTGAAATGAGTTACTGAGCTTGTTACAATAAAGAGACTGATGCAATTAGTTTTTCATTACTAGCCTTCACCACAGATCCTAATCAGTTTGGATTGTTCTTCTCTTCCTTCTGAAATGAAATGCAAATTTCCCCGGACAAATAGAAGCTCAACGAGTTAAGATCCTCGCTGAATCTGCTCAGCAAAATTACCGTGTGTTCATTGTGTCGGAAATCAAAGGAACAGCTGGAAATGTTTACATTCTAGGAAGAAGTCGGCAAAAATTCCAGCTCTGATATTGTATACATTGGGAGTAGAAACTAACTATACTTTGCAGTTGGGATGAAACCAATATTCCGGAAAATCAACACGTGTCAATGTCTTCAACGAGCCAGAAAATTTTACAAGAAAATATGTTTGAGGAATAGATTATGGGGAAAAAAAAACCTTTCTAAACCCTTGTAAAAGTAACCAGAAGTGAATGGGTGCTGCTTGTGGGGTGTGGTAAAGTAGGGTGCAGTAGATGGATGTGAGATGATAAAGACTTGACCATTGGAATAAGCAGGTTTTGCTAAATGTCATTGCATTGACCAGGCACTCCATAACGCACTGGATATTTGAAGCAAAATGTAAACTTTTGAAATGGTTAACATTATCAGGCGTTTCTTCCCAAGGAAGTAACCAAGTTAACGTTTCAGTCCTCCTCTTATGAAACTATCCCAACCTGAAACATTCACTCTCCACCGATGCTGCCTGATTTGCTGAACATTTCCAACATTCTCCACTCTACTTCATAATTTCTAAGGCTTTGGTTTACAACTCCATCCTTGGAATGCAAACGTACGTACTGCATAGAATCGATTATAAATGAGTGTCATAAATTGTGGGTAATTTGCAGAACCATGGTTCCTGTTGCATGCTACTTTGTACATTAAACATTCCTTTAAGTAATTACTGAAAGACATTTAGATTTGAGTTCGAAACACAATAGTTGGTGCGGAGAATGGGAAGGGGTGGCAGATGTTATGGTTAATTTCCCCATGTGGATGGCAAAAATGTCAGGACCTTCAGATCCAGAGGTATAGAAAAATGTTGTGTTTGCTATTCTATTCACTTCAAGGGAGTGAGTGTAAAATGCATGAGTTTGGAGCAAGTTGAAAGGTTAGGCATTTGGACAGATTGTTGCAGAGGGAAGGCCTGATATGAAGAAATGGGATCAGCGTGGATAGGCATCATGCATAGCATGGATGAGTTAGGCTGAAATACTTGTTTTTGTGCTATATGCCATTCATTGATTAAAATCCTAGTGTATAGTCCGGATCAACAAAGAGACTTCAACAAATACCTTACCATTGTCATTTTTTCTTACCATTACATTTAGATGAAATGCTTTCTCAGTACAAACATGGCCTTCCTTCAAATATAGACATTGTAGTAGAATTATACCCTGGGTCTGTTGGAGGAACTCAGCGGATCGAGCAGCATCTGTTGGGTGGGGGGGGGGGGGGTTGAGGGGGAGGAGGAATTGTGGACTCTTCAGGCCAAAGCCTTGCATCAGACTGAGATTCGAGAGTAAAGATGGTGATGGGTTGACTGGGCAGGGGTGAAGGATGGCAAATAGAGGTTCTAGGGCAGGAGGCGTGAGCTGAGAGTAAGAACTAGGTAGATGGAAGCAGTCAAGGAGATATAAAGAGGGCAGTCAAACCCATTTGGGAGGAGGAGAGAATAAGGTGGAAACAGTTGCTGGAGGGTGATAAGCAAGGGCACAAAGACTGCCATGGATGGTGATAATGGGGACAAGTAGGCAGAGATGAAGGGCAGGTGGAACCAGATAGGGGAGGAGATCCAGTGGCTGAAAAATATGGGTGGGTGGAACTGGAAAAGGGAGATAGGGGGATGGAAATGGGTGTGGGGCTAAAGACTGGGAGATTGCTTCATTGAGCACCTAAGTTCTGTCCACTGCAATAGTGTGCATCTCCCATTGGAAACTAATTTCAATTCCCACCCCACCCTATTCCCTTGTCAACATGTCTGTCTGTATCTCATGCACTGCCAGACTGAGATGACTTGCAAATTGGAGGAACAACTCCCCATATTCGGTCTGGGCACCCTTCAACCAGATGACATTAACATCAATTACTCTGGTTTCAGTTATCCCCACCACCTCTCCTTTTCCTTGTCTCCTTTCCTCCTGCTTTCTCTCTCTCTCTCTCTCTCTCTCTCTCTCTCTCTCTCTCTCTCCCTCTCTCTCTCTCTTTTCCCTCTGTCTCCCCACACAGAGTCAAAAGCTACCCCCTCCCCCTTTCAATTTTCACCTTTCCTCTCCTGTCCTTTTATCATATCCAATTAACACCTTTTGTCCATCGGTTTGTACTCTTCTCCCTCCCGTTCTTCCCTTTTCACCAACTTTATTTTAGGTCCCTTGTCTGCTTTTTGCTCACACCTTGAGGAAAGGCTCAGGCCTGAAACATCAGTTATATATCTTTACCTCCTATGGATGCTGCGAGACTGGCTGAGTTCATCCAGCATCTTTGTGTTTTTGCTACAATCACAGCATTGGTGGACTTTCGTCTTTTACTCCTGCCGTGAATTCTGCCTGGGCCCAGAGGAAAAAGAATCCCAGGATTGTATGTGATGTCATGCATGTACCCTGTACTCTGACACTAAATCTGAACCTTGAACTTTGAATTGAGGTTGGTTTTCAGCTGTGTATTTCTCAAAGCAATTAAATTACTGCAGCATATTTTCTCCCTGAATTTTCATTCAGTTGTCCCAGTTGATCAAGCAAAATACAAAAAAAAATACATATCAGTAGATCTTTCGACATGAGTGACATGAATTAAATGTTCATAAGAGAGCCACTTCTTGACTGACTGGTTAAAAAAAAATTGTTGATGAATCAGCATCTTGCATAAATGATACACCAAGATTAATTCCCAAGTTTTTAATACTTAAAAACACCACTTTGATGATCGATTGTTTCGTTGTGAGGAATGACAAAGAGCTCTTGGAACCACTTCATGGCATAAATCTTTATTTTGCAATCATATAATAGCACCCTTAATGCTGTTCTTCACAATACATTATTGCTTCTTAGAAGGTTAATAGGATGTCACTTATATTTGAATTTTGATTGTTTCCAGGCAATAACTCAAACATACCAAATGCAGAATACTTACAACACAAAACAGAAATCTTATTCTTTATCTCAATCACAATTTCAAAATCATTAAACAAGGCATCATTTTCATTTCATCTTTAGCCAAAAAAGTATTAGCATGTTATTACCTTGCAGATGAATGATCAAGATTAGGGCACAACTAAGTATTCAATGTATATTTGGGATAACTATGTTTTGCATCTTTTATCTCATCTGATTACATCTGCATTCTAATTTCTATATTTTTTATGAACAGGTCATTTTGTATGTAAATTAACTCAAAAATGCAGATGATGAATTGAATTTCATCATTATAGTTGCATGTTTAACTAATGGGTCAAGCATATATTTGAATGAAATACAATTGATATAATTACAAGGTCCATCTCAATTTGTAGGCTTACAATTGGTTAGTGTGACTGATAGCCTGGTTTACATAAACTAAGCGGTCTTATTTGCCATATAAAGAACCAGTGCTCTACAGGTTGAAAAGAAAATTGATCAAATAGGATAGTGTAGGATGAGGCAATGAAATAGTCAAGGGCAGGATCCTTCAGGTGCATCGATAGATTTGAAGGTTCCACGCTCAACTTTTCACTCATTTTAACATGAATCCTGACTAGTAAGGAGACTCTCAGGAGCTTCACTTGGTTTGGCTCACTTTACATTCTGGCTGCATTTGCATTCTGACTGGAACATCCTTGAGGAGTCTGACTGCACTCTTGTAACTGTACTGCAATGGTCTGTACAAAAATAAGTATGCAAAGGAGGACTGGATTAAAAAATAAAATTTGAGTTTTTTTTTAGAAGCCAAAGCAGTCAGTTTTACCTGGAAGTAGAGGACATGTGCAAAGAATGAGAAGAAAAATTATATTTGGAAGAGGCATGTGAAATATGGCCATCATTAAAAAAAATAGAGAGGAAATATCAAGCCTCCTTGAATAAAGTTTGGACTTGATTTTTACTGGTTAATTAGCATAGGATGATGAAGAACTGTTACATTACAACAATATTTCAGGTTTAAATAAAATGAGGCCATTTGAGATAACATTAAATAGAGGGAATGAAGTCTATGGGCTTGACTGGAATTGGACTGACCAGGATCCTTGTGGACTGAATAGCCAATATTTCGTTGAAGGCTTTAAATTAACGTAGCAGTTAAATATATCAGGATATTAAAGACTATTAGATGTAAAATAAGAATGAGGCCATTCAGCCCATCAAGCCTGCTCCCCATTCGGAACATCTCTGATATATTTTCCATCTCAATCCCATTCTCCTGCCTTCTCCCCATAATCTTTGATACCCTTACTGATCAAGAACCTATAATCCTCCGCTTTAAATATACCCAATGACAACCTCCTCAGCCATCTGTAGAAATAAATTCCGCATATTCACTGCCCACTGGCTGAAAAAGGTTCCCCTCATTTCTGTTCCAAAGGGATATCCTTTTATTCTGAGGCTGTGCCCTTTGGTCTATCTTCTCCACATCCACTCGATCCAGCTTTTCAACATTTGAAACATTTCAATGACATCCCTTCTCATCCTTCTAAATTCCAGTAAGTACAGGTCTAGAGTGATCCTTTCATCCCAGAATCATTCTCGTAAACATTGTCTGGACCTTCTCTGTTCCCAACATATTCTTCCATCAATATAGGGCTCAAAACCGATCACAATATTCTAAATGTGGTCTGGCCAACGCATTGTAAAGCAACAACATTACATCCTTACCTTTATATTCTAATTCTCTGGAAAAGAATGCTAGCAATGCATTTGCCTTCTTTTCTATCAACTCAATCTGCAAATTAACTTTCAGAGAATCCTACAAGTAGATTCCCAAGTCCCTTTGGCCCTATGCTTTCTGAATTATCTTCATATTTAGAAAATTACCAAAGTGTATGACAAGACAGTCTCCTACGCTATATTTCATCTACCATTTCCCAGCTGCACTATTTCATCGGATGCAAGGATCGACAACGAGATAGACAACAGACTCGCCAAGGCAAATAGCGCCTTTGGAAGACTACACAAAAGAGTCTGGAAAAACAACCAACTGAAAAACCTCACAAAGATTAGCGTATACAGAGCTGTTGTCATACCCACACTCCTGTTTGGCTCCGAATCATGGGTCCTCTACCGGCATCACCTACGGCTCCTAGAACGCTTCCACCAGCGTTGTCTCCGCTCCATCCTCAACATTCATTGGAGCGACTTCATCTCCAACATCGAAGTACTCGAGATGGCAGAGGCCGACAGCATCGAATCCACACTGCTGAAGATCCAACTGCGCTGGGTAGGTCACTTCTCCAGAATGGAGGACCATCGCCTACCCAAGATCATGTTATATGGCGAGCTCTCCACTGGCCACCGAGACAGAGGTGCACCAAAGAAGAGGTACAAGGACTGCCTAAAGAAATCTCTTGGTGCCTGCCACATTGACCACCACCAGTGGGCTGATATCGCCTCAAACTGTGCGTCTTGGCACCTCACAGTTCGGCGGGCAGCAACCTCCTTTGAAGAAGACCGCAGAGCCCACCTCACTGACAAAAGACAAAGGAGGAAAAACCCAACACCCAACCCCAACCAACCAATTTTCCCTTGCAACCGCTGCAACCGTGTCTGCCTGTCCCGCATCAGACTTGTCAGCCACAAACGAGCCTGCAGCTGACGTGTTCATTACCCCTCCATAAATCTTCGTCCGCTAAGCCAAGCCAAAGAAGATTTCTTTGCCCATTCTCCTAACCTGTCCAAGCTCCTCTGCAGACTAATTTCTTAACACTACTCCCCCCCCACACACACAAACTTTACGCAACACTGGTATAGCGCCAGTAACCAGAATTGGGCTTCGAATCCCACGCTGTCTTGTCCACGTGACTTTCCTCTGGGTGTTCCAGTTTCCTCCTACCGTTCAAAATGTATCAGGGCTTGTAGGCGAATTGGGTGGCACGGGCTTGTGGGCTGAAAGGGCCTATAACTGTGCTGTGTGTCTAAATATAAAATGTAAAATTTAAAATATACATTTAAAATTATTTTCTGTTTGTTTTCACAGAATGAGATACAAAAAAATCCTTTGTAAATATAGAAGAACAAAGGTCTAGGGTAGCTGAAATTAACTATCATCAGTTAAAGTATTGGAGAAATGAATGGAACTGAAAACTATTATTTCCTCTGGACTTTACAGTCAGTGAGAAAAGGAGAGGGATCACAGGGAAGAACCAATAAACTGGGATCTGAAGTAAGGAAAGTGCTAAGATCTATTGAGGAAAAAAAATAAGAGAGAAAATACTTATAGTATAAGGTTTTGCACAGTTGGTTTGGATTTATGAAATATAAATTATGCTTGACAAATCTGTTGGAGATATTTAAATTTCTGGAGTGCAAGCTTAGGAGAAATAGGGGCTGTCAAATATTTGACACATAGGAGGTCTTTGAAGTGTCACCGGACACAAGGTTGATAAACAAAAATGCACTGCAATAAATTGGAGTGAATATGCTGGCACAGCATGAGAATTGGTGATGGACAGAAATAAGATAGGAATGAAGAGATGATGAAAGAAAGTGACTGGAAGGGAGGCCCTGCATTTGGTGCTGTGATCCCAGTTCCTTACAATTTCCCTCACTGACTTAGATCAGAGGATCACATGTAACATATCCCCGTTGATCAATTGCAATTTGTCCATGATGGCTAATGACACAAGGCAATTTAGATCACGGGATATGGGGATTTAGGTCTAGGGGGATATGGACAGTTCAAGTGAAAGAAAACAAATGGCAGATGGAACTCTATGTGGAAAAATATCTGGTCATCCCGCTCTGATAGAAAAAAAAGTAAAAGAAGTGGAGTGTCTTTCAAATGGTTGCAAAGTGTTGATGTTCGGAGGGGTTGAGTATCATTGGATATGCAGCAGATCACTGAATCCAAGTTCAGTAAAGCCATTAGAATTTCTATATTGTAAAAATTAATAAGGGAACAAGGGCGGATGTGACTTGCAGCAATTCTCTGAGCCCCAGAATATGGTACATGGGTCTGGGCTCACTATTGAAGGAAACATATTTAAATGAGATGTACAGCAATATATACGGCCTTTCTGATCGACGAACCTAGGCTGCCCAAGCACACCCAATTTAACTAACAATCTTGTACGTTTTGAAATCCACACAGATATGGGGAGAATATACAAACTCCTTACAGACAGCGCCGGATTGAAACCCCTGGTCGCTGGAGCTGCAATAATGCTGTGTTCACTGCTGTGTTAACCGTGCTGCCCTAAATTGTCAGGATCCTGAAGGCAGAGAGATTGCAAGTGCTAACCAGAGTGATTGTTGGGTTGGGTGTTATCCTATGAACGGAGATCAAAAGGATTGGTGCAGTGATGGTGTTTCCATAGGCCAGAGAGTCTAGAGCCAGGGTCTGTTTCAAAATCAGAGGTTGGATCTTCACAGTTGCGATTAGAAGAAATGCCTTCACCCATTCAGAGTGAATCTATAAATTCTCAACCCAAAATGGCCATGGAGGCTCATTAACACAAAATATTCAAGAAAGAGAATGATGGATGTTTAATATTCCTAGCTAGTTGTAGCACCAGCTGATTTTGGCCAACTTTCTATTGCCAGCAGCTATCACTTGTAGCCTTATTACTGAAATAGATGCCATTTAAAAACTATTAGCTTGTAATTACCTGACCTTCATCTTCATTAGGATGGTACAAAACAGAGAACAAATTTATCTTACATTTCGTTGCATTAATTTAATTTGTTACTTTGGCTTATAGCTAGAACAGTTTATTAGTTCCATGAAGTGTGTTACTTTCTGAAACACTGCCAAGGCATCTTTTATAGTTAAAAATCCACTGATATTTTCTCCAGGAGAATACAATTCTGCATTTCCATATCTGATTGGGTAATATTTAGTTGGGAGTCGGACTTCCACGCCTGGCATAAGTCCATAATATTTGTCTGAAGGTACATTTTTGGATCGTGTGGAAAATCCACCTTTCTAATTTCTTTCAGAATGTCCCCCAGGTCCTCCCAGAAGGATCTAGGAAACGTGACACATTTGTTGAGGTGTGGCAGTCTTATCTGCAGCAGATAGGTACATAGATGTAGCTATACCCCTTCCAAATAAATCCATACTCATAGTGGAACAATTAAGATAAATGAAGTGGGTTGGGGAGCAGATGATGTGCTCTTGTTTCAAATCTTTTTCATTTTATGTTACTCTGGGTTTATATTTGGTTCCTTTAAAGGTCAGTGACTCTATAGATTTTTGGTTCTTTATGTTTATTTAAATTACATAATCTTTTCCATGTGGTATTAGGGTATGGGAGGGAAGGGAGAGGGGTGGGCGGTGGGGAAATGGACTCTAAATGTAATATGATTGTTGATAAGATTGTACTGTTTTGGATTTTTGTGAGTCTTGAAAAATCAAAAATAAAATATTCCAAAAAAAATCCACTGTTATTGTTGCTTGCACCATCAGTTTTAACTCTGGGCTCAGCTGAAATTTTAGTCTCATTCTCCAATAAGGTTTAATATTTTATTTTGTCCATATTAATAAAAAAATAAGCAAAGGAAAATCCAAGTCACTTCTTTTTAATTTTAATTTAGAAATACAGCACTCTAACAGGCCATTTTGGTCCATGAGTCTATGCCGCCCAATTTAAACCCAACTAACCTACAACTCCTGGTACATTTCGAATGGTGGGAACAGCCCCCTGGGAAAACCCACACAGACATGGGGAGAATGTACAAGCTCCATATAGACAGCATGGGATTCGACTGGGGCTGTAACTGCCATGCCGACCGCGCCTCCAGGATTTATCTCCGAGGCCTGTACAGAAGAATAAAAAATATTTAATTTGACCAGAACTCAGATCTTTATTTCTCATAAAGTATTAATTGTCATGGTCCATTGCTGGAGTGTGAGCTTTTGGTTGCAGTTCAGAATACATTGCCTGTGTTTAGCCATCCTTGATAAACAAGCCACTTGTTGCATTCTTAAACAGCTGTGACCTGAGGTGAGGATTGTCCTTCAGTGTTCAGTTATTTCCAGGATTTTGACAAAGCAATGAAAGCTATTTTAAAGTCAATATGGTTGTGATTTGTGATTTGGAGGAAAATGACATGGCTTTTTGCCTGTTTATTCTTCAGCATTGTTAAGGTAGCCTGCAACCACAGTCATGGAATTTTTGCAATGTACCTTGCATCTAGTAAGCATGGAGCAAGAAAGGTGGAGAAAGGAAATGCTTGAAGATGGAATACATACTGTGTGACTAATTTCTGCTGGATGGCATCTCCTACAGGCCATTAGCAAATATTCCATTGCAATACTGATTTGTACTTTGTAGATGGATGGATTTTAGGGAGTTAGTACTGTCTTACCTTGGCTTATCCTTCCAAAATGCAGCATCTCACTCTTGTCTGCATTAAATTCCATCTGTCATTTTGCAGCACACTTTTCCAGCCGGTCCAGATCCCTCTGCAAGCTTTGAAAGCCTTCCTTGCTGCCTGCTAAATTTCCAATCTTTGTGTCATCTGCAAACTTGCTAATTCAATTTACTATATTGATATTGATGACAAACAACAGTGGATCCAGCACTGATCCACTGATGGACACCACCAGTCACTGTCCTCTAGTCTGAGAAGCAATCAAGTTCAAGTTTATTTCTCATCCAATTGCACATATGCAACCAGACAAAACAGCCTTTCCAGACTTTGATGCAAAACATGCAAACACACAACCAGACTTAACACATATACAGACACATCTGTTGAACACACACACACACAGACACACACACACACAGACACACAGACACACACACACACACACACACACACACACACACACACACACACACACACACATATATATAGATAAATACATACATAAGCATTATTTAATAAATAGCAGTTTTGGATGTTTAGTGTAAGCATTTCACAGTCATTCAACAGTCTCACTGCCTGTGAGAAGAAGCTGATTCGCTGCTTGGTGGTGCAAGCTTTGATACTCCTGTATAGATAAATATTCCTTGTGGAAAGTGGCCTATCTGTTCTATGAGCCTACATTGCACAAGTACACTCATCTGACCAATTAACTTATGAACTCTGTACATCTTTGGAATGTGCAGACAAAGAGAAAATGTACAAATATCTTAAAGTCGGTGGCAGATTCAAACATGCTAACTGCTATACCTAGAAGAAAATAATAGTGGCTTTCAGGTTCTCCTAAGTTGGGTTCTCCTCAGTGGGAAAAAATTGGGACAAAGTCCAGTTATATCACCATTAGTGAAGGAAAGAAACAGTTTAATCTAATCATATCAGCTTTATGAACACTTCAAAGTAGTAAAATGAATGTTTCCCAGACAAATTCAAGTTTGGGTTTATCATCATTCATTATATTCAAATACAATTCAACAAAACAGCATTCTCAGATCCTTGGTGCAAAACATGCAAACACACATCCAGGCACATACCATACATATAGACAAACTACACATATCCTGTACCTATATACATATATAAACATAAATAAATATTGTTTAATAAAATGGTAAAGTCTCGGATGGTTAATGCGAGCAGTTCCTTTAGTCATTCAGCATTCTCACTGCCCGTGGGAAGAAGCCGTTCCTCAGTCTGGTGGCGTTGGCTCTGATACTTCCTGATGGGAGCAGCTGAAAGGCAGTGTGTGCAGGGAGGAAGAAGGTTGTCAACAATTTTGCGAGCCCCCTTCAGGCAACGATCCTGATGGATCTCTTCAATGGAAGGGAGGGAGATTTCAGTAATCCTCTCTGCCACCCTTATGGTCCTGTGGATTGACATCAGATCCATTTCTCTGCAGCAACCATACCATATGTGATGCAGCCGGCAAAGACGCTCGCAATCGAGCTCCTGTAGAAAGTTAACATGATGGTGGCCGGTAGCCGTGCCCACCTCAGTCTTCCCAGGAAATGCAGTTGCTATTGTGCCTTTCTGATATGTGAAGAGATGTGTGTTCAGGGTAGGTCAGTGTTAGGTGGACTCCAAGGAACTTGGTGCTCTCAACTCTTTCAACTACAGAGTTATTGATGTCAAGTCAAGTTTATTGGTCATCTGATTGCACAAGAGCAAGCCGATGAAACAGCGTTCTTTAATCCTCGATGAAAAACACGCAGGAATGCAGCCAGACATCATCATATACATACAGACTAAAAATACATATGCAGGACAAGTATTCATATGAAATAAATAAATATTATTTCATGAATATGAGTCTCGGATGGTTAGAGTGAGTAATTCCTTTGGTCTTTCAGCAATCTCACTGCCCATGGGAAGAAAGTGTTCCTTAGCCAAGTGGTGCTGGCTCTGACACTCCTATATCTCTTTCCTGAGGGGAGCAGCTGAAAGATGCTGTGTGCAGGGCAGAAGGCATCCTCAATGACTTTGCACACTTTCTTCAGACAACAATTCCAGTAGATCACGTTGATGGTTGGGGAGGGGGGGGGGATGGGGTAGGAAGAAGGAAACTCCAGTGATCTTCTCTGCCACTCATGGTCCTGTGGATTGACCTCTGATCCCTTTCTCTCCAGCAATGATACCACACCATGATGCAGCAATGTGGTGGTACACCACTGGCCTACTGCAGGGGGAAACCTCTGTACCTGCAGGAGTGTAAGGGGACAGGACAACACCTGGCCGGCTGCCAATCAGTCGGCCTGAATGGATCAAGCCCCACCCAGTCGGGTGTCAATCACCCTCCGGGATATAAGCGTGAGCCGGCCTCCCGAGGCCTCACTCAGAGTTGCTGCTGCCAGCCTGGCTCTGTGGAAGTCTTTGTGGATTAAAGTCTGTTGTACAGTCTTTATCTTTGTGTGTGTCTGATTCTGGCTAACAATGCACCACAAGCAGCAAGGAGACTCTTGATAGAACTCCAATAGAAAGTTGACATGATGTTGGCCAGTAGCCTTGCTTGACTCAGTCTTCTCAGGAAGTGCAGTCACTGTTGTGCCTTCCTGACATGTGAAGAGATGTTGTGCATCTTGGATAGGTCACTTGTTAGATGGACTCCGAGGAACTTTATGCTCTCAATTCTCTCCCCTACAGAGTTATTGATGTCAAGTTTATTGTTATTTGATTGTACAAGTACAACCAGATGAAACAGTGTTCTCTAGTCCGCATTACAAACCATGCAGACACACAACCAGACATCACATACATACAGACAAACAATAGATATCTAGGACAACTATTCACATGAACAAATAAATAAATATTGTTTCATGAATATGAAAATTTTGGATGGTTAGTGTGAGCAGTTCCTTTGGTCGTACAGCAGCCTCACTGTCTGTGGGAAGAAGCTGATCCTCAGCCTGGTGGTGCTGGCTCTAGTACTCCTGTCTCTCATTCCTGAGGGGAGCAGCTGAAAGATGCTGTGTGTAGGATGGAAGGGATCCTCAATGATTTTGAGCACCTCCTCAGACAGTGATCCTGGTAAATCACGCTCATGGATGGGGAATGGGGTGGGGAAGGAGACGCCAGTGATCCTCTGCTGCTTTGGTGGTCCTGTGGATTGACCTCCGATCAATTTCTCGGCAACAACCATACCACATGCGTAGTGGAGGATGGTCGTTCCTGGTCCTCCGGAAAGCCAGAATAATCTCCTTTATCTTATCCACGTTGAGATTCACGTTGTTATTCTTGCCTCATATCATGAAATTTTTCATTTCTTTTCTGTGGTGCAACTCATCATGGCTGCTGATGAGGCCCAGCTACTATTGTATTATCTGCCAACTTGATGACACTGTTGAAGCTGGCTCTTGCATTGGTGGTCATGGGTCAATAGCATGAACTGGAGCAAATGAGCACACAGCCCAGAGGTGCCCAGTGTGATTATACTTGACATTCTGCTGCCGATCCCCACAGGCTATGGTCTTTCTATTAGGAAGTCAGAATCCATTTACAGAGAGGGGTGATGAGTCCCAGTGTGGACAGCTTCTCTACTAGCCTTTGGAGAATGATCATCTTAAACTTTGAGCTGGAGTCAATGAACAGTGGCCTGGCATATGAGGTGTCCTTCTTCAGGTGGGTCAGTACAGAGTGAAGGGTCAAGACTATACCATCATCAGACAAACAGTTTCTTCTGTAGGTGAATTGAAATGGGTCTAGTGTGTCTGGGATGAGTGCTTTGATGTGTTCCATCTCCAGACATTCATAAGATTTCATAATAGTGGAAATCAGTGGACATTGAGGCTTGTTATAGTACCGCCATGATGGTGACTGTCTTGAAACCCACGGGAACAATGGACTGTTACAGTGACGTGTTGAAGATATCCAAAGGTCCTCCATCAGTTGGTCTGCACAGTCCTTCAGTATTTGTCTAGGTTGTCTGATCCTACTGCATTAGTGTGGGTTCATCTTGGATAGGGTTCTCCTCACCTTGGCTGCAGCTATGCATGGGGCCCATTCATTATGGGGACATGGATGTTTCTTCGTCATTACCCTGTTCTTCTCATTAATCTGTGCATAGACGATTTTTCATTTGTCTGGAAGGGACTTGCAAGGTTGCCTTGTGATCTGTTATGGTCTTGAACCCTTGCCACATGTGCCTCATGTCATTGGTGACACACAGCTGTCTATGGATCTTCTGTGCGTACCCACATTTTGCCTTTGAGATTGAAGAGGAGAATTATCCGCTAGCACTATTTGGCTTCTCCTGTAGAGCCAATGTTGAATTCAATTTAGTACCTCACTATGAATACTGAGTAACTGAACCTTCTTGACTAATCTCTCATGTGGGACCTTGTCATGTAGACAATGTCAACAGCTTTTCTTTCATCAACTTTCCTGTTAACCTTCTCAAAAACCTCTATAAGTTTGTTGACTGCCTTTTGTCTTCAATGGATGGGGGTCCATTAATCTGCCCTATGGTCACAATATTTATCTGATGCAGATTTCCTATTTGCCATCTCTCAAATGCTTGAAAACTGGTGCAGCATGCAAAGTGCCTGAGAAACTCAAATAGTCAGGCAACATCCATGGAAGGCATTAGGCAGTCAACATTTTGAGCCAAAACCCTTCACAGGAATTTCTGATTTATTGTTAATGCCTGAAACATTGAACATCAATTTGGGACATGGCAATCTGCAGCACCGACACCCCAGAAGCAAACTTATACTTAACTTGAACTCTCCAGTACAACCTCAGTCTGGGTGTGTGAAGGCAGCTGAAATGGACTCAGGAGATGAAGGTGTGGGCAGGTGACAGTGAAGCTCATCATCTCAGATGATGTGAAGGTTAAAAGTAAGATGGGCAGTTGCATTGCTGTTTGCAAAATGCTATCCAGTATCACTTGCATTTGCCCACAAGTCCTCACTGATAAGCTCATTGAAGTGCACAAAATGATAGGACTTCTCCCAGTGCCCAGAAGCAGTAAATAGCCTCTATCACTCAACCCTTGGTGACTCCACCCGTATAGTCCAAGAACTCCCACCAACAATAAAGGCTCAGAACAGAATCAGGTTTATCGTCATGGACGTGCATTAAAATGTATTATTTTCTGGCAGCAGAATAGTGCAAGACAATGTACAAAACTAATATAAATAATAATTTTGTAAATACAAGATTTTAAAAAACAAATAACTAGTGGAAAAAAATAGAAAAAATGAGGTCCATTGGTTCATTGTCTGTTTGGAAATCTGATGGTGGAGGGGAAGGAGCTATTTTTGTCACGTTGAGTGGTGTTAACAGGCTCCTTTACCTCCTCTCTGATGGCAGCAATGAGAAAAGGGCTTATGTGGTGAAATTCCTGGAAGGTCAATGCTGCTTTCTTGAGGCATTACCTCTTACTAATACCCATGATGTGCTGGCTGAGTTTACAACCCTCTGTAGTCTGTTTCTGTCCTGTGCATTGGAACATCCATACCAGACGGTGATGTAACCAGCGAGAATGCTCTCTTTGGTGCATGTGTAGAAATTTGTAAGACTCTTTCATGACATACCAAATCTCCTCAAACTCCTATGGAGCCTGAAAACACCACTCAATGTGACAAAAATAGCTCCTTCTCTTCCACCATCAGATTTCCGAACAGACAATGAACCAATGGACATTAACTCATTTTTTCTATTTTTTTCAACTAGTTATTTGTTTTTTAAAATCTTGTATTTTAATGAACGTCCATGACAATAAACCAGATTCTGTTTTGAGCCTTTATTGTTGGTGGGAGTTCTTGGACTATATGGGTGGAGTTACCAAGGGTTGAGTGATAGAGACAATTTACTGCTTCTGGGCACTGGGAAAAGTCCTATCATTTTGTGCACTTCAATGAGCTTATCAGTGAGGACTTGTGGGCAAATGCAAGTGATAGAAACATAGAAACATAGAAGATAGGAGCAGGAGTAGGTCATTCGACCCTTCGAGCCTGCTCCGCCATTCAACGAGATCATGGCTGATCTTAAAGTTCAGTACCCCATCCCCACCTTCTCTCCGTAACCTTTAATACCCTTATACTGAAGAAATATATCTAATTCCCTCTTAAATATATTTAATGAACCTGCCTCCACTGCCCTCTGTGGCAATGAATTCCATAGATCCATCCTCTGGGTATAGACATTCCTCCTCATCTTGGTCCTAAATGGTTTGCCTATTATCCTCAAACCATGGCCCCGGGTTCTGGATTTTCCCATCATTGGAAACATCCCATCTGCATCCATTCTGTCCAGTCCTGCCGGAATTTTATATGTCTCTATGAGATCCCCTCTCAATCTTCTAAACTCCAGGGAGTACAATCCCAATTTGCGCAATCTTTCCTCATAAGTCATTCCTGCCATTCCAGATATCAGTCTGGTGAATCGCCTCTGCACTCCCTCCATTGCAAGAACATCCTTCCTTAGATAAGGTGACCAAAACTGCACACAATACTCCAGGTGGGGTCTCACCAAGGCCCTGTACAGCTGCAGTAAGGTATCCTTGTTCCTATACTCAAACCCTCTTGATATGAAGGCCAACATACCATTTGCCTTTTTAACCGCCTGCTGTACCTGCATGCTCGCCTTCAGAGACTGATGTACAAGTACCCCTAGGTCTCTCTGCACTTCGCCATCTCTTAATCTATTGCCATTCAAATAGTAATCTGCCCTCCGGTTTGTATTACCAAAGTGGATAACCTCACATTTATCCACATTGTAGTGCATTTGCCATGTATCTGCCCAGTCCCTCAATTTATCCAAATCACACTGGAGCTTCCTGACCCCCTCTTCCGTGCACACAACCCCTCCTAGCTTAGTGTCATCTGCAAATTTGGAGATATTACATCCAATCCCCTCATCCAGATCATTAATGTAAATTGTGAACAGCTGGGGTCCCAGTACAGATCCCTGTGGTACCCCACTGGTCACCGCCTGCCACTCAGAAAACGAGCCATTTATCCCAACTCTCTGTCTTCTACCTGCCAGCCACTTCTCAATCCACATCAATACTTTTCCCCCAATCCCATGAGCCTTGATTTTGGAAGCCAGTCATTTATGCGGGACCTTATCGAAGGCCTTTTGGAAGTCCAGGTACACCACATCCACTGGCTCTCCCCCATCTATTTTACCTGTCACCATCTCAAAGAATTCCAATAGATTTGTCAAGCACGATTTACCTTTTGTAAATCCATGTTGACTCCGTCCGATCCCTTCTCTGCTAGTCATATGCTCCACTATTACATCCTTAATAATGGATTCCATCATTTTGCCCACTACTGATGTAAGGCTCACAGGCCGATAATTCCCCGCTTTTTCTCTACCCCCCTTTTTAAATCCATGGGTACTGATCCTGAGTCTATCGAGTTCTGGAAAATAATTCTTAAAGCATCTGCTATCTGAATGGCCACTTCCTTGAGTACCCTAGGATGTAGATTATCAGGCCCTTGGGATTTTTGCCTTCAATCCCATCAATTTCCCCAAGATACTGGATAGTATTTTGCAAACAGCAATGCAACTGCCCATCTTACTTTTAACCTTCACATCATCTGAGATGATAAGATTCACTGTCACCTGCCCACACCTTCATCTCCTGAAATATAGCCGCTGGCATGCCTTTTACATGATTATGTAAAAGGCATGATGGTCCCATACCAGATTCGATCTTCAGAGTATTACATACTCCCATTTTCATTTCCATTTTAGTTTGAGAGCTAACAAACCAAGCTGCAAACCCTGCAAGCTTTGGAGCTGACTGTGGGCTGACAACAGACTGGTACTTTGCTATTTCTGAAGAGAAGCAAGGAAGCATTCCAAGGACATAGGTGCAGCGTCATGTGACCAACATATTACAGAAACAGCACATTGTTTGATCAGGGGCCATTCTAAAGAAGCAGCACTTGAAGCAAGAGCCCACTGAAGCAATACTGCCCTGGAGTGGCTATGTGGTAATGGACAATTTGTTTATATCTCCCTGTCAGTCATTTTGTGAGACTAACCATACAGCCACATTTTGTGTCTGGAGTAACCTGAAACCAATGCTTGAACTGGTCACATTCAGGACCAGATCAACGAAAGCTGCTCAGGCTGCCAAGGGGGGGGGGTGGGGGGGGGGGATAAATCAATAAAGTAATTTGTGGTGGAAAATGGTAGTGCAGGAGGACCTCACTACCTGTGCTAGAGGCTGGCCCCTCTCCAACCCTGTAACTCCTTCCTTACTCCTCCCCATAAGATTCCCTATAAAGGCTGATAGCCCCAGTCTCCTCCCTCCATACCAGCCTTGGATCTGGACCAGCAGCATGTAAAGATGTGTCTGATGTTTCAGATTATTAAAGCCTTTAATCATTTGCTTCGAGCCTACTTGTGGCTATTGATCACACTACAAAATTAAACCTTGTAGCTTTGAGCCAGAGCCAATGAAATGCAATATAGAGTGGCCAGATTATCTTCAGACAATTAAATCAAACAATAGTTGATCTGATTGGGAGAAGTACAAGGATGGAGAATTTTGGGAAAGAACAATAAAAACTGGAAACCAACAAATGTGGAAATGTGAAGATTTCATCACGATCAGAGAAACATTTGGCCAGCGAAGACTTCTGTTCCTGGGTATTACCTTTTCACTACTGTTGCATGCTCGCTGTTGATGTTATTGACTGGATCAATAAAGATATTGGATTGATTAATACAGATTCTCTCTGTGCTGAACCAATCATTGTTGTTGAGGATGGAACACGGCCCAGATTAAAGCTGTGGTTGTTTTTCCAGTGTCTCAAAGATGATCAATCTCGAACAATTTGCTCTGATTTATTCAGAAAAGGAAAGTTTAAATGAGGAAGATTGTAAATTGATATGAAGAAAGACGGAAATGACTCTCCCATCTTGAGTCAAATGGTAGGATTTCTGCAGAGGACCTGGAATTGGCAGTTTGCATGTTTCATTCCAAGGTCAATACATTCTCAATTACGTCAGACTAATCTCCCGATAATCTCACAATGATATTTCTAGATTCCTGCAAGGGACAAATTAATAGCTACATAAAACATACTCTGTTTTAAATAGACCTTATTGGCATTAAAGGACAGATATCCTGAGGAGATGGAGGGTCTTGTTTGATTTTTATTATTCCTTCATTTGTCCAATAAGCAACATAACCTCCATCTCACTGACCATCAACACAGGGGCACTCCAAAGCTCCATGCTTAATTGGCTGCTTCTCTTTACACTCACAATTGCATGGGTAAGTTCAGATTTAATGTAATCAATAAATTTGTTGATGACACTACTGCTGTTGGCCGAATAACTTGTAATTATAATTCCGAAGAACCTGAGATCAAGAACCTGATTGATCAGGAACAATCTTGTTCTCAACGTCACCAAGGCCAAGGAGATTATTGTTGATTTTAGGAAGGAGAGGCTGAGAGTTTGCATACCCATCTGCATTGATGTGACGGAGGTGGAGAGGGTTGGAACTTTCACAATTCTGGGAATCCATGCATCAGAAGACCTCTCCTGGAGTCAGCACATCAAGGCAACTGTGAAGAAGGCACATAAACACTTTTACTTTCTGAGACGTTTGAAGAGATTAGTCATGTTGTTGAAGACTCCATCAAACTTCAATAGGTGCACTATGGAATGTATACTGAATGTTTACATTATGATCTGGTTTGGTAATTTGAGTGCCCAGAAATGCAAAAGGTTCATCACATGGTCCAACCTCCCATCCATTGAATGTATCTACATGAAATTCAGCCTCAAAATGACTGCCATCATCATAAAGGTCCCCCATCACCCTGTTCACAACCTCTTCTCACTGCTAACTATGGACAGAAGTTACAGAAGCCTGAAGACCAGTATCACTCACAATTGCATGATCAGTTTATTTCCTCCCCTTGTTACACTAATTAGGGTCTGCTCTGACACTAAAAAAAGTACTGTCTGCACTATTGTGACATCACTTTTTCTTCTTGTGCTATGGTAGCCATTAATATTTATTATCTCTGTATTTTGGATTTATTAACCCTTTTTTATTTAATTTAATGGATACTGCTGTAATTTGTTTTGCAATTACCTGTTCACCTGCAGCAAGTAAGGATTTTGGTGCATATGTACATTGTACAATGTGTATGTAAAAAAAACCTCATTGTCATTTTCATCCTGGTCTATTTCACTTCTTGAATGCATGCAATCATGTCCCAAAACAATTGCAAATGCTCCCTTTCACAATCAGCGAGATGAGCAGACAAGTTGGCTGTGCATGGGATATCAGGAGTAATCATTAAACTGAGCAAACAATGAGCTGTTGGTGGGATTGTGTGTGTGTGTGTGTGTGTGTGTGTGTGTGTGTGTGTGTGTGTGTGTGTGTGTGTGTGTGTGTGTGTGTGTGTGTGTGTGTGTGTGTGTGTGTGTGTGTGAGTGTGTGTGTGTGTGTGCACGTGCAAGAGAGAGAGAGAATGCATGTGTGTATGTGTTCAAAAAATGTGTGCATGCATGTGTTTGTGTGGGTGTGTATATATGTTATGTGTGTGTGTGTGTGTGTGCGTGAGGGGAGAAAGTGCATGTGGGGAAAGGGGTGCTTGTGTTGGTTGATGAATACAAAGTTTTTAATATGGCAAATAATGAATGAATTCCGGAGGAAGCTAGAGACAGAGACAGGTATATACCAGCTATGGCAGGGAGTTCAGGCCATTACAGTCTACAAAGCGAGGGTGAACACCATAAATGGTTATCATGCTTCATTGCTGATGAGCTGAATGCCTTCTTTGCCCACTGAGATGAAGAACCCAACAGTGCCTATGAGAACCCTTGAAAAGCCTGAGGACCCTGTGATATCTGTCTCTGAGAAGGACGTCAGAACTTCATTCAAGAGGGTAAGCCCTTGCAAGGCAACAGGCTCTGTCAGCAAACCTGGTAGGGTAGTGAAAATCTGTACCAACCAACTAGCCAGAGTACACACAGACATTTTCAGCCTCTCATTGCTGAGGTCAGAGGTTTCCACCTGCTTCAAAAAGGGCATCAATCACCCAAGAAGAGTAGAGTGAACTGCCTCAACATCTATCATCCAGTAGCACTAACATCTACTGAGATAAAATGCTTTCAGCGGTTGGTCATGGCCAGAATCAACATGTACTTAAGCTGAGATCTGTTCCCAGTGCAATTCGCCTATCATTGCAATCGCTCTACAGCAGACGCAATATCACTGGCTCTCCATCCAGCTCTGAATCACTTTGAAAACAGCAACTCATACATACAGCTACTCTTCATAGACTACAGCTCAGCCTTCAACACCATTATTCCCTCAGTGCTAGTCAAGAAGCTCCGAACCCTGGGCCTCTGCAACCCCTCTACAACTGGATCCTTGACTTCCTCATTGGAAGACTACAATCCATACAAATTAGAATCAATGTCACCTCCTCACTGACTATCAACACAGATGCACCTCAGGATGCATGCTTAGCCCACTGCTCTACTCACTATACACCTATGACTGTGTGGCCAGGCGCAATTCCAATGATATCTACATATTTGCAAATTACGCCACATTGTCGGAGGAATCACAAACGGCACCTTTCACTCTATGCTAGAGAAACCAAAGAGATGATTGTAGACTCCAGGAGGAAGACAGGAGAACACAAACCAGTCTTCGTCAAGGGTTCAGTCGTGGAGAAGATGAAGAACTTCAAATTCCTGGGTGTCAACATCTCTGATGAATGGTCCTGGAGCCTCCATGTTGATGCAATCATGAAGAAGGCTCGCCAGTGGCTATACTTTGTGATGTGTCTGAGGAAGTTTGGTATGAAACCAATGATTCTCAAAAACTTCTATGGATATTCCATAGAAAGCATCCTGGCTGATTGCATCACTGCCTGCTATGGAGGTGCCAAATCTCAGGACAAGAAAAAATGCAAGAGGGTTGTTACCTCAGCCTGAAACATCACGGGCACCAGACTTCACTCCATCAAGGACATCTATAAGAGGCGATGCCTTAAGAAAGCAGCCTCTATCCTCAAAAACCCCCATCACCCAGGCCATGGCCTCTTCACTCTGCTACCATTGGGAGAAAGTAAAGGAGTCTAAAGACGGGCACTCAATGGCACAGGGAAGCTTCTTTCCCACTGCCAATAGATTCCTGAATCATCAATGAATCAAAGACACTGCCTTACTTTGACTTTTCTTGCAGTATTTTTATTTATTGTTGTAAGGTGGTTTACCTGGATATTTGCAGTGTGATCCTGCGGCAAAACAACAAATTTCATGGCTTATTAGTGATAATGAATTCTGATTCCGATCTCTCGTTCTGATTCTGGATAGCTTGAAATGTCAGGAGTTGATGTGTGATAAAATGTGATTCATGTCAACCAGCTACTTGCACAATGGTGAGTGTGCGAACTATTTGTTAATGAACTATTTCATGAACATAATTAGTGTGAAAAAGGATTAAAGGAGGAGTATAATGTGGCAATGGATGGAATTAGCTGACTAGACTCTACATGCTTGTATCTACAAAAAAAGGCTGAAGAATTTCAGCTGTGAGATAGCTGTGATCGTTCTTTTTGTCTTTACTCATGAAGAATTCTTAGAGAATGCTACTACATTTTCTGCATCTTAACTGCAGAAATCCCTGCAATTCATTTCTCCCACCCCTTTCCCTCCTTCTTTTCAGTTTTTTAACTTTAATTTTAGGCATAAGCACGGGAGCAGACTATTTTGGCCCACGAGTCCGTGCCGCCCAATTTACACCCCTGATATGTTTTGAAGGGTGGAAGGAAACTGGAGCCCCCAGGGTAAACCCACTCAGGCACGGGGAGAATGGGTTTCGAACCCTGGTCCCGATCGCTGCAGTTGTAAAGGCATTGTGCTACCTGCTATGCCAACCGTGCTGCCCAATAATAATTCTGTTATATATATATATATATATAAGCCCACCTCACTGACAAAAGGCAAAGGAGGAAAAACCCAACACCCAACCCCAACCAACCAATTTTCCCCTGCAGCCGTTGCAACCGTGTCTGCCTGTCCCGCATCGGACTTGTCAGCCACAAACGAGCCTGCAGCTGACGTGGACTTTTACCTCCTCCATAAATCTTCGTCCGCGAAGCCAAGCCAAAGAAAAAAAAGAAAAGAAAGAATATATATATAATATATATATATAATAATTGGAGAACTCGGTTAGCATAATGGACACCACAATGCTAATACAGTGCAAGCCACCTAGATTGAAATCTTGTGCTGATTTAAGAAGTTGTACATTCTTCCCATGTCTGTTTTGGTTTCCTCAGGGTGCTCCCGTTTCCTCCTATCCTTCAAAACATATGGGGGTTGTAGGTTAATTACAGTATTTGGGTGGCATGGGGAATGTAAATTCAAAATTTAAAAACCTGCTGAAGGTAATTGGTTACACTCTGTATTTTTGATCTATTCACACGTGAGTTTCATTTACTGTTCAGATAATCTTAGAAGAGTCAGATTTCATAGAGTGGGTTTGATAGCTATTCAAAAACCTCAGATGGACAGAGGTCATAGAAGATGCTTTATGACTATGGAGTTGAGGATTTGGATCCTGTAAGGACTTGAGTGAAATTTTAACTTGCCCTGACTTAATGTCCACATGTATACACTGGCCATATATTTCATTGCACAGCAAATACCAGATGTTGATCTGCATACTCCTGAGCCAGTTCATTTGCAGTAATTCCATTCTGTAGCAGCTGAAATCTAACCTGGGACTGAACCTGACTGAGGCATTACCAATTATCTGGGATTTGGAAAGCAAATCAGGATTATACAGTTAATTGTTTTATAAGTCATACTTCCTCATAATGAGAAAACTTTAAGTATTTGAAAATTTGAATAATGCAATTCATATAACTAAAGAATAAAATAAAAACTGTGTTGACTGCAGAGCACACTTCTTACTAAAAGAAGACTTTTCACTGGATATTGCACGTGTACACGATGGACATGCTCTCCAAAATGGGTTTTGGAGAAGTAATCTCATATTGGATTAAAATGCCCCACACGGACATCCATAGTGCAGTCCAAATCAATGGATGGGAAATGGATTGCTTCCCCATCAGATCTGGAGTCAGGTAGCATTGCCCAATTATCTCCAGGCTTATTTGTGTGCTGAATCCATCAGGAGGGATGAGGCCATAAGTGGAGTGACGTTGCTAGGCAGTGGAGGCAATCAGGTCAAGTTCTGCCTGTACATGGATAACATCACCATCTTCTGTGTGGTCACACAAATGGACTTCAGGCAGATCAGCATCTGTGGCCAGTTTGTGTCTTCATTGGGCACCAGGGTAAACTGGAAGAAGAGTGAGGCAATGGTCTCTGATAACTGGTCTAACTAATTCCCCCATCCCTGTCACAATAAGATATAACTACCTGAAAGTGTTTGGAGGGGCTGTGGCCTAAAACAAAAATTGGTTGGAGTGGATTGCAAAGGTCCACCAGAAATTGAGCCTGATGGGGCAGTTCTTCCACTTAGTAACTGGGAAGAACCTGGTCATCAGGTGTGAAGTTCTCTGAATACTGCTGAACTTGGCGCAAGTATGGCCCGTCCCCCGCATCTCCATCTTGGCAGTCACCACAGCAGTCTCAGTTCATACAGAGATCCAAGATGGAAAGGGTCTGAAAGGTTGTCAGCTACACGTTTCCAGACAATGGGGGGCAAGGGGTTACCCAGTGTGGCCCTCATTCTGATGGCCACCTTTATGTGTGGATGGATCAGGCTATGTATGGTACCAAATGACAGGGAGTCCAAGTGCCGCTATGTGCTGAGGTTCTACCTATCTCAGGTGTTGCGAAGGATGGGCCTGTCCCAGTTAGCTGTTCTTTGCCACATTATCTTTCATTGAAATTCTTTTCAAGACAAATGCCTTTAACCACAAGGCCATCAGGCAGTGATCAGCATAATATGTCCTGCAGACACTTAGTGGTGAGGTCTCGATGGATACAGTGGGGTTGTTCTCTGAACAGGCCATCAATGTCATCTGGTGGAATGCCAGGGAACACAAACAGCATCAGGACTTGGCTTGGCTGGGGGTGAGAGGAGCCATCTTCATCAGACATTTCCTGTACAATAGGAACATCATCCACAATGCACATTGCCCGAGATGAATGCAGTGGAGTGGAGTTGTTCGCCCTCCTCTTTTTAGAATGCAGATTTGCTAAGCTTGTGTGGAGAAAGATGCAAGGGTCCTAGTCATAGTTCATTCCCAGCAGCAGTGCTGCAGAGGACTCTCTGATATACGGGCTGTTTCCAGGGATGCACACAGGGTCAGACATCCAGAACTGTTGGAAAACCATCAACTCAGTGAAAGATGCACTTTGGTCTTCCCGGAACTTGTTGGCCCTTCAACACATGGAGTTGTCACTGAGGGAATGATGCCAGGAGTACATGCTGAGGGACACACTGAAGCTTGATGCAGCCAATGCATGGGCTTTAGTGATGCCATCTACATGGACAAGATCACATATGGAAAGCCACTCCAGAGGATAAAGTCACAGGAGATCCATGGTGACTTGATAAGACAGGTACAAAATTGGCTTGGTCATGGATAATCATGAAGGGTGTAATTTATAGAAACATAGTTGGTCTGCCAAGTAAGTTTGCTGTTGACACAGAAAATGCTGGATTTGTGGTTAGTGAGGAAGGTTGTCAAATGATTCAGTAAGATATGTTGGAAAGTTGGATGAAGAAATGGCAGATGCAGGTGAATCGGGGCAAGGGTGAAGTACTGCACTTTCGAAGGGCAGATGCAAGTAAATGGCAAGATTCTCAGCAGCATTAATGTTCGGAGGAATCTCAGGGTGCAAGCTCCCTAAAAGCAGCAATATAAGTGTGAAAAGTGTCACAGAACATTTGCGGAATGCTGGCCTTCAGTCAGAGCATTGGGTAGAAAGGTCAGGACATTGTGTTGTAGCTGGGTAAAACTTTTGTTGGACCACATTTGTTGTACAGTGTGCATTTCTGTTGACTGATTTATAGGGAACACATGGGGATTTTGGCGAGGCTGTAGAACAGGTGCACCAGGATGTTGCCTGGATTTTAGGGTAATAGCTGGAAGGAGAAGGTGGATGAAATTGGAATGTTGTCTTCGGAGCATTAGAGGCTGAGAGGTAAATTTATGAGAGCCATTCATAGGGTAGGCAGTTGGAGTCATTTTTCCCCAAGGAGCCAAGAACCAGAGGGAATCAGTTTATAGTAAGAGTGGGAAGCTTAAAGGATAAACGTGGAGCAATTTTATTTTTGCATAGAGTTAGCATAATGCTAGTATTGTGCCAGTTACCTGGGTTCGAATCCAGTACTTTCTGAAAGGAATTTGTATGTTATCTCTGTGTTTGCATAAATTTCCTCCGGATGCTTTGGGGGAAAGGGCTTATGGACTCGAAGGGCCTGTCACGCTCTATGTCTAAATTTAGGCCCATTGCTCCATGTACTTGTGCTGAACATGATGTCCAACTTAAACTGGAACTCTGTCATTTGCAGCTGATAGACCTTCCTTCATCTCCTTCATATTTGTTGTATATCTGGAAGCCTCTTAATTGCTACTCTCGGTAGGTGCCTTGATCACGTTGCCAGGAGAGGTAATAGAAGCAGGTACAAGAACAACATTTAAAAAGCATTTTGAAAGGCACATGGACAAGCAGAAAGAGGAGGGATATAGATCATCTGCAGGATAGATTGCAACCATGTCCAACACAGATGTGGGCTGAAAAGCCTATTCCTGAGCTCTACCATTTTTATTTTGTATATTCTTCTTTCAGAGGATTATGATTCTTTTGAACTCTCTACTTCCTTGAGGTTTAACGACTGAATTATTTCAAGCCTGAGATGGACTGGATTCAAGAGCGATGGGGACAGGCATGAAAACAGAGTTGGAACTAAATTGAGGTCAATAATGACCTCAGTAAATGGTGCAGCAAACTCGCAGGATGCTGTGGTCCATTTCTCCTCTTATTTCTCAAGTTCTTGGATTCAAAATAAATTGTAATCTGTGTGCGCTTTGATTACCACTGCTCAGATAGTAAAGGAAATATCATTTGGAGAAATAACATGAATATATACTGTGGGCTAAAGTGAAACATGAAATCACCGAGGCAAAGGAAGAAAGCAAAATGAGAAAATGATCAGAATAATTATTGAACTAAAATTGAAAGGTGCAACAATGAAGTATTCTAACAGATGTTAGATTTAGTGAACTCTCCAGGAAATTCTGTGATACTATTATGCAAATAAATTCTCTGGTCTACTGCAGAAGTGAACTGCCTGCTGGTTTCCGTCAGTAAGTGATTTGGTTGTGCTAAATCTTCTCTGTGACAAGTTCACTGAAAATGTAAATGGTGACATGGGTGGGAAGTGAAAATCCAACCTTGCCCATCACATTCCCGAGCTGTGCATCTGTAGCACAAACGTGAAACTCCCACAGTGCTGGCCAGTCTCAGCTAAATAAATCATGTTTCAACCAACCAGGGGCTGTACAGTCATAGCCAGCAGGAATGATAATGATAATGAGTTTATTGAGTACATTGTAAAATGTACATGTGCACCAGAAATTGCACTTGCTGCAGCCGAACAAATCAATGACAGAACAAATTATAAATAATAAGATATTAAGAAGAAAATGTGTCCAATTATGTCCAAATGTATCCAATTTGGCCTATGTGTTCATTTGGTCATTTGTCCTCTCCTGTTGAAATGATCTGGAAATCGATTCTCCAGCCTTTGAAAACAGTGCTCCCTGAAACTGTTCAGAATATCACCACCAATTTTATTAACGCTTGCTTCCAAAGAATATGCTTTGGAAAAAAATTCAAATCTTAAATTTGTATCATCAGCCACTTAATTGTGAAACCTTTGGATTATAAAGCCAGCAATACACTACAAAAGTTAAATGAATGCTAAGCTGGAAATTCATAAACCTCACAGAAAGAATAAAATGATACCTTCAAAGGCGAATGCAGACTGTTGAGGCTCAAATTTATTTACAATTGAAATGAATCCCATGTGATTCAGGTGTGATAAATAAACTCCAGAGATATATTAAAGTTTTGTACATGCACTTTTTTATCTTCTATTCACAATGAGAAGTCAATGAGTGTTTGAAAATTTCACCGTATGGATATGAAGGTAATGTGGAATGGAATGTTACACTGGTAACATTCCGTTCTGGACGAATTCATGGGTGATGTCACACTGAATAAGATTTTACCACTGTACACAGGCTCAAATCGTATTTGAGATAGATTGTTCTCTGAGCTGTCCACCTGTGGCACCACCTGCAGACCTTCAGGGATGGATGTAACTGTACCCCCAGGTCTCTCTGTTCTACAACACTCCCCAGGGCCCTGCCATTTACTATGTCGGTCCTGCCCTTGACTTATCAAACTGAAATAGCTCTTATCGGAATGAAACTCCATCTGCCATTCCTCACCCCACTGACTCACTTGCATAGAACATAGACATTTACTGCACTGTACAGGCTCTTCAACACACAATCCTGCACTGACTGACGTAAGCCTACTCCGCAACTATCTAATCCTTTCCTACCTCACACCCATAACCCTCTGTTTTTCTTACATTCATGTACCAATCCAAGAGCCTTTTAAATGCCCCTATTCACCTCTGGCAATACATTCCAGGCACCTACCACTCTTTGTAAAAACTTACCTCAGATGGCTCCCTGAAATACCCCAACAATTTGAACAGGTGAGGGGTGAGGGTAGCGTTCTATGTACAGTAGAATAATAAGACATTGAGTAACTAGAGTAAAACCAAATGACATCAGCCCATTTCCTTCTTAAATTATAACTGTGGAAGCCATTTGGAATGTTAAATCAAACACTGAAACCATGTTGATTAGAATAGTCCCTGAAGGTATTTCATTCAATAGACATTCATCACACAGTGAAAGGTGAGTATATTAGATATTTTAAGATTTTGGAGTTTTATTGGAATACATCACATCAGGCACATGTTTCACCATATTTTATTAAATATGTCGCGTGAGGACATTTGCAAAAGAAAATATTATGTGTTTGATAATTGCTTCTACAGAAATCTCCCGTGTGGCATTCTCAGGGTAGGGAACGTCATGTTGGCAACAGCAGGACTGGCTGCCGATCAGCCAGAATACTGGAGATTCATTAATGCGTCTGATGCTTACAGAGGAGAGTTAAATACAAGAATGGAAACAGGTCTCTGTGGTAAGATACCATGTTATAAAACATTACTTTCCATTATCTTCAGTGACTATTTCCATTTGGTTTGTGGTTATATATCTGTGAAATCACAGCTGTTTTATCTTGGAGTAGTTGCTGACAACCTTTGTGTCCTTACAGCACAGCAGTGAGAGAAGGAAAAATATGCATTTAGATAGCACCTTCCAATGACTTTGAGCCATTCCTGATGATATGGAAATTGAGTTTTTAGTGGTCAAATGTGTTCAATGAGTCACGTAGTGAATTACAGATGCTGGCCTCCTGCAGGAAGAATTTCAGCCCAAAATATCAACCATTCTTTTTTCCTCCCACTGATGCTGGTCGATCCGCTGAGTTCCTCCAGCAGATTGTGTTTGGCTTGAGGCCAGATGAGGTTCCACTTATTCAGAAACTGTGTCCATTTGTTCTAGATTACCAGAGGAGAATCATTCCCTCAACATCTATCCCGTCAAGCACATTCAGAATCTTATTCATTGCAATAAGCTCATCTCTCCTTCTGGGAGAGAGTGGAGAGCACAACGTTCCTTGGTATGCACCTAAAGGATGACTTATCCTGGACTTACTGTACATTTTGACGTATAAGTCGACCTTCAGATAAGCTCGGTTCCCATTTTCAGCCGCTTTTTCAAGGTTTTATCTGCAACAGATGGTGGGCCATGAGGGTCTCTCTACTGTTACCGTGCCGTAGCTGACAGGCCTGTATTGACCTGTGAACTGTGTGGAGGTTCTTCTTTTCAAGCCACTGGACTTCCTAAAATCAAGGTCTCTGAATTGTTGAAATGTGATTGAATCCACTGTGCTTTATTGCCTAGTTGTTCATCTTTGACTGTATTTGTTAGGAATGTTTTTTTTAAAAAACTCATGATGTAGTTTTGCGTAGATGTGTTCTAATCTTGTGTAGTTTTTATCTTTTGCTTTGCCTCGAGCAGAAATGGCATCTTGTGTTGTCTGATGTGTAATCACAGTTATGTGGGTAGCATTGTGGTTTCTGGAGGTTGTAATTTTGTTTTTAACTGTATACCGTGCCCTGGTTTTAAATGACAATAAAGGCGACTACCACTGCTACTACTACATTGGGCATGTAAGTCGACCCCCAAAAATTCACGTTGACAGCTGTTGGCCTTTGCCAGAAGGTGGTTGTCATCATGGAGCCTCCAGAAGAACGACAAAAGTATGAAGCGAGTTTTCAGTTAAAAGTTAAGATTGCAACATGATAGGCAATAAAACAGTGGAATGTAACGGTGTGAAAACTGCAAGCCAGAAGTACAGGCCATGAAAGGACCAGATTTACAGTGGGTGTTATCGTGCATGGCCGACGGGACGAAGACTGCAGACTGGGACCCGTATGATGACAGTGTAAACAGTGAGACTGGTGGTGCTGGCTGAGATCTTTGCCTCAGCTGATGGTGATTGGGGTTTTGAAAGATTTTAAATGTTTTTATTTAATAAAAAATTCTTTCTAATGTACTGGTAGCTTGAAAATTTGTTGTAGGTTGGGTTATTTTTTGGTGTTTCGGGTCGTCTTGGATGTCGAGCATTTTTTTTTAGTTGAATTTAAGGTCTCGTATTTTATCTGGCGTAGAAGTCGACCCCTGAACTTTGAGTGGTTTTTGAGGGTTTCAAGGCTTGACTTGTATGCCAAAATATACGGTATTAGTCAGGAAGGTGCAGCAGTACTGGCACTTCTTGAGGAGGTTGAGGAGGACAAGACAACTGACCCACATCTTGATAACGTTTTACAGGAGCACAAATGAGAGTGTCAAAACAGCCGAGAAAATCACTAGGGTCTCCCTTTCCTCTATTGGTGATATTCACTGGGAGTGTCGTTTAAATAGGGCTCAAAGAATTATTGAGGACCCTTTCCATCCATCAACAGTATATTTAACAGAGTACCATCAAGAAAGACATTCTGAAGCATCAAAATCAGGACTGCCAGGATGGAAAATAGCTTCTTTCCACAGGCTGTGAGATGAATGAACCTGTAACTGAGTAAACCATATTTATATGTTTATTTTAAATTGTATCTTTACGTACATCTGTAACTATTGTGTGCTGTGTATTTTGTGCGTGCGTATAGTTTTGTACTTGCGTAGAGTAGTCCATCATTAAGGACTCCACGACTAACCTCACTGATGTTATCCGGAAGTGTGCAGAACACTGTGTGCTCAAGAGAACAATCCATTTGTTCCTCAATCGGAAACACCGAGGGCCACTCACTACTGAAAGCCAGGAATGTGGTGACCCAGGCCTGTACGACCTACACAAGGATACGTGAGATGCCGAGAGGCAGCACTGAGGCTTCAGTCCCAGACAAACCTCAGGCAGTATAGAAAACAACAATGAATCCCTTCCCAATGCATTCGACACTCACTTGGAGAAAGAGGCCAGTGACCATTCTTCAGTTTAGGCTCATGCCCCTGGTCCATGACCAGCTCCTTGGTCTTGTTAACTTTGGAGGTGAGGGGGAGGTAGAGGCTCCAAGCCTCCCTTCTTTATTCCAACATGTAGTTCTTGGAGATCCGGCCTACCAGAGGCTGATCTGACATTGTGATGGTCACCGTGCGTGAGGGTGTGCTCAAGGTAGGAGAGGCACTCACAATAAAGTGTACCCCACTCCTTACTACACTCCCTGTACACCCATGACAACAAGGCCCCAATACCAGTCCAACTCCACCTCCAACACCAAAGTTCAGAGTTCAGATTTATTGTCAGAGTAAATACATGCAACCCTGAAATTCCTTTTTTCCTGTCAGACAGAATTTCTACTTAATGGTAATGCAAAAAAAAAACTACTCAAGAAAAGATAAATAGACAAAAGAGAGAAATGTAAACAAAGAAAGGAGTGAAAATAAACAGACTGGGCAATAAAGAAAATAAATATTCATAAATACATAATGTGTAAAATTAGAGTCCTTAAATGAGTCCCTGATTGAGTTTGTTGTTGAGGAGTCTGATGGTGGAGGGACAGCAGCTGTTCCTGAACCTGGTGGTGTGAGTCTTGTGGCACTTGTACCTCTTTCCTGATGGCAGCAGTGAGTGCAGCGCGTGGCCTGGGTCGTGTGGATCCTTGATGATTGCTGCTGCTCTCTAATGTCAGTATTCCCTGTAGATTTTCTCAATGGTGGGGAGAGTTTTGCTTGTGACGATTTGGGTTGTGTACATTACCCTTTGCAGGGCTTTCCATTCAGAGGTATTGGTGCCCCCACACCAGGCTATCATGCAGCCAGTCAACATATTTTGGGGGAAGGGACGCAGGGAGAGGATGGTGTAGAGGCTTTGCGAGATAAGTGGGGCAGGATGAGACAGAAATAATGAGTCTATCAGGGTGTTCTGTTGGTGAATCTTGAGCAGTAGATCGAAGTGGATGATGGTGGGAGGAGATTTCCTGAAATGATAAGGTCTGCAATAATACCCTGATGGTGATTGGAAGGATCTTGGTCCAGGAGTTGATATGAGGAGGTGCCCGAGAGCCATTGTCTGGCCTCAGAAAACTAGAGGTCAATGTGCCAGACCACAACCATGCCTCCCTTCTCTATGGGTTTGATGGTGAGGATGGGTTATTGTGGAGAAAGTGGAGATCACTGAGATGGAGAGGAGTAAGGGTAGAGGGGATGAGGGAGTGGAGAAGTCCAGGCGATGAATGTACTGTCACAATTCATGATTAAATGCTCATGGGCAGGAAACTTACTAAGTCCAGTGCCTGACTGATGGAGATGGGTCAAAGGATTATTCATGGATGTTGGGATACCTCGTCAAATAAGTTGGGCTTATCTTCCATTTTCTGTACTTTCACCCTCACTCCACCTTCACCCAGGAAGAACAAGGGCCATCTCACTAGCCTTCACATCCAAACCATTATCCTCCAACACCTCTGCTAACTTCAGTGCAATCCCACCACTGGCCACATCTTCCCCTCTCCACCCTAGTCTTCTTTTTGCAGAGTTTAGTCTCCCCACAGCTCCCTGGATGGCTTATCCCTCCCCACCCACCCTTCCACCCAGTTTGGCACTCATCCCCACATCTCCCTTCCCCCTTCTCCTTCCAGAGCCACATACATACCTTCCTAGCGAGGTAGATCTACTGCTTTTGTTGTTCCTGGTGTGGCCTCTTCTACATCAGGGTGATCAAATGCAGATTGGGTTATCACTTCACTGAACACTTTTTCTGTGGGTCCAAATTTTAACTTCCCCCAGCCATACCCTCACAGATTTGGCTACTCTCAGCCGCATCCATTTCCAAGATGAGGCCAAATGTCAACCTGAGAAATGGCTCATCATACTCCTTCTGGACACTCTTCAACCAAACGGAAAGAACATTGATTTGTCTCATTTAAGGAAATGCCCACATCTATCTAGTTCCATTATTTACATCTCTTCATTACTGATCTTACTTTTCTCTTGAACCTTCCTCCCTCTACCTGTCTCTCCACCTCTCCCTACCTTCTCCCATATACCCTAAAACACCTGGCTCCTCCCCTTACATTGACTTATCATCTCCCTTTCCTACCTTAGTCATAATAAAGGCTCCTGACCTGAAACGTTGACTGACAATTTCTCTCCATGGATACTGGCTGACCCACTGAGTCCCTCCAGCTTGCCCAGGACCTCTGAAGGCTCTGCTTTACTCAGGTATATCCTGACTGTGAGGAGTTTGCATGAGATGTCTGCCTCACCCACATGCAAAAATGTGCTGGTTGGCTGATTAATTAGTGGCTGTAAATTGCCCTCTGCATGCAGGTGGGTGGCAGTAAAATTGGAGGGAGGGGCTGATGAAGATGCAAGAAGAAAAGGGAGGGTTAATGCAGATTAGGTGTGGATGTAGGTCTGGAAGCCTGTTCCATCCTGTGCAATACACAAAAGTGCTGGAGAAACTCAACAGGTTATGCAGCATCCATGGGAAGTTCAGGGTAACCGTTTTTGGCCTGGGTCCTTCGTTAATGTACGATCCCTCTCTCCAAACCATCATGCTAATGTGCAGATCTACTTCCGGTTCAAAATGACAGTGCAGATGTCCACTTCCTTGACTGTCCTTAGGCATGGAAGTATACTGTATGAAATAGTTAACACAAATGTCTGCAGATGCTGGGGTCAAATGTAATACACAAATGTGCTGGAGAAACTCAGCAGGTAAAGCAGCATCTAAAGGCAGTAAAAGGCGCGCAGTCGGTCAGAAGCAAACACAAAACCAAAAGACTGAACAACAAGCTTTATTCAACATAAACTTCCACAGAGCCAGCTGTGAGGAGAGCTGCTGTAAACTCTGAGAGTGTCTTCGAAGGGCCGGCTCAGGCTTATATCCCGGAGGGTGATTGGCACCCAACAGGATGGAGCTTGGTCCATGCTCTTCTGCAGGCACAGAGGTTGCCCCCTGCAGTAGGCCAGTTGTGGACCACCACAGGTAGTCAACATTTTGGGCCTGAGTCCTTCGTTGGGAATCTGGAAAAGCAGGTAGACACCTGTAAGAAGTAGTGCAGGAGAGGGAGGAGGAAGAGGTGAGGAGGGAGGAAGGGGAAAGGTAAGAGTTCATAGGTGGGTACAGGAGGGAGGGTAGAAGAGAAAGAGGCTGTGAGGTTATAGAGGTGGAAGGCAAAGAACTAAGAAGGGAATGCTGTGTGACCTGCTGAATTTCTCCGGCACCTTTGCAAATTGCAGTTGACCCCAGTGCCTGCAGATTTTCTTCCTTAACTTAAAGGGGTAGGGGAACCTTGTTCCTCATCCTGTTGGCTACATTTGTGTGCTTCTGTCTGCATCAAGGTGAATGTGGACTTTGGAGTAGGGGAAGAGAATGGACCAGACCACCGAGTGCCAAGTTTCTCCCTGTCCTTGGCTTATGTTGGGTGCTTCTGGCCACATTGCCACGACACACTTTATTCCATTCAACAGCTTTATACCAGCTTGTCCCTCACAGAAAGGTTTGTGGAAAAATAATAGTGTTGGCCTTGACAGATTTATGTTCAGCCTCATTCATATGAAAAAAAATGTCATAATCTTCACAGTTCCTGGTTCACCAAAAATCTCTTGCAATTAAACCGTGTTTTCTGAGTTGTACAGTGATGCAATATCACCACTTGCAGGTACAGCTATGTATTGCAGCCCATCTTCATGTCATGGAGAAGTTAACCTTTCATTCCCTTTCAAGATTCAAGATTCAAGGTTCCTTTATCGCCATGTGCACAAGATGCTCAAAATTTGTTTTTACCACTCATCCAGTACCCTGCCAATATGACAAAGAGAGTGTCTTCTGAGACATCTAGTGTCTGTGGATCCCGCCATCTCCGATGCCACCACCTTCTGCATGGCCTCCTATCCGTTCCAGCGGTAAACTCAGGGTCCAGCTGTCCAGATTTCCCTCCTCAGCCCTTAATTCCAAATACCCAATATGATCACCAAGCTGTCAGCACCCGAGGCTCTTTGGGAGCCTTGCTCACCATTGGCACCCTCACAGATTCCGGTCCTTATACGTGGTTCTCATGTGTTGTTCTCCAGCAGCCTGCAACCTGGTGTGAGTCCCTTGGCCTCTGAGCCCCTCACTAGTCTGCTGCTGTGATCTTCCACTCTGTATGGTCCACTTCTAGGCTTTCCCTTCCCAGCAGGGGCTTGGGGGGGGGGTGTATTTTCTGCCTCTCGGGTGCCCTATGCCAATCTGCTGTGACCTAGAGCTCACACCCTTCATGATTTGGTCTGTCAAGCATGGGCATTACCATCTTGGATAAAGACCTCTGTGGATCTTTGATATCTAAAAATAACATCACTGGCCCCATTCTACAGGAAGTTAAAACATGTATGGGATCGTCAGTGTAATGACCTAGTAATAGGTCCTTGCGGAGAAACGCCTTGACTCTGGTCCCTTGGACATTAGGATGATGCAGCTGAGCACTGTGTCTCAGCCACCCCAGGTATGGAGCCGTCAGTATAATGGATGGGCAGTAGGATTCTGTGGAAGAGTGGTCTGTCTCTCCTCCCATGGGTACAGGGCCATCAGTGTAAGGAATGGATAGCAGGACTCTCTCAGGACATTGCCTACTTTCCCCAGTCTGCATAGCTGCAGCTCTGCCATTGCAGCAATGAGAGAAGTGGTGACATCATTAATAAAATTAATAGTATAGTAGCTAGTGACAAAATAAACTCTGGTGTTGAGGAAAGAACTGATGATGAATGAAGGGCATTACAGGTTCTTTTGCCCCTTGATGCATGACCCTATGGTAGAGCGCTGTGTCTCCTCTCCCTTTAGCTCATGATGCTGTACTGACCTATGTAAACCTCCTAACAGTCTAACCCTTCTTTACCTCAAACCCATAACTCTCTATCCAAAAGGCTTTTGAATGTCCTTGTTTTCCACACATTCCCAAAGCCTGAAGATTTGTTCCATGTCCCAGTAGGTTCCTTTCAGCCGTTCCTCTCCCACTCTCTGATGAGTCTAGATGGTGAAAGTCCTCTCCTACAATGTGAATAAATATTTCAGGGGATCAAATTATGCAGGCCATATTCGACCACAACATTGCTGGTTTGAAATCAAACTCTGTCCTATCTATAACAAATTGCTGGTTGTGAAATTTTGCCATCCTCCCCCCCTCCCCCAGTGAAAAGCTGAGTTTGCCAATTTCAAATCGATGTTTTAAAACGGGGCGTCAAAGACTTACATTAATTTTCAATGCGGAAAAAATTTCTGCCTTGGCATTCACAGTCAGTTCTCCTGAAATTAAATTTTTAATTTTAGGACAAGAGTGTGACCATAATTGGGACCTATGCCTGCCCCCTCTGGAGATATTGTTGGGTACTTTTTGCTGGGGAATATTCCTGGACCTGACCCCCTTGGTGTGGCCTTGAGGTTCCAAGAACTGTCCTCTATCCCACAGGATATGTAATAAGGGGAAATTCATCACATGCATTTCCTCACCATTCTCTGATGCTTGATAAATATTTACCCCCAAAATTCAACAAAAGGTTTCACAGTTTTTTTTTACACAACTCTTTATTTACTGAGTTGGTGAAGTGTCATTTAGCAAATAACACTCATTAGTTATTTGCGAAGTCTCTGCACTCCTCATTGCCAGAGATTTAAAAACTAACATTCCTACAAAACATATTGTAAATTATATTCCATCTAAGAGAAAAAAAATATTCAGGCCTTTAAATGTAAGTTTCAGCTTCTTTGTCACAAAATACTATGAACAGGATGAGTTCTTGTGCAAGCACTCTGACAGCTACCTGAAGTCTCTTGACCTTTAAAATACTCCTTCCAATTTATCTCATGCTTCTTCTGACATTACCTTCTTTCTGAGTCCAGCTTTTATCTGATTATAACAATTGATTTATTGAAGGTTCTGTGTCTGTGGAAGTTAAGCTATTGTATAGGATGACTCCTTATCCCAAAATTTCCACTTAGAATGTTGGTTTTGGGCGCTACCCTTTGTAAAAGACGTCTACTCCCCCATCGTATCTGGTACTTACTGCTGACAAATCACAATATTCAAATGCAGATGATCATTTAAAGGTTTAAATTTTAAATTTTATTTGGATATCTTAAAATAAACCATGTAACAGGCCAATTAAAGCCTGTACAGAACTGACTGCAGTCAGACCAGATGGATGGATCTCATGAAGGAGTGCAGAGACTTTGCAGATAACTAATGGGGAATGAGTGAGATTGCGTTGGAGCCAGCAGAAAGATGGCGGCACTGTTGCAACTTTATTGGCAAGATAAGAATTTTAGACCCTTTGTATTGGATTGTCCTATACAACGGCCTATATGGTATTACCCATCCAATTCCTCTGCTCTGCCCTTTCCCCCAGAGCTTCCTGTGCTCAACAAGTTCATTTGCACTTTCTTTAAACCAGAGAGTGGCCTCAGCTGTAAAGTTTTTCATACTCTCTAGAAATAAACTACTCCAGCCCTGTCCCCTTTCTCTCAGAGATGGACTCCTGAAATAAAGAAAGAAGACACCCTCTATTTGTCAAAGTCAGAGCTCTCTTTACTTTGAAAAATCATCCAGTAAATCTCTTGTCAGTTGATTCAACTTTGTGAAAAATAGATTCTGATGTTCCACATTGCATTAATCTGATAACATCTAATGATGGAATTACAGTGATAAGCAGCGAAACAGACCTAGTGAGATTGTCTATTGTGCAAATATTTTCTTTGACAGAGAAGTACCTAAGTTTGCACTCAGCACTTGAATTTTGTCAAGCTGTGGCCTTGTAGCATGTACAAGACTGGTCGTGATTTTGAAATTACTTATTATTTTTGTTCCTTTAAACCATTAAACATTGACCATATTTCATTCATTCAAATAATCTCTAGAAGGTTAAGGGTTTTTATATTCATCTGGATTCAATAATCTGCAGTAAATAAAAGATGCTGAGCCATTCATGTCCCCTCAAATAATTATTGGTTATTGGTGAGGAAGTTGAAATAAACTGTCAATCCTTAATTAGGTGGCTGAAATGACACTCACAGTGGGATGCCGATCCATATGTAGATTCGTCATGTTTCATTGCATATTATGCAAATATTGCATTACCTATTCCTGATAATCTCATGTACACTTGAAGGTTCTTCCATGAAAACAGCTTCACTGATATTCATCCCTGAGCTGATGCAAATTGTTCGTTTCCCCACAGACACTTATGACTGCATCCTCTAGCAGGAACCCACCATTCACTGAACATTGAGGAGGTTTCATGTGATTGAGAGAGAGGAATAAACATTCACTTCAATCCCCACTTTTCATTTCTTCCACCTGGAGTCGAAACAGAGACTAGTGTTGCAACATCAAGTTCAAGCTAATTGTCACAGGCCCCATGTACAGTGAAAAGGTTTGTTTTGCATGTCTTCAATTCAATTCAACCCAAATAAAACACAAGAGAGGGTGCAGAAAGATACCAGTTGAAATAGGAAAAGGGCAACATAATTTTACTGGTGTATGAGCTTAACAGCAGGAAAGAAACTGTTCCCGAATCTGATGTGCATGATCTCAACATATCTGATGGATAAGAGGGATGATCCTTGAATACATTAAATATTGATTATATTGTTTGTAACATTTACCACCTTATACTGCTGCTTATTAGTTATTATTGCACTCCTGCTGTATGAGTTGACTTGCCTTAGTCACAAGTACTAAATCTAACTCTCTCTTAAATATAGCTATGGAACTGGCCTCAATCACTTTTTGTGGCAGAGAATTCCATCAATTCACCACCCTCTGAGTGAAAAACTTCTTCCTCCTCTCAGTCCTAAAGGACTTCCTCTTTATCCTTAAACTGTGACCCCTGGTTCTAGACTTGCTCAACAATGGGTACAATCTTCCTGCATCTAGCCTGTCAAATCCCTTAAGAATTTTGAACAATTCTATTAAATCTCCTCTTAATCGTCTAATCTCCAGTGAGTACAAGCCCAGTCGTTCTAGCCTTTCTTCATATGCAAGTCCTACCATCCCTGGTATCAATCTGGTCAACCTTTTCTGCACTCTCTCCATGGCAATGATGTCCTTCCTCAGATAAGGAGACCAAAACTGAACACAATACTCCAGGTGAGGTCTCATCAAGGCCCTATGCAACTGCATCAATACCTCTCTGCTCCTGTACTCGAATCCTCTTGATATGAACGCCAACATACCATTCGCTTTTTTTACTGCGTGCTGCACCTGGATGCTCACTTTTAATGACTGATGCACAGCGACACCCAGGTCTCTTTGCATCTCCCCTTTTCCTAAATGGATACCATTAAGATAGTACTCAGCCCTCCCATTCTTTCCTCCAAAGTGGACAACTGCACACTTATCCACATTATATTGCATCTGCCATGCATTTGCCCACTCACCCAACCTGTCCAAGTCACCTTAACAGCCTCTACCCAGCTTACAATCCCACCCAGCTTCGAGTCGTCTGCAAACTTGGACATGCTGTTTTCTATTTCCTCATCCAAATCATTAATATATATCGTAAATAACTGGGGTCCGAGCACTGAGCCCTGTGGTGCCCCACTAGTAACTGACTGCCATTCCGAAAAGTACTCGTTTATTCCTACTCTTTGTTTCCTGTCTGTCAACCAATTCTCTATCCACTTCAATACCATATCCCCTATACTGTGTGCCTTAAGTTTGTATAGTAATCTCCTGTGTGGGACATTATCAAAAGCCTTCTGAAAATCCAGGTAAACCACATCTACTAATTTTCCCCTATCCACTTTACTAGTTACATCCTCAAAAAATTCAATAAGATTAGTCCCTTCATAAAACCATGCTGGGTCTGACCAATGAATTCACCACTTTCCAGATGTGCCGCAATCACATCTTTAATAACTGACTCTTAACATTTTCCCCACTACCAATGTGAAGCTAACCGGTCTATAATTCCCTGATTTCTCTTTCCCTCCCTTTTTAAAAAGTGGAGTTACATTAGCCACCCTCCAGTTCTCAGGAACTACTCCAGAATCTAAAGAGTTTTTAAAAATTACCAACAATGCATCCACTATTTCATGAGCTACTTCCTTTAGCACTCTGGGATGCAGACCATCTGGCCCTGGGGACTTGTCTGCCTTTAAATCCCTTCAATTTATCCAACACAACCTCATAACTTACACTTATTTTCTCCAGTCCTTCCATCTCATTAGCCCCCTATTATTTCCTGAAGATTATTCATATTTTCCCTAGTGAAGACTGAACTAAAAGTCAGTCTTCCATGTTTGGTCTGCCATGTTCTTGTTCTCCATGACCAATTTTACTATGTCTAATCTTGCAGATTGTGGGTCATCAGGAAAGCTAGCAGTGTCCCTGATGACTTCATCTGTGAGAAGTGCATCCAGCTGCATCTCCTGACTGAGTTAAGGAACTGGATCTGGAGGTGGATGAACTCTGGATCATTCTGGAGGCAGAGGAGTTACAAGGATGCTATCACACGCAGGAGGCAGGAGGAGGGTAGATGGGTGACAGTCAGGAGACAGAAAGGGAACAAGCCGGCAGTGCAGGGCACCCTGTAGCCATTCCCCTCAATAACAAGTATACCATTTTGGATACTGTTTTAGGGGTGGGGTTAGGAAATGACCGACCAGGAACAAATCATGGCGATCAGGTCTCTGGAACGGTGCCTGGACCTGTGGCTAAGAAGGGAAGGAAAAAGAAAAGGTGAACTGTAGTGAAAGGGGATTCCATAGTTAGGGAGAAAGATACATTTATATTTAGACATAGACATAGAGCACAGTAACAGGCCATTTCAGCCTAATTCATCTACAATCCATTGTACATTTTGAACGGTGGGAGGAAATGGAGCCCCTGGAGGAAATCCATGTAGACACAGGGAGAACGTACAAACTCCTTAAAGACAGCAAGGGATTCGAACCCCAGTCTTGATCGCTGACACTGTAATGGCTTTGCATTAAACACTACACCAATGAGGTTCTGTGGAAGGGATTGAGAATCCCGGATGGTATGTTGCTTCCCTGGTGCCAGGGTCTGAAATAACTCAGATCAAGTTCACGGTATTCTCAGGAGGTAGGGTGAGCAGCCAGATGTTTTACCCACCACCCCCTCACCCACCCCCACAAATGCCCTGATTATCCAACAACCCCCCACCCCCCCCCCCCCCCCCCACCACCACCACTGTGATCACTGAGATATCCTTTCCACAGTGACCCTACTCTGAAATTGCTCAAGGCTGCCTGATAAAATTTGATGACCTAAAATAATTAAATTACTCCTTGAAGTGTTTGCAATAGTTTGTACATTTCTAAATTCACAGTTTATCAAATTTGAATTTGTTTCAAACCAGTAATCATTTATGCATTGAAACTATTTATCCATTAATATAATTACAGAGATAAATTATCATGTCATACCTTTTCATCTGCAAATTAAAATGCTGTGATACTGCCATTATAAACAGGAAAGCTAATTTAGATCTATGGCACCAAAATACCAATTGAAAATTATTTTTTAGTTCAATTACTGCAGTCATATTGTTGAGATCATTTGTCTCATTCGCTACCTCACCCCCATTCCCTACCCTATCTGACTCTATCTTCCCATGAATCTCCATCCTTCTGTCACTTGCCAGCCCCCTGTCTCACACCTTGCCCCTGAGCCCATTCTACTCACCTCTCACACCGTTACATTCTCAGTCCTGATGCATGCTCTTCATCTGAAAGGTCAACCACACTTTTCTGCTCCGCAGATGGTGCCTGACCCATTGAGCTCCTCCAGCGGCTTGGAATTAACCAAGGAAGTCTGCAGATGCTGGGGTCGTGTGCAATACACAATACACTGGAGAAACTCAGCAGGCCATCAGTTTCCATAGGAAGTAAAGGATACCCAATGTTTCAGGCCAGGGTCCTTCACCAAGGTATGAGCAAAAACAGGCAGGATCCTGAATAAAATGGTAAGGTTTCTCCAACACTTCTGTGTGCACCTCCAGCAGATTGTTTTTGCTTTATTTGCTCCAGATTCCAGCATCTGCTGTCTCATATGAGTCCTTTCTAAATTTTGGGCACTGTCTTGTATTCAGCATGAGCACAATGTTTCTGAATGTATTTGAGTAAATCTAGAAACCAAAAAAACCATCCCATTTGAATGTTCTTGGTGTTGCTTTCCAATCATAAGGTAGGTGTGGATAGTCTGAATGAGATTAATGAACAATATTTGGATTTATGATATTTGTAACAAAGGATGGACAATAAATGTGGTACCCTGCCATTGTGCTCAGATCCCGAGAAATGAATGACGACATTTTACAGGAGGGATAATTGAGAGTGGCTGTCTCATTGTGTGGTGTGGTAGCTATAGAGCATTGGACCAGAAATCAATGCAGAAGATCATCAAAACGGGAGAGATTATCACTGGGGTTGCCCTTTCCACAAGTGATGCCATTTATCGGGACCGCTACTTAAATAGGCCTCATAGAATTAGTAAAGGCCCTTTCCATCCAGCCCACAGCATCTTTGACCCACTACTAGCAGGAAGGAGGTATAGAAGCTTCAAAATTCACACTGCCAGGCTGGGAAATAGCTTCTTCCTGCAGGCTGTGAGACTGATGAACATTATGCTGTAGCCAAGTAAATAATTTCAAAATATTGATTACATAAGAACATAAGAAACAGGAGCAGGAGTAGGCCAATCAACCATCGAGCCTATTCTGCCATTCAATGTGATCATGGTTGATCTGATGATTGGCTTATCTCCACCTTTTCCCCAAATCCCTTAATTTCCTGATTTTGTAAAAATCTATCCAACCTTGTCTTAAATATATTTACTGAGGTGGCTTCCATTGCTTCAATGGACAGCGAATTCCATGGATTCACCACCCTCTGGGAAAAGCAGTCCTTCCTCATCTCTGTCCTAAATTTACTACCCTGAATCTCGAGGCTATGTCCACTAGTTCTGGTTTCCCCTTCTAATGTAACTTACCTACTTCAATCTTATCAAGGTCTTTCATAATTTTACATGTTTCTATAAGATTCTCTTTCATTCTTCTAAATTCCAGTGAGTACAGTCCCAGATGACTCGATCTCTCCTTATAGGCCAACCTCATCATCACTGGAAACCCTGGAATCAACCTAGCTCACGTATTAAGACCATAACTGCACACAGTACTCCAAATGTTGTCTCCCCAGTACTTAATACATTTGCAGCTTAACCTCCCTGCTCTTAAATTCAATTCCTCTAGCAATGAAAGCCAACATTCTGTTTGCCTTCTTGCAGCCTGCTACATCTGCAAACCACCCTTTTGTGATTCATGCACAAGCACTCCAAGTCCTTCTGCATGTCAGCAAACTGGAATCACTTGCCATTTAAACATTTTGATCTTGCATTTTTCCTTCCAAAGTGGATCACCTCACCTTTGTCAACATTGTACTCCATCTGCCAGATCTCTCTGCAGATTTTCCATATCACTGCATAATTTGCTTTTCTGTCCAATTTAGTGTCATCAGCAAACTTAGATGCACTGCACTCTGTGCCTCCTTCCAGATCATTTATGTACATTATGAACAGTTGCAGGCCCAGCACTGACCCCTGAAGCAACCCACTTACCACCGAATGCCAACTAGAAAAAGACCCCTGTGTCCCAACTCTCTGCTTTCTATTAGTTAATGTTAATAAATCCATGTTAATAAATTGCTCTCAATTCCATGCATTCTTATCTTCTTTCTGTATGACTTTTATGGGGCACCATATTGAATGCCTTCTGGAAATCCAGATAAGCATCTGCTCCCCTCTATCTACCTCAAAGAACTCCAGTGAATTTGTCAAACAGGACCTTCCTTTGCTGAATCTATGGTGTGTCTGCCTGATGGATTCCCCTACTCTGGACCTTTAAATTCCTGTCTTAGATTCCCAGCATTGCCCCCCATTCAGCTCCCCCCAAAAAATCTTCACTGCTCCAAAGAGAACCTCAGTGGCTCCATTCTGTCCCACACATAACTGAAGTCTGTCATATCTTGTATTATTTTGGTAAATTTCTTCTGAAAACACTTCAAGAGCCTAATTACAGCAGCCTGACAGGACACAGAACACTTTTAGTCACTGAATTGATTTTAAAAAATGTTAAATTTAATTTCCTTGCTCATGTTTTTGTCCCTTTGTCCCATATATCTTTTAAACACTTTTTCTATCTTCTCTGCCACTTTAAATAAACCAAAATTCAAACTTCTTTATTGTCAAGCAAACAAAACGGACAACATTTGTTTTCCTGTGTTTTCCGTGTCAAGCCATCTAAAGGGGTGTCACTAGCCAGTGCCCTGTTTGAGGCGCAAAAGGGAAGCAAAAGATAGTCCCTTCAGGGACACCAAATATTCAAGGATCCTGCCAACTTATCTGACTTTGCCACCTCCTGCAACCCTAGTGAGCCTTGCATCTGTGATTGGCAATTTACCAGAGCTCATCTTGAGAGAGAAGATATATAGTACTTGCACTTCGGTCAACAAGGCCTGTTGAGGGATAGTCAGCATGGTTTTATAGCTGGGAGGTCATGTCTCACAAATCTAATTGAGTTTATTGAAGAAATGACCAAGAAGGTGGAAGATGGCAGCTGTAGATATTGTATAGATGCATTTCAGAAAGGCATTCAATAAGGTTTCACATGATTGGCTGGCCTAGGAGGTTAGATCACGTGGGATCCAAGGTGAGATAGCAGAATGGATAGAAAATTAACTTTATTGTAAAAAGCAGAGGGTGATGGCAGATGATTGTAATTTGGACTGGAGGCCTGTTACTGGTGGCATTCAATTGGATACAGTGCTGGGCCCATTGCTGTTTGTCATCTATATCAATGATTTAGATGAAAACATACATGGCATAATTACCAAGTTTGTGGATGACATTAAAGCAATGGTCCTTAACCTTTTTCTTTCCACTCACATACCACTAAGTAATCCCTATGCCTTCGGTGCTCTGTGATTAGTAAGGGATAGAAGGGAAGGTTGAGAATTACTGTTCTAGACCCAATGGTTTCTGAAACACTTAGCTTGATAAAAAATGTCATTGCCCCATTTTCCCTGGAGTCATGAATCTGTGCACATAACGAGTCAATTATGTACTATTAAAACAGTAGTTTACAAACTTTTTCCGCTGTTTACTTTTTTGATACATCGTGTGAAATTAAGTCTGTGAAATAATACTTGAGGTCTCTGGCTAATTCATCTACACTGTTGTAGTGTTCGATGGCTCGGTGGTTTTATGGATGGGAGATCGGAATCTGTGATGGACCTGGCCATTTGCTATTTATTGCAGCCTCCTGCTTTCCTGAGCACTCAAATTACCAAAGCAGATGGGAAGCAACCAGTCAGTACTCTCTCAAACTTTGAAGTTTGTTAGAGTATTTGAAGACAAGAATTAGAAAGTTGGTGGATTGTGAATCTTCTTACAGTTGCTTTTTGTCTCATCCATGAAGACAGGTGTGTGGTCCTTCAGTGACCCCTTCTTCAACTCCACAATAGGTTGTACAAACAGCATTGTCTTTACATCAAATAGGTTTTTGATAGATTTAGTTTGATTTTATCATAACATTTTGCTTAAAACAAGAAGCCACCACAGAGGCAGAATAATCTTAATTAGCATCAATTCAAAGCATTCTAGAGAGAACCAGTGCTTCTGAAATGTGTGGCTTTTTCATTGACTGAGGTTTTCTATTGCCAATGGACCGAAGAGCACAGAGTATCAAATCCTGGTCAGTTGATTTCTGCTATTAGCTCTTCCCATCCACCTGAGAAATGTGAAAAGAATCTCCTGGTCTCAATGAAGGCGAGACAAAGGAATTATTGTAGACTTCAGGAGGACGAAGGACCACTCCTTATTACATATCAATGGTTCTGTTGTAGAGAGAATGGGGAGTACACAGTTCTTTGGTGCCAATTAAAGGACGACCTATCCTGGACCCACAACACCTACTCATTTAGACAGGAAGGGGCAGCAGTGCCTACACTTTCTAAGGATGTTGAGGTGGGCGAGGCTACCGTCTACCATCCTAATAACGTTCTACAGGAGTACAATAGGTCCTGGCTGGCAGCATCATAGTGTGGTATAATAGTTGCAAAGCATCAGATTGGAGGTCAGTAAAACTACTGAGAAGATCATCAGGGTCTCCCTTCCCTTTATAGATCATATCTACAGGGAGTGGTGGTTAAAGAGGACTCAGCAAATCATTAAGGATCCTTACCTTCCAGCCTGCAGTATCTTTAATGAAGAGGTACAGGAGCATAAAAGCCAGGAGTGCCAGGCTGGGAAACAGCTTTTTCCCACAGGTGGTGAGACGGTTGATCAATCCTAGAAACCCATGTTATTTTACATATATTTATTTCAGATCGCAATGCCTATATGTTATATGTGTGTAGGGTGTACTGTCGGTCTGTGTGTGTGCACTTTGGTCAAGAGATACTGTTTTGTTGGGTTGTATATGTATATGTACAATCAGATGACAATAAACTTGAATTTGAACTTGAAATTGACCTTGATGCTCACCTCCCACTTCACCATCATTAATGGTGCATTGTTCACCATTCTCAGCCACTCTTGTATGGCACCACCTTTCCTCCTCCCCAGAGACATTACATCTATGACATCCATTTCAGTTTGCCACCACCAGTACTCCCTTCTGGAGCAAGCAACAACCAATCATTTCCCGTTCTTATGTCACACTGTCTTGGATTCAAATGTTTTATTCTGGTAATTTACTTCAATTTATGGCCTTCTTAATTAATCTATGTGAAAATGCAGATTGATGAGGTAGGATCTATGGATTTGGACCTGAAGATCACTCTGATCTTCTACCCTGTTAAGAATCTAGCCATTCACCCTTTAAGTTTAACCTTCCAAAATGCAACTCGTAATGCTTATCCAGATTGAACTCCAGCTGCCACTTTGCCACCCAACTCTGTATCCCATCTATATCCTGTTACAAATTAATCCTTCACTGGATAGAGCAAAGCAGAAAGTATGACTGCTTGGGTGAACTCTTTCCAAGGTTCCAAACAAACTCAATCTTGCAGTATGTGTCATTGTAGGTTCTCCATCCCTCTCCATCTCTGACCTCCCTGTCTGGTTCCATGTGATCTGAAGGAGTAGCACCTCTCATCTTCCAGCTTCAAACATTGCTATGTCCTGCACTCAGCAATAAGTGCAACAAGTCATTCATAGTCACTCACTCCATTATTGGACTCAACCTGTTCTTGACTCAATGCTGCCCATTTTTGTCTTGCTCATTTTCCTGTCACTAATCCTTCATCAGACACATTCTCCAATCCAGGTAACATCCTGGTAAATCTTCTCTATATCTTCTTCAAGGTTTCTGCATCCTTCCTGTAATGAGGGTACCAGAATTGAAAACAATATTCCAAGTGTGGCCTAACCAGTGTCACATTTAGGGTAGCAGTTAGTGCAATGCTATTTCAGTGCTGGTGATTAGGTTGAAATCCCGCACTGTACGTTTATACCTTCTCCCCATGTCTGCAACGGTTTCCTCCAGGAGCTCTAATTTCCTCCCACCCTTCAAAATGTACCAGCATTGTAGATTCATTGGGTATAATTGGGTGACAAAGAGGGCATGTTACTGTGTTTTATGTCTAAATTTAAGTTAAATTTAAAATCTTATCTTTCGTTCTTTCCTTTTATTACCCTTGAAAATGCCCCTTGTTTCTGTTCAGAGGATCTATTTCTCTCTACAAAGTTATTGTTTGCAGTGTTGATTTACAGTCTTCTTTTGTGGGTTTCCATCTGTAGGAGTCATTTGGATATGTTTGTACTAACAAATCAGAAGAGATGAGACACAGTGAAGTACTGCTGATCAAAGACATCCCTGCTCTCTCAAAGTGTCAGTCAACAGAAAACAAAAATGAGCAGTTTAGAGACTTCTGTGAAGTGGAAACAAAGTGTTTTATGCTTGTACAATTCACAGAAAGATAAAACCCCTTTCGATTACATGCTAACTCTGGCATTGGTATTTCTTGAAACAAAACAAACCACTACAAGTGCTCTGAAGGTTAATATAATTCAATTAAGACTGATTCACAAGTAATATGTGGTTTGATATATACAGTCTTGTATATATATTGTCTTTCTCTGGCATCACAAGTCCAGATAATTTTAAAAATGTTTTTGCATGACATTTCTTTAGCAGGCATCCAGGATTTAAGATGAGTTGGCCATTGGGTAACATTAGGGTTGCCATTCTCTTTTCATGTTCAAGTTCAAGTTCAAGTTTATTATCATCTCACTGTACACAAAAAACCCAGACAAAACAATTTCTCCAGACCATGTGCACAAACATACACACACAATACACAGGATATGATTCGAATAAATACAATATATATAAATATCTTTGCATAATTTACTCAGTTGCAGGGTACGGTTCATCAATCTTACAGCCTCGAGGAAGAAGCTCTATCTCAGCCTTGCAGTATGGATTTGGCTTTTAGGCAGACTTTGTGCATGATAGGTCATGTTTAACAAATCCTGTAGAGTTTTTCAGGGGGTTACCAGGAAAGTAGATGAGGGAAGTGTTAAGGATGTTGTCTACCTGGACTTTACTAAAGCTTTTGACAAGGTCCCACATGGAAGGTTAGTTCAGAAGGTTCAGACACTAAGTATTTATGGAGAGGTTGTAAACTGGATTCAAAATTGACTGTGTGGGAGAAGACAGAGAGTGATAGTGGATGGTTGCTTCTCAGATTGGAGGTCTGTAACTAGTAGTGTGCCTCAGGGATATGTGTTGGGACCATTGTTGTATCTATCAATGATCTGGATGATAATGTGGTGAATGGAATCAGCAAGTTTGCTGATTACATGAAGATAGGAGATGTTGTAGACAATGAGGAAGGTTTTCAAAGCTTGCAGAGGAAACTGGACCAGCAAGGAGAATGGGTCAAAGAATGGTAGATGGAGTTTAATGCAGACAAATGTGATGTGATGTATTTTGGAAAGGAAAACCAAGGTAGGAGATATACAGTTACTGATAGGGCATTGAGAAGTGCAGAGGAGCAGAGAGATTTGGGAATACAAATACATTATTATATGAAGGTGGTGTCGCATGTGGACATGGTTGTAAAGAATGCATTTGGTATTTTAGCCTTTATAAATTGAAGTATTGAGTATAGGAGTTGGAATGTTGCGCTGATTGGTGAGTCCAAATTTGTAATATTGTGTGCAGTTAACTACAGGAAGGATATTAATAAAATTGAAAGAGTGGAGAGAAGATTTACTAGGATGTTGCCAAATCTTCAGCAGTTAAGTTACAGGGAAAGATTAAACATGTTCGGACTTTATTCCTTGGAGCAAAGAAGAACGAGGTGAGATATGATAGAGGTTTACGGGATTTTGAGAGATATAGACAGAGTGCATGTGAATAGGCTTTTTCCACTTAGATTGGGGGAAATAAATAGAAAAGGTCATAGTTTTAAGATGAAGGGCAAAAGGTTTAGGGGGAACATTAGGGGGAAGTTCTTTGCTCAGAGAGTGGTGGGAGGATGGAATGTGTTGACATCTGATGTGATAAATAAGGGCTCAATCATGTGTTTTAAGAATAAATTGGATAGGTACATGGATGTGAGAGGCCTGGAGGGTTATGGAATAGGAGAAGGTCAGTGGGACAGGGGAGATGATGGTCAGCACAGAAAAAAGGGACCAAATGGCTTGTTTTCTGTGCTGTAGCATTCTATGGTTCTATGAAGTTCATACATCATCTTGAAATGAAATGCTTCAGTTTGTCCCATTTGTATGGGATTTTATAAAATATCAAACATTTACAACACGAAGGGTATTGCATTCCTTTCTGATTGTCTCATTATGGAAAAGTTGTGGAAGTTTTTGAGAGGGTCAGAAGAAATTTAACAGAGAATGCTACTTAGAATGGAGAAGGTTAATTTTGAATAAGGATTGAGCTAGCTGGGGCTTTTCTCTTCAGATTGATGAAGGATGAGAGATGACTTTAAAAGACATATTTAAGATTATGGGGGGCACAAATGGGGTGGACAGCCAATACCTTATCTCCAAGGATGGCAATAGTAGATATCAGTCTTTGGAGACAGAATCTGAGCTGCTTTTGATTTTCATAATAGATTGGTTTCCAGGTGCTATAGGCAACCAAGATGGCAAATGCGATGGTGGCTTTAAAATTGGTGGAAGAATTGAATTTAAAAGCAGGAAGATTCTGCTGCAAGTTTACAGGCTATTGATGAGGAGTACTGTGTGCAGTTCTGATCTCCTTACTTGAGAAAGGGATATTCTGGCTTTGTAGGTGGTGCAGAGGAGGGTCACCAGGTGGATCCCAGAAATGAAGGGATTGGATTGTGAAGAGGGATTTAGTCACCTGGGACAACTCACTGGAATTCAGAATGAGAGGAGATCTTAGAGAAATACATCAAATTGTGGAAGGGATAGACAGCACAGAGGCTGGAAAATTGCTTCCACTGGTAGGTGTTAACAGAACTAGAGGGGGAGTGGATTTAGGACAGAGATGAGGAAGAAGTGCTCCTCCCAGAGAATGGAGAATCTGTAGAATTCTCTGCCCAAGGAAGCAGTAGAGACTGCCTCATTGAATGTATCTCTGACACAGATGGACATATTTTACGATTAGCTTTTTAAAAAATATTTTCATTAAGGATTTTCAATCAACATGGAGTTACTAAACAAACAAAAGAAACATGACAGATATATACAACGAAATACCAAAACAGAACTACATGTTGATATACATATTTTCTGCATAGTAGGGAATTAAAGACAAGTAAATCGATGGCCAGATCAGAAATGATCTTATTAAGTGTCAGAATGGGCTTCACAAGCCCAAATGCACAACTCCTCCTCTTATTTTTTTTATCGTGCTCTAATGACTGCAAAGTCATTACTTTTAGATAGGGCTTGTCATTTCCTTGATCACCAGCTTGGAGCAGGCTTACTTGAGGATGGATGTACTGCATTGACCTGTTCTGAGCAAGAGCAGGTGACCAGCAGGGGCCATGTAGCAACCATGAGTAGTAAAGTGTAACCACTATTTTGGGCCTGAGATATTTTTGTCACATATAAGTAAAAACAAGCAGGTCCCTGAATAAAAAGGTTGGGGGGTGGGGGAGAGGGGTTGGGAGCGAGGAGAGGAGCACAGGTTAACAGGTGGATACAAGTGGAAGGGTAGAAGAGAAAAAATTGTGAGAAGCGATGGGGCAGAGGGTAGCTCTCTGATTGGAGAAGGAAGGGATGCAGAGCTAGAGGAAATAAGATAGAAAGGTAGGGAGAGAGAGTCTTAAGGGAGGGGGAAATTGGAGGTTGATATTGATAATATCTGGTTGGATATTTGAGGCAAAATACAAGTTGCTGTTCCTCTAATTTGCGGATGGCCTCGGTTTGGCAGTGCACGAAGCCACGGGAATGAGGTGTGTAAATGAAAGGATTGGCTAGTTGGATGCCCTTGCTGTTGCAGCGGACAGAGCTGATTATGTCATCAGCAAACTGAAGCTCCTTGAAGATCAGGGTTTGTCTGGATGCAGAGCGCTTAAACTGGTCAGTGCTGAGGCACACAGCTGGAACACTTGATATCTTTCATGCATCACGTCTGTAATTGATTCCTTTGGCTCGCTCCACTTCCCTAATTTGGTGACCATTGGGAAAAGCATGCATGGTATAAATAGTGAAAGCTGTGTCCTGAAGTTACCCTTCAAATGGTTACAAGGAATTCAGTACATCTTCTCGAGGACAGCCACATCTAAAAGTCATTACTTTTAGGCTGAAAAGGAGTCTTGTGAAAGGTAAATCTTTTAATGAAGGCCTTGAACAAGAAGTGTCATGGCTATGTCTGTGACATGATAAATATTCCCTTGAGTTAGGCTGACAGAACCAAGATATTTGATTGGCTTCACTTTTGAGATATGTATGATCTCTTGTTCCTGACTGCGATACTTTCTGCATGTCATATTCTTCTCTTGTTCATTCAATGAATCAAAAGAAACTATTCAAGGGCCAGGTTCATGATTAACTTCACCTGTCAAACTGTACAGATAGGACTGAGGAAGCATATTAAGAAAACTCTCAACTTAATGTGAAATGAGAGTTTCACCCTGAAGTTTTTATGAAAAGGTCTGTGTTTGATCATTTACTCACATATTACCTACAAATTAAGACGATATTATGTGATTAATGTTGTGATTATGTGACCAATAATCCAGAAGAAAGGATGTTTACATTTCAGTACACAAACGTGATGGAGAAACTCAACAAGTCATGCAGGTTCCATACTTCCTATGGATGCTGCCAGACCTCTCAAATTTCTTCAGCAAGATTGTACATTGAACTTGATCCCAGTGCCTGCATACTTTCTTATTTCATTCGAGTTTACATTCCATAACAGATTAGGAATTTGATTCTAGTTGAAAATTTGGAAGTAAAAAATAGCTTCACTCTAATTGGCTTGAAAGTGATCATGTGTTTGTTGCAAGTTAATTGATGGTAGAAGGAATCTCAACCCGAAACGGTAACTGTCCATTTCTCTTCATGGATGCGGCCTGACCCAATGAGTCCCTCCAGCTGCTCCTTGTTTACTTGCTACGGTTTTACTATAACCTACTGTGGTATCAAGTGTGGTGTCCCACATCTCTGCCATCTGTTCTGTGAGGCGGCTTCTCTGCCTCTGCCACAGGCTTAAGGGAAAAGATCACCATCTGATAACCATGGAATATAGTGCCATGTTCATATCCTGGAATTAAATGAATGAATTTATTTGATATTGGAAGAATCATAGTACACTTTAGCACAGAAACAGGCCCTTCAGACTGTAATGCATTCAGACAAGTGAGGAGTACAATTAATGGCCAGTAGGGACAGTAGTCGTCAGGTGAATCTGAGGTAAGATGAGAAAATCACGGTTTATATTGGGGTAAGTGAGGGTAGAGCCAGGAGAGGAGCCAGCCGTCTAATCAATACATAGACATTGAATTCCAGTTCACTGCATTCATCCCTTCCTTCAGATGAGAACCTGTGGGTGAAAAAGAGACAATTCATTAAAAAAAAACTAATACTATACAAATATTTACAAATTAAGTCTGTCAGGGGTTCTGGTAATTCTGGTCGAGCACTTCAGTAGTGGAGGACTTTAGGTTTCCCGACTTTGGACCCCCGTGGTACAGGATCAGTGGGTCTCAAGGGCTCCGACTCAGATCATGGGGTGGATTGGACCACTTCCCGAGTAGTGTCCTCCGGGACCCTGAGTGGGATACTCGGTAGTTTCTGGCTCACTTGAGGCATTGTTCTCTCAGTTCCAGTGGGTGCCAGGTCTCTGTTTGAGACGGTGTCCTCTCTGCTGTCAGGGTATGCCACATAAGTATTCATTGGGTTGGCGTGCAGCAGGTGCACCCTTTCGATCAGGGGGTCTGTCTTGCTTCTTCTCATGTTCTTTCTCAGCAGGACTGGCCCTGGCATCATTAGCCAAGCCGGAAGAGTGGTCCCAGATGTGGATTTCCTCTGGAATGTAAACATATGCTTGTGAGGAGTTGTGTTGGTCGCCGTGCAGAGGAGTGACCTTATGGAGTGGAGCACTGTGGGTAGGACTTCTTGCCGGGGATTGTAGCTAGTTGTCCTTCTTGAGGCAATGCCCCTTATGAGCAGGTACTGGCATAGCTCTTCACTCATAAATGATGAACCCCGGTCGCTATGGATATAGCTGGGATACTCAAGCAGGGGAAAAATAGAGTGCAAGGCCATGATGACCATGGTGGTGGTCATATCTGGGCAGGGGATGGCAAATGGAAAACGTGAATACTCATCAATGACATTGAGAAAGTATACATTTCCATTGGTGGAAAGGAGGAAACCCTTGAAATTGACAAGGGGCAGGATGCCTTCATCAGGTGTGCTTTGTCAGGGCTGTAGAAGTGCGACTTGCAGTCAGCACAGATCTGGCAGGATCTGGTCATTTCCCTGATGATCTCAATGGGGTAGGGCAAGTTGTGTGCCTTGACAAAATGAGCCATGCAGGTGATGCCTGAATGGCAAAGCTCATCATGCAGTGACTGCAACCGGCCATTGTGTGCAGAGGTATAGTTTCCTCATGACAGGACATCTGGAGGTTCATTGAGAGTACCTGGCCTGTATGCTATGTCATAATTATAGGTGGAGAGTTTGATTCTCCACCTGGTGATCTTTTAATTCTTTATTTTGGACCTTGTATTATTAAATATAAATGCCGCCAATAGCTGGTTGGTGAGCAGTGTAAATTTTTTGCTGGCCAGGTAATGCCTCCAGTGCCTGATGGCCTCTACAATGGCTTGAACCTCTTTCTTCACAGATGGGTTCCGATGTTCATGGCCTTGTAGGGGCAGGAGAAAAAGGAAACTGGCCTGCCTGCCTTGTTAAGGGTAGCGGCCAGAACTACATCAGAGGCATCACTTTTCATCTGGAAAGGTGCCTTCTCGTCCACCACATGAATAGTGGCCTTTGCGATGAGGATCTGAATGTAGTGAAAAGTCGCCTGGGCTTTGGTCAACAATAGGAAAGAGGTGGACTTTAAGAGGGGGTGGACCTTATCTGCGTAGTGAGGGACCCACTGAGCATAGTAGAAGAAGCAGCCCAGGCACTTCCTTAAGGCTTTCATGGTCCTCAGGATTGGGTGGTCTAGGGGGCGCATTCATTCGGGGTCAGAGCCAATGATGCTATTCTCCACCACATAGGCCAGAATCGCCAGACCAGAACACGCACTTACTGGAGTTGTATGTGAGGTTAAGGTCCTTGGCCATGTGGAGAAACCTCTGGAGGATGGCATCATGGTTTTTCAGAGTGTGTCCACAAATGGTGATGTTGTCAAGATAAGGAAAGGTGACCTTCAACCCGTACTCATCGACCATTTTGTCCATCTGTCTCTGGAAGACCAAGACCCCATTGGTGATACCAAAAGGGACCCTCTGGAACTGATAGAGCCATCCGTCTGCCTCAAATGCTGTGCAGGGGTGGTCCTCAGAATGGATCGGTAACTGATGGTATGCAGCTTTCAGGTCGATGGTCAAATAGACTCATTTAATTTAATTTACCATGTCTGAAATTCGAGGGAGAGGGTATGTGTCCAGGAGTGTGAAGCAATTAATTGTTTGGGTATAGTCAATCACTAGCTTTGACTGTAATTCCCCTTTCATGACTACCATCTGGGCTCTCCATGGGCTGTTGCTATGTTTTCCTTGAGCAGCCGCTGTGTCTTGGCTCTGATAAATTCTCGATCTCCTGCACTGTATCGCGTGCTCTTTGTAGCTATTGGTTTGCAATCGGGAGTCAGATTCAGAAACAGTTGGGGGGGGGGATGTCAATATTTAGGGTGGAGAGACCGCATGTGGTGTCCGGCTTTTGGGAGCTTCATTCTGCATTGTGATTGGAGGGAGTGGGCCAGAGTACTCCATGGTCACGCTTTTAAGGTGAACACAAGAAGTCTAGGCCCAGCAACACAAATCCTTCAGTGCATACAATCGGAACTTACAAAATTCTTCCCCCTTTTACAGTTAGATGTACCATACAATACCCCTAGATCATCGCAGAGTGTGAATGTGATGTTAGGAAATTAGGATAGTCTGTCAGGTACATCCTTAAGTTGTTTCACAGAGCAGTCACAGTTTCTAAAGCTCTCTGTGGAGCTAGTGTCTACTAAGCAATTAGTCAAATGTCCGTTCACCCTCACCTCCATTGTCGAGTTATTCAATTGGTGAGGTATTGCCTGATCCAGGACGACCAATGCCAGTGCTCCGGAAACCCCGTCACTCCCCATGCTGATGTCATCTCTCTCCTCTTGGCCCATAGGCAGACAAGAGGGCATCAACCATGAGGCACGGCAAGATGGCCACCCTCCATCTTGATCCAATGTCAGATTAGGTGGTGCCGACCTTGAGGTGCAGCAAGATGGCCACCATGGATTCCCATGATGCTTCACTTCTGGTGGTAAGTCCTGCCGTGAGGTGCAGCAAGTCACTGGTGGCAAACAGCATGGAAAGGCAGAGGCTGGACCTTCGGGACTCGGCATGGGTTGAGCAATTATTCGGGGGTTGCACAAGTGTTCATCATCTTTGGGTTCCCTTTAGCCTGGCAGACCTTCTCCCAGTGCCCTCGCTTACCACATCCTGCACACACAGTGTCCTTTGTGGGGCATTAGGCACGGGGGTGCCATGCCTGTGCACAGAAATAGCATCCCTGGTCGCATGTGACCACAGCGGTCAGCGCTGGGGCTGCGAGAGTTAAAGGCACTCCAATGACCTGGTCCTCTGAAAAGGTGCTGCTCTCACCCAGTTGGGCCTGCTTGAGCACTTTCGCCAGCTCCAGGGTGCTGGTCAAGCCTTTCTTCCCCAACTTTAGCAGTCTCTGCCTCACATACCTCAACTTCACTCCTGCCACGAGGGTGCCCCAATTTTTTTCCTCCTCTCTCACCTGAGCTATGGCCACTTCTTGTGGAATTTTCTGGTCAGGGCCCACAGTTCAAGAATATAGTCGTCCAATGACTCACCCGGTCACTGCTGACGTTGAGAGAGTCGGTGCCTCACCAGCACATCATTCTGGGGCTTCATGCAATGGGGCTTCAAGCCTTCTATAGCCGACTCGTAGATAGCATGGTCTTTGATGACAGCGAACCCCTTGGGGCTGACTCAATAGAGAAGTGCAGATCTCTGGAGACCATCTGAGTTGAAGACGACTTGTGTGGCCATCAGGTAGGATTGGAAGCACTCCAACCAGTAGGCAAATTCCTCTGGGGCCTCACTCAGGGGACAGAGGGTTGATCTGGAGCATGCCTGGCTTCAACAGGGCTTCTATTGCATTTCAAAGTTAAGCTATTAAAATTGTAACACGAATGACTGCACTCAGGGACAAGTGAGGTGTGCGAACACACTTTTAATAGCTTACAACCAATGGTCAGTAAGCACAATAGTCCTCAGGGCAATCTGAAGTAAGGCGGGAATACCAGGGTTTATATTGGGGTAGGTGAGGGTGGAGCCAAGGGAGGAGCCAGCCATCTGAACAATACATAAACACTGAATCCCAGTTCACTGTATAGCCCATCTAGTTTGTGCCAAACTATTATTCTTCCTAGTCTTAGTGACATGCACCCGGATCATACTTGTCACACCCAGGTACCTATCCAAATTTTTCTCAAATGTCAAAATCGACCATGCATTCACCACTTCTTCTGACAGCTCTTTCCTCACTCTCACTACTCTCTGTGTGAAGAAGTTCCTCTGAATATTCCCTTTAATCATCTCACCTTTCACCCCGGGATGATGAGAACAAGTTCGAGAGGTTCAAAAAGTAACGAGTCCTGGAGATTATTTATTAACAATCAATGGAGTTTTTTTAACATGCGGGGGAATTGGAATTTGCGATAGGGAACACGCACACACACACACACACACACACACACACACACACACACACACACACACACACACACACACACACACACACACACACACACAAAGCAATGACACACAAAGCATATACATCGGTCTCTAGTTAATCACTGATAAATGTACCTCCTGATTGAGCAAAGAGAGTTGTAATGGAATATATATTTGGGAGAATTTAGTAAAATTAGAGTAGGTTACATACATACACACATTTTAAAACAGATCTTACTTGAAATATTGAAGAATTCATATTCAGGGGACTTTACAGAAACTATGGAGAATGCTATGTACATTTCACATATAGGTGCTAATTGAAATGATATCATAAAATGAATAGACTATTGTTTGGACTGGAGACACTTTGGCTGTTTACAAGGCTTCTGACCTTTCTACAAAGTACTAACAGAAAAGTCACTCCTGCGTTTTGTTTACCTAAGACAACAGCTTGACCAAGAAGGATATACTCCTGTTGTTTGCTGAAGAAGGTGGGTTTTTTTACAAGTGAGTCACATGGGCTTTCTAGCAGTCTAAGTTGGAGAGAGAGTGAGAGAGAGAGAGAGAGAGAGAGAGAGAGAGAGAGAGGGTGGGTGAATAAGAGAACAGAAAGATACTCTGTGGTAGCCTGAAAGAAAGAGGTTATCATCTGGAGAACCCTGATGGGGCAAGTTTCATCAGCAAGACATTGAGTTGACTAATGGTGGTACCTCAGTTGTGGAACAACAAATCTCTCTCTGCAAACATCCAAAGAACCTTCCTGAGCGGTAAACCTTTACCTTTTGAGCACCAAAGCCTGGTGAACTTTATGTATGTTAAATTCTGTGCACAGTATAAGATTGCCTGCAACCAGATAACTTGGAAGAATGAGAAGTGAGATTGAACTGTGAGCCAAAGAATGTTTCTTACATTTATATACACATCAGATACACATGTGCTTAGAATTAGAAGGGGATTAAGGTTAGTTAAGTTAATAGATATAAGTTAAAGTTTGATTCTGTTTTCATGTTTAAAGATAATTAAAAACAATTTTTGTTTAAGTAGCTACTTGTCTTGGTGAATGTCTATTGCTGCTGGGTTTTTGGGTCCTTTGGGCTCATAACAGGGTTAAGCAAACAAGTCCCACCATCCCCTTTAAAACAAGCTGACCTAGCACACCATTTAGCAAAGATATAAGTCTCATTTCAATCTATAGCAGGTAAAGCACTGTAGTCATCTACTGGGTGCATGCCACAAATAGCCCTTATCACTTTCCGGTATACACCTCACAACTGGTTCTCCAGTGTCGCCCAAGGCCCACAACCTGGATTGGACCCCTCTCATTCATTTGGTCATCCAGAGTTGCCCGTTGCTCGCAACCTGGAGTGGATCTCAGGGATCATCTCAAGGCTAAAAGGAAGAGAGTGTTGCTCCATGTTGTGGGCTTTAAACCAGAGCCAGTTGTGGGGTGGGGGGTGTGGGGGGCTGGCTCAAATAAGCCCATGTGACCTATGAGAACAAATTGCTTGGCAGCCTCACCTATTGGTGGCTCTAACCTTGATTTGTAGGTGAGGTGATTTGTGACCTGTTTCCCACTGGAGAGTTCAGACGACCTTCTGTACAACATTCCAACCCTTGGAAGTTACAACACCATACCAATCCATTTACAGACTAGTATGACCATTGCAGACATCTTATTACATTCTCATCACGAAACTGGATTACATCCTCTATTGGCCCAATAACATAACATCCCACAGATCTTGAAGGCCACCAACTTCTCCGTGGAATATTGTATTCAAGGAACTGGATTCTGGAATGTTCAATTAGTTCGTAATTTATTTTATGTGTCAAGTGAGTGATATTCCTCAATTGATATCATATATAAGTGCAGCACTCTTCACCAACAACAAAGGCATCACCCTCAGCTACGAGCAGGTGGTCCATGGCCATCCAATTCCTCTGTATGCTGAGTGTCACAGCCATCTCGTTAGTCATCATGATGTCCACCCCCAAATTATTGAGGTGTATGGTAGCATGCATCTCAGATAGCACCAGCAGCCACCATATAACATGGGGAACCAGCAGACACATATCCAGTGCGTACCTTTCAGTACCCAGGGTGCACCCACATTTGCTGGACTGTCGGCTGTGGGCACTATTGTGCCTGCATACTGTGCCTGCTCATGATAGATTGGACCAGTGCTAGTTGTTATATCTGCACAAATATTTCTTAGCCCTGCTTACCAGTAGGGGAATTACTCTGAGATTTGGGACTTCATATGGGCCCATTTGAGTTTAGGAAAAGACAAGCCCTTGAAACACATGCCCCACTGAGGGTCGCTGGATGTTAGATTGTTAATGATGTGGGGTGAAGATGATTAGAGACCATTACCTCCTGGCCTCCCCCCAAAAACAGGACACCAAAACCCATGGAGCTGGACAATTTCTCCCCCATAATCTCTTTCTTGAATGTTAGGATGGATCAGTGTTGGAGGCAGTCTTCCTAAGGTGTCTGATTTGCTGGCTGAGCTGGCATATTCATGAGCCACTCAGGGAAAGGTGTTGCAGGTTGTCTCACTTCCGATCAGTGTTGCTGTCACTGCTTCCAGCATCTGCAGATGTGGCATCCTGTGAATGAGTGCGAACTCACTCTCTTCATGTTAGTTGGGGTTTGTGAAAGCAGGTCATTCGTGGTCCACACGCTATACCCTCCACCCTTTTCAGCAGAAATGATGGAGACCCTAAACCCTCGATGGTAACCCAGCATCCCCACCATGCTTCAGGGTTACCTGAGGTCATGGTGTTCTTGGCACCAGTGTCCACAATTGTCAGCCACCACTGGATGTTCCCCTTCCCTAGTGTACAGTTACAGGGATATAGAGCTTCAGATCTCCCAGCCCAGAAAAGGCTGCCGAACAAATCTGCCAGGAGACTTGGCCTCAGTCCTACAATAGTGGAGAGGAGGGTCACCACCCACTGGCCAATCCATGCTGCCAAAGCAGCTCCCTCACAGCTTCCTGCAAGGCTCTAATGTCCTAAAGTGGGGATTGTCTCATGTGCAGGAGGAGATGATGGTAGTGCGGGCAAATCTGCGCCTTTGGGGGACATATCCCATTCTTTAATGGTTGTTTCTACCTTACGGACCTGAACATGTGCTCCCCTCTCCCCATGCACAGCCTTTCCAACATCCAGATGGTCTACCACACTATCTACCTGGCTGCCAGGCCAATCAAGGACAGAACAACCCTATTTAGGTCCAGGTGGGCAATGGTGTCCAGGAGTTCCACCAGCTTGGGGGTAATCCTAGAGGTATCAGGAGAGTCATGTGTGCACTAAGTGTGCAGAGCTGCAGTGTCTAAGGAACCAAGTCAGGGACCTTGAGCTGCAGCTCGATGACCTCGCTTTGGTCAGGGAGAGCGAAGCTGTCATAGATAGGAGTTATAGTCAGGTGGTCACACCTGGCCCACAGAAGGAGAGGCAGTGAGTTACTGTTAGGAGGAAGAAAGAGAAAGGTTGGGCTCCAAAGAGAGCATCTGAGCCTGAAATCCTCATAAATCGATACTCCTCCTTGAGTACTGAGGAAGGGGATAGTCAGACTAAGGTAGGCAGAGGTGTAGGGTCAGCCTCTGTAGCCCAGAAAGGAAGTAATAGGAAGAATAGGGTGATAGTTATCAGGGACTCGATGGTGAGAAGGACGGACAGAGGTTTTTGTGGACGAGATGAAGAAAACCAGATGGTGGTTTGCCTCCCTAGTGCCAGGGTCGCGATGTGGCTACACGTGTCCAGAACATCTTAAAGGGGTAAGGGAAAGAGCCTGAGGTCGTGGTTCACATCGGTACCAACGACATTGTAGGAAGGAAGAATTGGTCCTGCAAAATGAATATAAGGAGTTAGGCAGGGAGCTCAGAAGAAGGACCACTAAGGGTGTAATCTCTGGATTACTTCCTGTGCCACATGATAGTGAAGGCAAAAAAAGGGTCATTTGGAGACTGAATGTGTGGCTGAAGGGATGGAGTAAAAGACAGGGTTTTAACTTCTTGGACCACTGGGACTGTTTCTGGAGGAGATGGGACCTATACTGTAAGGATGGGTTACATCTCAATCCCAGAGGTACCAGTTCCTGGCAGGGGCGTTTGCTAGGGCTTTAAACTAGTAAGGTTGGGGACAAGTGTTCATGTCAGGGAAGATAGCAAGATCAGTCTTTAGGCTAAGAAAAAAGGCTTTTTCACACAATTTGGAGGTGGAACAGCAGCAGGTAATAAATAGTGGCCAAAGTAACAATTGTAGAGAGGGTGAAAGGCAGAGAGTTAAATGTGGTAGATCTCTGAGATGCATTTATTTCAATGCAAGGAGTGTGGTAAAAAAAGGTGGATGAACTAATGGTATGTATTGACACATGGCATTATGATGTGATAGCAATTAGTGAAACATGGTTGAAGGAAGGTTGTGACTGGTAGCTAAATATTCCATGATTTCACTGCTTTAAACATGACAGAAATGGGGTATGAGGGGAAGGTGTGGCGTTACTTGTTAGGGAAGATATTACAGCAGTGCTGAGGCAAGACAGACTGGAGGTCTCATCGTGGGAGGCTCTGGGGGCTGAACTAAAAAATAAGAAAGGTGAGACTACAAATATAGTGGTATATTATAGGCTGCCAAAAGAAGATAGGGAACTGGAAGAGCAAATGAGCAGGGAATTAGCTGAGATGTGGAGTAGAAATAGGGTTGTGATAGTTGGGGATTTCAATTTTCCTAACATTGATTGGAAACGTAATTAGTGAGAGGGCAGGATGGCTTAGTCTTTGTACAATGTGTGCAGGATTGCTTTTTACAGCAGTATGTTGAGGTGCCTACTAGAGTGTTAGATCTATTGTAGGGAACGGAATAGGGCAGGTGACAGAAGTGTGCGTTGGTGAGAACTTTGGATCCTGCGATCATGAGTCCACTATCTTCAACTTAAACATGGAAAGGGATAGGTCAAGTCCAGGTTGATGGTCTTCGAGTGGGGGAAGGCCTGATTTGAAGAAATGAGAAGGGATATGCAGAAGATTGTATGGGCTGATCTTTTTTCTGGAAAGGATGTAGAGGAGATTTGTAGGGTTTTTAAAGAAGAGATATTGCGAGTACAGGATCGTTACGTGTTAGTCAGATCGAAAGGCAAGGCCAAAAGTTCAAGGGGTTTTCTGGAAAAATTAAGAAGTTGGTTTGGGATAAGAGGAGGGCATATAGTAAATTTAAAAAGAAAAAAGGGGATAAGATATATGATTATTACATAGATTGCAGAAAAAACCTTAAGAAGGAAATTAGAAAGGCAAAAATAAGGTATGAGGTGTCAATAGCTGATAAGGTAAAAGTGAATCCTAAGGGTTTTTACAGATATGTGAATAGTAAAAGGAGGGTTAAGGATAGAATAGATCCACTGGAGCAGTGAACTGTGCAAGGAACCGTATCAGATGGGAGAGATATTAAACAATTTTTTTCTCATCTGTGTTCATGAAGGAAAAGGACATTGGACTATGTGAGATAAGTGAGGCAAACGGCTTAGTTATGGAAAAGATATAGATTAGTAAAGAGAGGGTTTTGGAGCTTCTAGGGTCAGTAAAAGTGGATAAGTTTCTTGGTCCTGATGGGATTTTCCCCAGGACTTTAAGGGAGGTCATGGAGAAATAGCGGAGGCACTGTCAGTGATTTTTCAAAGATTACTGGAGGAGGGTATGGTGCTGCGGGATTGGAGGGTTGCTAATGTTGTTCCATTGTTTAAAAAAGGCACGAGGCGTCAGCCAAGTAATTATAGGCCTGTAAGTTTGACCGGTAGTGGGGAAAGTTATCAAGGGTATTCTTAGAGATGGTGGTATAAATATCTGGATAAGCAGGGATTGATTAGGAGCTCCCAGGATGGGTTTGTGAAGAGGAAGTCATGTTTGACGAACCTTGAGTTTTTTGAAGAAGTGACAAGAAAGGTGGATGAAGGTAGGGCAGTTGATGTAGTCTATCTGGATTTTAGCAAAGCTTTTGATAAGGTTCCACATGAAAGGTTAGTAAGGAAGGTGCAGTCACTAGGGATTAATAGAGAAATAGTAAGATGGGTTCAGAGGTGGCTGGAGGAAAGACAGCAGAAGGTCAAGGTGGACAACTGTCTGTCAGGATGGAAGCCTGTGATGAGCGGTGTGCCTCAAGGATCGGTGCTAGGTCCCCTGTTGTTCATAATTTATATTAATGATTTGGATGATGGGGTGGCTAACTGGATAAGTAAATACGCAGACGATATGAAAAAAGGGGAAGTAGTGGATAGCGAGGAACTTTTTCAGGGATTACAGAGGGATTTGGTTGGTCTGGAAAATTGGGCTGAAAGATGGCAGATGGAATTTAACATAGAGAAGTGTGAGGTGCTTCATTTCAGAAAAAAAATAATCAAAATAGGACATATGTAATAAAGGGGAGAACATTGGGGAATGCACAAGAACAAAGAGATCTTGGAGTTATGGCGCAGCATTCCTTGAAGGTGGATTCCCATGTTGACAGGGTGGTTAAGAAGGCATTTAGTATGTTAGCTTTCATAAGTCATAGCATAGAGTATAGGAACTGGGAAGTGATGCTGCAACTGTTTAAGACATTGGTGAGGCCAGGTTTGGAGTATTGTGTTCAGTTCTGGTCTCCAAATTATAGGAGGGATATAAGTAAGGTGGAGAGGGTGCAGAGAAGATTTACAAGGATGTTTCCTGGCTTAAAATACCTAGAGTACAGAGAAAGATTGAAGAGGTTAGAACTTTATTCATTGGAACGTAAATGGTTGAGAGGGTATTTGATAGAGGTGTTTAAAATTATGAAGTAGACTCTTCCCCCTGAGAGCAGGGGAGGTTGAAACAAGAGGACAAATTAAGGGTAAGGGGGAAAAATTTTAGGAGAAACATTAGAGGGTGCTTCTTCCCTCAGAGTGGTGACTGAATGGAATAATCTTCCGCAGGGAATAGTTGAGGCAGAGTCAATTCTTTCATTTAAGAGGAGGCTGGATATATTCATGGATAGGAGGGGGTTGGAGAGTTATGGGCAGAGAATAGGCAGGGGGGGATCTAGCAGAGTTGGTTGAGTGAACTGGCGTGGTCTTGAAGGGCCGAGATGGCCTGTTTCCATGCCATAAGCTGTTGTATGGTTATATGTTATATGATAAGTCAATCTGAATTCTGAGAGAGTTGCAATTTCTGTCCCTACCACTTGATGGCAGAGATGATCCATAAAGAGCAGGGAGGAGATGACACACTTTGAGCTGTTTCAGCACAGAAACGTTATTGCAATTAACTCTCAAAATTTCCATTAGATAAACAGCAAGTCACAATGACAAGATCTCAAGATCTGTGCCAGTAGTACGTGCATGGACATAACAAAGACCTTCCGTGGAAATTACATGCTTGTCAACTTTTCTTTGTTGGGGGTATTTCAGGGAATTGGCTATCCCTTCTGCTTAGTGAAAATGTTAGAAGATGCATTTAAGTAATTTTGGATAGGCCCAGGATGAAGGAACTCCATGATCTAGCCAAATCGGCATGACCATGCGCTCCGAGGGCAACTGCATGATAGTTCTTCCCTCCGACTGGTTATACAGAACCTGCTTTTAGAGTTTACTATTTAAAAAGGGAGATCTCATTCTACAGATGCAGGCTTACCTGCCAAGTATACCAGTGTTCGCGTTTTTAATTGTTTGTTTGATCTTTCGGACAAAGATGTTGCCATGACAACTGCCAAAGGATCAGACTGCAAGGGAAGATGTAAATTCAGAAAGTGTTTGTAGTACATTGGTATTCAGCATATTCTGGCACGTTAATTCACTTAGCAATGTCTGTGTAAACATGGCTCACACAGGAACATTGTGTGGATGTATATGAAATTGGAGCAGGAGTCAGCCATCTGGCCTATTGAGCCTCCGTTCAATAAAATCAGGGCTGAACTAGCTGTGAATTAAGCTCCGCCTACCTGCCTGTTCTCCACCACATTTAATTTCCCTTACTATGCAAAATTCTATCTATCTGTATCTCAAATACATTCAATGAGGCAGTCTCTACTCCTTCCTTGGGTAGAGAATTCCACTGATTTGCTACTCTCTGGGAAAAGCAGTTCCTCCTCATCTCCATCCTAAATCTTCTCCACAAATCTTGAGGCCATGTCTCCTCATTCTAGTCTTGCCTACCTGTGAGTACAACTTTCCAGAGTTTATCTTATCTGTTCCTTTCATCATTCACCAGAACTCTAGCAAGTACTGGCCCAGGTGACTCATTCCTTTTTCATAAGCGATCCCTCTCATCTCTGGAATCAACCTGATGAACCTCCTCTGCACCGCCTCCAAAGCCAGAGTATCATTTATCAAGTAAGGAAATCAGAATTGCACATAATACTCCAAGTGCGACCTCACCACTTCCCTCTACAGTTGCAGCAGAACCTCCCTGCCCTTAAATTCAATCCCCCTGGCAATGAAGGCCAGGATTCCATTTGCCTACTTTATCATCTGCTCTGTAACCGAGATGTTTCAGGCAGGAAATATTGGATTGCTCCTCCTTCCTTCTCTAGTTCTGGTTAAAGTTCCAGCAGGTGCTTTAATTTATTCATCAACATTCTGCTTGGCATGATCTAAAATTTTAAGCTCTTATAGCAGATGTCTTGGTCGATGCATAGATTCATAAGCAAATGTAAATTATTGAACCAACAATTTATGAAAATTACTTAGGAACTTGAATACAGTGGTTTGATTGAAATTTGCATTTGAAAAGATTTAGAGTCTGCAGATTTAAAATATAAATAAGCACAGTTCACAGGCTGTGCCAGGGCTGTGGAGACCCTTGGCTTGGAAAGTCCACTGGACTCAAGCCTCGGAGATACGAATTCATGGCACCTGTTTGCAAAACCTGTAGCTCCACTGACACATATCCTCAATGTGCATACAGCAGAGGAAGAGGCTCTGTGACCCATCGTGTCCATGCTAGCCATTGCCAATCTAACTAATCCCATCTGCCCATCCATGTTTGCTATCCCTCCATTCCATGCGCATTCGTATTAAATTTAGACATAGAGATCAGTAACAGGCCCTTTCGGCTCATGAGCCCATGCCGCCTAAATACACCAATTAATCTACAAGCCCCCTACAAGGGAGGAAGCAGGAGAACCTGGAGGAAACCCACAAAGACACAGGGAGAACGTACAAACTTACTTCTTACAGACAGTGCCAGATTTTCACTCAGGTCACTGGCCCTGTGATGGTGCCGCGTTAACAGCTAAACTAACTGTGCCTGTCTAAATGCCTCATAAATGTTGTTATCATATCTATATCTCCCCACTCCAGGGATCTACCACTGTGTGTGGGAATAAAATCCTGCCCTACACATCTCCTTCCCCTCTTAGCTTAGCATCACTGGTACTTGATATTTGCATCTGGGGGTAAAAAAGGCTCTGAGTTTCTACCCTATCCATGCTTCTCAGAATTTTATGTTTTATAATGTGTTATATTCTGCAATTTGTGACATTTTCACCTCCCAGAAATGGGAAAAGCAGTCAAGGTGCCTTCAAAGAAGAATGATAAGTAGTTGGGGTTCTGCCTTGAACTTTGCAGGCTAATACACGAACACATTATGCCAATCTGCCTTCCAGTCTCTGGGCTGCCTGACACAGTCTAAGGTACTACAGTAAAAGGACTGTAGAAAATAATAAGAGAGAATACTATGCATGTTTCCTCCCCATCCATGTACTGCTGAAATCAATGTTTTTTTTTTAATTTTAATTTGTAATTTAGAGATATGGCATGGTAACAGTCCTTTCTGGCCCATGAGCTAGCATTGCCCAAGTACACCCATGGCACAGGTACACAATCTTTATCCGGAACCCCTTGGAAACAGTGTGTTCCGAATTTTGGATTTTTCCGGATTTCAGAACAAAAGCCAGCTGGCCCAGATTTAAGCCCACCCGAATTGTGCTGCCATATCCACCCCCTTCCAGTCGTGCTGGTGTGTCTCTCCCCCTTGCCCACACAAGTCGCGCTGCCATCTTCACCCCCCCCCACCCACCCAAGTTGCGCTGCCGTCTCTCTCTCTCTCTCTCTCTCTCTCTCTCTCCCTCCCTCCGCTGTACCAGCACCAGGAAAAAAATTCTGGTTTTTGGAGCTTTCCGGATTTTAGATGTCCAGATAAAGGATTGTGTATCTGTACCAATTAACATACCAATCCTGTATGATTTTGGAATGTGGGAGGAAACCAGAACACCCAGAGGAAATCCACGTGGACATGGGATGAATAGACAAATTCCTTAAACAGAGCAGCAGATTTGAACCCCAGTTGCTGATGTTACATGTGATGCTAACCATGCTGTTCTTAATCAGCTTTGTGGAGAGGGGGCTAGGTGGATGAGGAAGGTCATTTTTGTCTGCTGAGCTCCTGTTGACTGATCATGCAGATGGTAACTGCGAAGAACCCCTTATTGCCTGATCCAGGAAGCTTAAGAGCAAACTATAGAATGAACAAAAGGTGAGGAAGGGGAGAGAAAGGGAACCAGTTCAGAGAGAGGGGGCTGTTAATGATACTCAATCCGTGGCTGAAAATTCCACTTGTGACCATTGATATCTCACCATGAGCTATCAACTGATATGGGGAAGTAAGACAGGGTAATCCTTTTGAGGAAACTCTGCCAGGGGCAACGTGAGGTCCCAGAATCGCTTCCTCATTCCAGAGACTACCTAGGAAAGAGTGATGGTCAAAACCAACGGAAACATTCACTGGGTTGACCAAAACAGTTTCACCATCACGTTTGAATTAAATTGTGCTTTGAGATCCATTATGATCACCCTGACATCCCATCAGAAAGCTTACAATGTGACCATACCTTGGTACTGCACTGAGGAATCAGTCTCAATTACATTTTTCAAACCCAGAGGAAGACTTCAGTCCACAACCTTCTGACGCCGTGTCAAAATGAATGATAATTTTGATCCAAACAGATCTTATCAGCCACTTCTACAAGCAACTTCAATCTAACATAATGTAGAACAGCTTGCAAAGATTTCTTTTTGATTTAATTTGCCTATTTTCTGTCATATCTTAACATGAGCCATCAAAAGGCAATTAAAGTATTAGAGCAAAGCTGGTAAACATTGGGGCAGTGGAAGATTTCATTTGCCCTCATTCAATCAGTGGCTAATACTGCCTGTCAAAACTTGGAATTTTCTCTTGAATAATGACTCAATTTAGCAATCCCTTGTTCCTCATTCTCTTTTTATAAAAAGACCTTTCTTTATATTTTTGCTTAATTCTGTGCCTTATTTTATTTCTTTAAAGAACTTTCATATCACGCCTAGCTATTTTCAGTCAAAGCAAAAGCTCTTGCCTTGGATTTGGGCTGACAGTTGTCTCAAGCGGTTTTCTTAAAGTCCTTCTTACATGGGAATGTGATTTAAATTAAGCCCAGGAGGTATGTCACTCCAGTTCTTAACCATAAGTGCAGCAAATAAATATGAGATGGACCATTTCTCATTGATGGAAACTGGCATACGTGCAACTGGAAATATTATTATTTTCTGAAGGAGCTAATGTTGCAAAAATACTTGAAATCTTTTATTTGTAATTGTGGCAAAAATGGTGCATCAGTTGACACTTAACGTTAGGGTAGCAGAGACACAATAAATTATGTCAACTGCTTGGAAAATTCGGGAGCAAGAGACCAGAAACTCTTTGGCATTCTGAAATACATTAAAAGTACATGAAAACCTGGGGGACTTTGGTAGAAGTAATGTCCTGGTGCTGATGAGGTGAAACACCAGTAATGTGGTACTAACCCTCGGTGTAGTGGGAGCACTTAAAGCAGCAAAGGATTTGGGGCAGTTTCTCCTCAGGCCTAACGTGGTACATCACACAGGTCCAATGGCCAATGGGATTGCTTCCCTCAGAGTTAGACTTCAAAGTATGTTCATTCTATTTGAGTTACTCATAATGCAGCAGATCCACACTATTTTTAGCGGTCAAATAGCTCTGCATAAGAGGGCAAGTGAAAAATAAATATCCATCCTGTAAACGTAACCTGTGATGTGCAATGATGACAATGAATTTATTATCATATACATTGTACAATGTACATGTACACTGAAATTCTTATTTGCTGCAGCAAACAGGTACTTGTGAAGAAAACCTGTAGCAGTAAACTAATCAAATTAGATTAAAATCATTGAATTAGACATAAATACATAAGATCAATAGATAATGGATGTTCATATAAATCCTCATGCAAAAAAAAATTAACTTGCAAGAGTGCAGACAATCCTTTTGTTGGAGCAGTCCCTGATTTGTGTAACAAGGGGAGGTTCTAGGGTCAGATAGCTGATGGAACCTAGAGGTGCAATACACAAATATGCTGGAGAAACTTAGAATTCAAAGATAACAGCACACAAGGTTACAGCAGCCACTTCAGCTCCTCACAACAGGGAAATTCCCAACCTGCTACGTTGGGCCCGTGATCAGCAAATACTCATCAAAATACAAAACATGAACTAGACTTTCAAATTAGCAGATCGGATCGGTAAGATTCTGTGCAGTTTCACCTACTGATGCAGGAAACACAAATTGCCGCAAACCACGGAGCAGATCGTAGGAGACAGGTGGGAGGCCATCCAAAGCACTGCTGGAGAAGATTGAAGCATGGAAAATGGGTCGCCATCAGGGTTAGACTGAAAGTTAACCCCTTCAGACCTGTGCTCCCAACGATCTTACTCGCCAATGTAAGATCGCTGTAGAAGAAAATGGATTACCTGAGGCTATATAAGAACTATAGGGCTGCAGTGCTCTGGTAGTTACAAAATCATGGCTCCAGAACACCATTCCAGACTCAGCAATCCAGCTGGATTGTCTTATCTCCTTCAGGGCAGGTGGAAACACTACTGCTTCTGGCAAAGTCTGCGTTCCACCTTCGGTTAATGAAGGTGAAGCCATGGTGTCATGTGCAAAGCTCAGACTTCCCATCCTGATGGTGCCAAAATTGTTGCTGGTGACTTCAATCACATCAACCTGAAAAAGAGCATGTGAACTTCACCACCAGAGGAGAGAACACCGTGGATCGGGTGTACACCAACAGCCCTGGTGCATACAAGACTGCACCTTGCCCCCATCTTGGTTATTTGGATCACATATCTGTCCTGCTATCCTCAACATACAGACTGCCAGCCAAGCAAACTAGGTCAGTTTGCAAAAATATCAGAATGTGGCCCAGTTGGGGGTTGAGGGTGGGGTGGGGAGGGGTGGGGTGCACAGCAACACTGCAAGACTGCTTTGGACTGGAGCTGTTTCAGGGAGGCAGTCACCTATAATGGTTATGAAAACATATAGGAGTACACCAGCTCAGTGACTGGCTAAAGGGCTAAGCAGAAACACTGGTTAGATGCAAAAGTCTGGGCCCTTCTCAGAGCTCATAATGCTGCCTTCAGGACAGGTTGTAGAATGGCACTGAGATCAGCTTGGGCTGAACTCTCCCATGCAATGCAGAAGGAAAAGCGTGGGTGCACACAGAAGATCCAAGGACTGCTGTGTGACACCGGCGACATGAGGCGCATGTGGCAAAAGATTATGGATCATAAGTCAACCTTGTGAATTAAGGACAATTAAGGAATTAAGGACTCCCTTCCCGACAGACTGAATATCTACTATGCCCGATTTGATAAGAAGAACAGGATGATGCCAAAGAAAGCTGCATATCCCCCTGATGAACAGGCCCCCTGCAGCGGGACTAGATAGCAAACTTGGTTAGGTACTAAAGGACTACGAAATTGCCTGATGTCTTCATAGACATCTTCAACACAACACTGCAGCAGTCCATCATTCCTGCAGGGTTCAAGGCAGCCACCATCATCCTTTCTTTGGCTTGGCTTCGCGGACGAAGATTTATGGAGGGGGTAAAAGTCCACGTCGGCTGCAGGCTCGATTGTGGCTGACAAGTCCGATGCGGGACAGGCAGACACGGTTGCAGCGGTTGCAGGGGAGGGGTGACAATAACAGGCCTCAATGACTACTGCCCTATGGCACTGATCTCCACCATTATGAAGTGCTCTGAGTGTCTGTTGATTGGATGTATTAACCACAGCACTCTGACCCACCTGGAGATCAACACGTCATACGCCAGGTTGCTATTCATTAACATGAACATTTCCCAGAGGCTGGTGGAGAAAATGTCCTCACTGGATCTCAACATCCCTCTCTGTAATTGGATCCTGGACTTACTAATAGAAAGATCGCATGTAAATCACAAAAATCTGTAGAAACCGTGTTTGAAATAAAAACACAAAATGCTGGACAAGCTCAGTAGGTCAAACAGTGTCCTTTATGTAGCAAAGGCAAAGATACATAACTGATGTTTCGGGCTTGAGCCCTTCATCAAAGTAGTCTGTCCAGGTCAGTGGCAGAATTTTGAGCTCCATCAAACTGAGCACTGCCTCACCTCAGGGCTGTGTGCTCAGCTGCTCCTGTTCATGCTACTGACCCATGACTGCATCGCCAGATCAGCTTCAACAGTGTCATCAAGGTTGCAGATGTCACAACAGTATTCGACCTTATCAGCAATAACGATGAGTCGCACTACAGAGAAGAGGTGGAAAGTCTCATGAAAGGGTGTGAAAGTAACAACCTGAGTCTCAACGTTGGCAAAACAAAGGAGATGATTGTGGACTTCAGAAGGACCAGGAATAGCCACCCTCCACTACACGTCAACAACTCTGTAGTAGAGAGAGTGGAGAACACCAAGTTCATTGGCATTCACTTGACTTGTGACCTATTGAAGTCACTCAACATCTCCTCACTTGTCAGGAAGGCACAACAGCGATTGCACTACTTGAGAAGACTGAAGCAGACAAGGCTAACACCCACCACTATGTCAACCATCTACAGGAGCTCTATTGTGAGTGTCCTGGTGGGCTTCATCACAGTGTGGTACAGTTGCTGCAGAGATATGGATTGGAGGTCAATCTACAGGACCATAAGAGTGGCAGAAGGGATCACTGCAATCTACCTCCCCCCACCCCATCGATGTGATCTATTGAGTATGTTGTCTGAAGAGGGTGTGCAAAATCATTGAGGACCCCTTCCATCCTGCACACATCTTTCAGGACCTCTCATCGGGGAAGAGATACAGGAATATCAGTCCAAGCACCACCAGGCTGAGGTACAGCATCTTCCCACGGGAAGTGAAAATGCTGAACGACCAAAGGAACTGCTCACACTAACCATCCAAGACTCTTAAAACAACATATATTTATTAATTTGCATAGATAAAATACTTGTCCTGCATATGTATTGTTTGTCTGCATGTGTGTTATATCTGGCTGTGTGTCTGCATGTTTTGCACAGAGGACAGGAAATCACTATTTCTTCAGGTTCTTCTTGAACAATCAGATGACAATAGACTTGACTTGTCTTGCAGCATCTATATGAAGTAAAGGATAATCAGAAATAAAAGATTGGGGGAGGGAGAGGAGAGGAAGGAGGTAGGAGAAAGTGGAGGAGTGCTGGGTAACAGGCCAGGACAGCATGGTTGGTGTAGCAGTTAGTGTAACATCATTAAAACGCCGGCGATTGGGACTCAGGTTCAAATCTTATGCTGTCTAAGGACTTTATACATTCTCCCTGTGTCTGCATGGGTTTTCCCTGGGGTTCTGATTTCCTCCCACCATTCAAAAAGTACCAGTGTTGTAGGTTAATTGGGTGTAAAGTAGACGACATGGACTGTGGGCTGAAATGGCCTGTTACCATGCTGTATGTCTAAATTTAAAAATTTAGATCACAGGTGGATACATGTGGGAGGTTAGAAGAGAAAAAAAATGCTGAGTGATGGGGGAGAGGATAGCTCTGATAGGAGAGGGAAGAAAAGCGGTAAAGAACTGGAGAAAGAAAAGAGGGAAATAGAGACACTTGGGAAAGGGAATAGTGGAAATTGGAAAAGTTGATGTAATGTACACAATTCTGGTTAGAGAGCACCCAGACAGTATAAAAAGGAAGGTTTCTCCAATTTGCAGGTAGGGTGTGGGAAGGGAAGAGTGGATGAGGGAATCTCAGAGGGACCAGAACCTCTAGAAAGCAGAGAGGGGAGAGGAGGGGCAGATGTGGCTAGTGATAGCATCATGCCATTGGTGACAGAAATTACAGTGGATAATATTTTGGATGCAGATTCTGGTGAGGTGATAGGTGAGACCAAGGGGAATCCTGTCTTTATTGCATTGCAGGGCAGAGGGATCAAAGCAGATGTTGTGGAAATAGATGAGATGCAAGTTGATTACAGTTGAGTGAAGTCACATTTTGTTGAAGAAGGAGGACATGTTAGATGATCTGGAATGCTAAGAACAGATGAGGCAGAGTTGGAGGAATTGCAAGAAATGAATAAAATCCTTATAGGGTGTGAGGAAGTGTAGATGAGGCAACTGTGGAAGTTACTAGGTTTATAGAAGATCTCTGCAGAGAGCTTGTTTCCTAACATGGAGAAAGAGAGTTGGAGAAAGTGCATAGTGTTCCCAGAGATAGATCAGGTGAATTTGAGGTTGGCATGAATGTTAGCAGCAAAGGGGATAAAGTTGACAAGTTCATCATGGGTGCAGGAGGAAGCACCCAAGTAGTTGTCACTGCAATGGAGGAAGAGTTGAGGATTCTTGCCTGTTTGGGCTTGTAGTGTGGAATGCTCCACATAGCCAACAAAAAGGCAGGCAAAGCTGGGTTCCATGTTGGAGAAAGTGGGATGGGTCAAAGGCAAGTTTATTAATGGTGGTAGAGGGGTCTGAATGGGTCTGTTATTGAGAAGGAAACTCAGTAATCACATTGGACCATTTTCTACCAATCAAGTTCTTCCTTTATGATGAGGGAAAATTTCACATAGTATGGCATTCAGTATAACCACCATTCTTCAAATAATTAAATTGCAATAACACATAATAATAAAACACGTCTACCGCAGAATGCTCTGGAGTACACCATTGTTGCCATGGCAATGTTAATATTGGGAGAAATAAACTAATATTCTTTGAGTAACCACCTTGAAAGTTGCAATAAGGCTGCTGCTGAGGTTATGAACTTTGTTTCAAGAAGCTCTCGTGGGGAAAATTGCTTTTAATTTAACTTGTTGGGTTAAATAAGAGCAGGAAATGGTAGAGACATTCAGCAAGGTAGGCTATGGTCCCAGGATGTTGTGGAATAATTTACTACAAGTGCTCATAATGTGTGGAATAAGCTGTGCAGAGAGGCATTTTCCTAAGTATGATTTAGAGATGATGTCAGCAAGTATTACTGATTGCAAACGTGCTCCTGCGTCTCAATAAATCCTGCTTGCTTCGTGTGTGCAGTAACGCAATTAGTGTGGTAACGAGAAAGGTGGCAGGCCATGAAGGAGTTTGCCCATGAATATTTCCATGACAACGCTCCACAATGGCAGGGGTAATCCAGTTTCTTGTAAGCCATGAGTTCTGAATCCTTCTCATGCAGTTAAGAAATAGATGCTGAGCTGGGTTCCTGTGGTGACAACAACATTATCACTGTTATTACAGCTCCATTTCTTGCTCTGTGCTGCCATCAGCTCTATAATCTTTTCAGTTTATCTCAGTGGGTGTTGCAAATGATTTGCTAATATCGAACAACAATAAGTGGCTGCAGACCAGAGCCAAACCTGCCTCATAATATGCTCAATAATAAACCCGCGGCTTTGGGTTCACACTCTCCTCCCTCAATTTGTGCCAATGGCATTGTCACCCATGTGCTTCTGACCTTTTTGGAATATCACTGATTTTTTTTATACATGTAGAAGTCAGTGTTGCCACTAAAAATCCAGGAATGCCCCATCCCTTTCAAGAACCTTCCCATTTGCTCAAACTAACGGCAACAAATGTTTTGCTGATATCTGTAAAATGTATAATTCCTTCATTTTGGCATTCATTCTTTTTCAACCTCTTTACTTCTTTCAAGCTCACAGGAAGGATTAATCCTTGGTTATAAATTCTCCACTGTACCATTACACAGATGAATTTTATTGAAATTTCATCCTTTGTTTCTGTGCAATGTTTATTGCAAATTTAATAACTCTGTGCCTGTGACCAGCACAGGACAACAGAGTCTGCAAGGAATGTAAAAAGAGTATGGCACACATAGAGTGAAACATGCAAGTCTGTAGAGGCTGTGATTGCAGTAAAAATGCCTTCAATATACCTTGAAGGGCTCAGGCCCAAAACGTCGGAAATATTTCTTTACCTCCTATGGATGTTGAGAGACTAGCTAAGTTCTTCTACCATTTCTGTGTGTTTTTAGGGCATATATAAAGGCTGCAGGGTAGATATCAATTTCCATGAAGTCTAAGTTCTGATAACTACATAGGTTTGTGCATTTGGCTTAGACGGTGATGTTTCTTCTATTGCAATAAAGAAACTTGGATTCTTCTGTATTAATTATATTTTATCAACAGCCAACGAGCATTAAAAAAATAATTATATTTTATCAACAACTCACGACATCCATTTTGAAATTAACCCATTTTTTACATTACAGTGATTCATGTCCAGACATAAGGTGGTGGTCTTTACCTTTAACTTTCACTTTTAGTTGATGTGTGCCTTTAGTGTCAATGAGTTGTCCATTGTAGGCCTTGAGCTGAACAGAATTTGGGATGGATGTGTGGCTTTATCTTCATTGCCCTGATGTCACACTCACAGATCAAATTGGCCTTTACCCCGTGTCCAGTTTGAAAGGAATAACTACTTCATTTGCATGCAATGGCACCATCCACTTGTCCTGCTCAACTCTGTTCACATTTGGCTGTTCAGTGTCTGTTGGTTTGAAACCTTCCTGTGCTACCATGCCCATGAAGATTGTATTACTGAGGGTAGTTTCTTCTATAGTGTGCACACTTTCACCTGTTTGATTTCCCCTTGGAAATCATTAATTTGCATAGTGTTTCTGTATTTGTACTTGTTACAGATGTTTCCATAGGCTTGGCATTGTTTCAGTGCATGTTGAGTGCTACATCATTTACAATTGAATTTCTCTCTATCTTTTTGTTGTTTCCTATGTCTCATTCTCTGTTTATGTGTGTGTCCAGACACTATGGCTAAAGCTGTGCCTTTGCTTTTACTGACCCTTGCACTCTCACTGAACTTTTTCATGTGCTGCTGAGCTAAATCACTGGTATGGCTTATCTTCACAGCTCCAGCTAGGGTAAGCTCCATCTCTCAAAGCAACCTCTCTCTCACTTTTCTGTCAATAATTCTGAACAACATAATTTGATCATGGATCATCGAATCTTGCAGTGATCCAAAATTGCATGTTCTTGCTTTCAATTTCAAGTCTATTAAAAAAAAGTATCAAACCTCTGTCTCAAGATGCGTGCACGAGCGGAACACGTACTTCACAAACATTTCATTTTTCTTTGGTGAGCAGTGTCCATCAAACATCTTGATAACCTTGTCGAACTTGCCCTGGTCTTCTGCCTCAGCGAAAACAAACATGTTGAATACCTTTAGTGCCTGAGGTCCCACCACAGGAAGTAACAGTGCAAACTTCCATGTATCCGGTTTGCTATCAAGTCCAATTGCTTGCTGATACAGCATGAATCATTGTTTGAACAACTGCCACTCATGGTCGATATTCCCAGTCCAATTCACAGCGTTAGATGGTTTCACACTTTTCATGTCTCCTACTGATACCAACTTCTTGTACCATATGATGTTTCTTCTATTGTAATAAAGAAGCTTGTGGAATATCCATTTTGCATCTAACCCGAGGTGGAACATAATATCTCTGATTCCCTCTAGTAGTCAGGAGGATCATCAGCTCCCAGTCACCATGCAGACCATCACAAACACACCCTCTCCCCTTCATTGACTCCATCCATAACTCACAATGCCTTGGTAAAACAGCCAACATATTGAATGATTCATTCCATCTTGGCTACACTCTTCACCTCTCCAGTCAGGAAGAAAATTTATAAGTATGAGATCACTCACCACCAGATTCAAGGACAGTTTCTTTCCTGCCATTATCAGACTCTTGAATGAACCGCAAAATAGTAAAATTATGTGGTCTTTGCTCTGCACCCACTGATCTCTCTCTCCCTGTAATCCTGCACTTTGTCTTGTATCTTGTTTGTACTTTGCATAACTTGTCTACTTTGCTTGCAAGACAACCTCGTCACTGTATCTTGGTATATATGACAATAAACCTTGAAAATAATAACACATGGATGATTTATTGGGACAGTTGAGGCCTGAAGCACACTATAGCAATTTGATCGTCAGTTGAAGGCTAAGTGAGACACTTATTAGTGATGCATTTTCAATTAGTTTCAATACAAGTCCAGATGTATTTTAATATTTTATTTAACATGCAAACTTGAAATTATCTTCTCTAATGTTGACATAAAATATTCATAAATAACATCTGCATTGATGCTCTGTGAATACATAGTAACATTAGTGCTCATGGTCAACTAAAGTTATGGTGGTCTCACTCACCCTTTTTTCTATGTCGGCACCATTTTTTTTCATGTATCTAAAACTCCAAATTTATGCGCTGCCTCACCATGCATGCTCCTACCGGCACTCCAACCTAGAATGTACTGCACATTGTCGTAGAACTGTGAGAAAGGGATGCCTCCGACGGCCAAGCAGGGAACAACGGGATACTGATCTAACAAATAAGTCAATTCTTTACACATTTGTGGCTCTTTTGGGCCTTACACACACAGCAACTCATGGCCAGCAGGTCTAAATGGAAAGAGTGAGCACTGTTCATGTGATTTCAGTCATGTGACTCGGTTCAAATTTTATTCCCTAACAGCTACCTGAGGATATACAATAAATGCTTCTTTATTGATGTTCCCAAGCATAAAACAATAAAAAATTGATTTAGAAGATTTAATAAAATGCAAGATGTATTAACTCTATATTAAAAAAAAGCATTCATGTTACAATTTCAAAATGCACTTGCATTAATGTTTGAATCATTGCTGTAAACTTCTTGGCAAATCTAAAGTGTGTTTAGTAAAGTTGAACATTAAAAACCATTCCCAAGATATAGTTTACTCAAATTCTGTCACATCTGTTTAGTTGCATAAATCGTAATGGTTATTTTCAGCTGCAATTCTGTCCTTTTTATTGTTCTTATCTTTGAATTGAATGTACATTTAACTCCATGTTACAGTTGCTGATCTCCACAATTAATCATCACAGCATTTCCATCCATGTGTATTGTAAGCATCCAGCAATTCTAAGCAATTACTCTTTTAAAACAAAGCTTTAAAAGTCAACCTATTTCTCAGGGTTTAATTCAAAAGAGAGTGTTATATAACTGCTTAGACCTTCAGGAAGGACAAACTGAGCATATTATGATAAAGACTGGCTAGATTTTAGGCCAGGCAACGCCCGACACAGAGGACCCCCGATGACATTGAGAACGACGTGAACAACATGGGCAATGACTTGGCTACCCTACCGACGCTTGCCACGCCTCCGGGTGCCATCAGCTGCCGCACACCACACCCAGCGACTGACGGCAATGTGGTTAACACGGGCGATGACCAGGCTGCCCTACCGACACACCACACGCCTCCAGAGGCCATTGGCTACTGCATGCTGCACCTCACGACCGATGTCGATGTGGTCAATATGGGTGATGACCAGGGCGCCCTATCGATGCTCCCCATCCCTCCAGATAGTGATGACACCGACTCCAAGATGGTCCTGGCCGCCAGCTCACTGACCAGGGAAATTCCCCACGATCTCGGGAGCTTGATGATGGATGTGCGATTCAACGGGCAGGTAAAAATGTGCCTGTTGGACAGTGGCAGCACCGAGACCTTCATTCACCCGACCGTGGCCAATGAGATTGCCCGCTACCGGGTTTTCTCCATGATTGACCTGAAGTCGGCGTATCACCAACTCCCTATCCACCTGAAGGACCAGCCCTACACCACCTTTGAGGCAGATGGGCGCCAGTACCTGTTCTGCCGGGATCCTTTTGGGGTCCCGAATGGGGTCTCTGTCTTCCAGCTGGAGATGGATCCCATGGTAGACCGACACAAGCTGAAGGCAATGTTCCCATATCCGGATAACATCACTATCTGCCATGATCAGCAGGACCACGATGCTAACCTGGAAAAATTCCTCCAGACGGCCGCGGAGCTGAACCTCACTTACAACGTGGAAGTGTGAGTTCAGCACCACCCACCTCACCATCCTGGGGTACATCTTGGCCCATGGAGTCGTTGGCCTAGATCCGGAAAGGATGCACCCATTAATGGAGTTACCCCTCCCCCCCAAGCTAAAGGCCCTCCGCAGGTGCCTGGGCCTGTTCTCGTATTACTCGCAGTGGGTCCCTCACTTCTCAGACAAGGTCCGCCCACTGCCCCAAGGCACAACTTTTCTCCTCCCACCTGAGGCGCAGGCAGCCTTCACCCACATCAGGCAAGACATCACAGATGCCACGATGCAGGCTGTGGATGAGGATAACCTCTTCCAGCCTCCGAGGTGGCCCTCGCTGCTACCCTCAACCAAGGGAGGCACCCTCCACGGCTCCAAGCTAGGGCACTCTGCCATTGAAAAGGAGGCTCAGGAAATTGTGGAAGTGGTCTACCACTGGCGCCACTACCTGGCTGGCAGGAGATTCACGCTCATCATGGACTAGCGGGCCGTGGCGTTCATGTTTAACACTACCCACAAGAGCAAGATAAAGAACGACAATATCCTGCACTGGAGAGTCGAGCTGGCAACCTACAGCTACGACATCCAGTACCGCCCCAGGAAGTTTAACGACTCCCCTGATGCCCTCTCTCGCACCTGCGTGTCTATGCTTGATGACAGGTTGCAGGCATTGCATGAGTCCCTCTGCCATATGGGCGTCACCCAGTTGTACCAATTTGTTAAGTCCTGAAATCTGCCGTACATCATCAGGGACGTCAGGGACATGACCGAGGCCTGTCGGTTCTGTGCGGAGTGTAAACTCCGTTTCTTTCACCCCCCCCTAGGCCCACATTGTAAAGGCTACTCAGCCTTTTGAGCGTCACGATGTCGACTTCAAAGTGCCCCTGCCTTCCACGAACCGAAACTTCTACTTCCTCACGGAAGTGGACGAGTACTCACGCTTCCCTTTTGCTATCCCTTATCCGGACACCTCCACGTCTACTGTCATCAGGGCTTTGGGGCAAATTTTCACCATGTTTGGGTACCCCTCCTTCATCCACAGTGACTGGGGGGGTCTAGTTTCATGAGCGACAAGCTGCACCAGTTCCTGACGGCAAGGGGTATCACGACCAGTCGCACGACAAGCTATAACCCAAGAGGCAATGGGCAAGTGGAATGTGAGAATGGGGTGGTCTGGAAGGCAGTCCTCCTAGCTCTCAGGTCAAAAGGATGGGCCGTTGAATTCTGGCAGGATGCCCTGCCCGAGGCACTCCATGCCATTCGGTCACTGCTGTGCACGGCTACCAATGAGACCCCTCACGAACGACTGTTCTCATTCCCCAGGAGGTCAGCGACTGGAATATCACTCCCAGCATGGCTTACGTCCCCGGGACCGGTGCTTCTGCATAAGCATGTAAGAACAGACAAGGCTGAAGCCCTGGTGGAGCAGGTTTTCCTCCTTCATGCAAACCATAACTATGCTTACATTAGGTTCAGCAGTGGTAGGGAGCACATCGTTTCAACCAGGGATTTGGCACCAGCAGGACCACGCCACCCTCCAACCCAGGACGATGCTGACTGGGCATACATCCCCCATCCCCATGCAGTTATGGGGCATGCAGGGCCTCCTTGACCACCAGGGGCCTGCTTCAGCCTTAGGATATAAATCTGCCCCCCCACCCATCCAATACGACCCGCATACATTGATCCCGGCCCCCCCTGGCCACCTCTCCGCGCGGCTCCACACCAGTCATACCGTCAGCACCCCTGCTGTCAGCCCCCCCACTTCCCCTCTGACCAGTGACCAGGAGTCAGTCCTACATTGGTCACTGAGACTCCAGCGGCCGCTGAAACGTCTCAACCTGTAAATATTGTATCTACATAGTGGGCGCAATTCCTTGTTATTGCCCCCCCCGGAACAATTTTAAAGACGGGGGTGAATGTGGTGGTACACCACTGGTCTACTGCAGGGGGCAACCTCTGTACCTGTAGGAGTGTATGGGGACAGGACAACTGGCCGGCTGCAAATCAGTCGGCCTGAATGGATCAAGCCCCACCCGGTTGGGTGTCAATCACCCTCCGGGATATAAGCCTGCGCCAGCCTCCCGAGGCCTCACACTGAGTTGCTGCAGCCACAGCCAGCCTGGCTCTGTGGAGGTCTTTGTGGATTAAAGCCTGTTGTACAGTCTTTACCTTGTGTGTGTCTGATTCTGTCTAACAGTGCACCACAGAGATTTACACAAAATTCTGAGGGGTGCAGATAGAGTAAATGCAAGCAGGCTTTTTCCACTGAGGTCAGGTGAAACATGAATAAAAATGATGTGAGAAAAGTAAGATATTTAAAGTGAATAATAAGGCGTGCTTCTTCATATCAAGAATCATGGATGGATGGAATGAGCTGACAGATGAAGTGGTGGATGGGGGCTCAATTTTGATATTCAAGAAAGTTTGGACAGGTACATAGATGAGAGGGGCAATGGTCTTGGGTACAGGTCAATGGGTCTAGGCAGAATAATAGTTTGGGACAGACTAGATGAGCTGAAGGGCTTGTTTCTGTGCTGCAATGTTTTATGGTTATATTTAATCACATGCACATAATTGGGCAATGGGAGATTGTTGAGTCAGAAGGACCTATTACTGTGCTGTATAATTAAATCTTAGAAGATAGGACACAGTGCAGAACAGGCCCTTCTCTCCACAATGTTGTGCCAATCTATTTAAACCTATTCAACAAACTAAACCTTTCCCACCTCACACGCATAACCATCTATTTTTCTTGCATCCATGTCCCTGTCTAAAAGTCTTTTAAATGTCCTTATAGTACCATCCTCCACCACTAACCCTAGCAATGCTTTCCAGGCATTCACGACTCTCTCTTCCCATATCTCCTTCTTGATGGTAGTAGCCCAAAGATACTGCGTGCTAGATGGAAACAGTCCTCAATAATTCTTAGAACCCTATTTAAGTAACACTTCTGGTCAACGTCATCAATAGAGAAAAGAGAGACCCCAGTAATCTTCAAATTCTGTTTTGATGATCCTCCATTTTGACTTCCACTCCGATGCTTTTCAGCCACCATACCACACTATGATGCAGCCAGACAGTACACTCCCAATTGTGCCCCTGTAAAATGTTGTCAAGATGGGGAATGATTGCCTTACTCTCCTCAATTTTCTCAGAAGTGCAGGCATTGCCTCATTTTTCCTGACTAATGAGGAGGTCATGTCCTTTACATGCACACCAAGGAACTTTGTGCTTCCCACTCTCTCCACATCAGAACATTTGACATGTCATGGAGAGTAGTTAAGAGCAGCCCTGTAAGCGAGGAAGATTTTAGCATGCTGTACAATAACCCAATGCCAGCCATTCTCAAAACTTTTTCAGCTTCTGCCCCCCCCCTCCCACCCCCACCCACCACAGGACTCTGCTCAAAGTATATGAGGCCCCCTTCCCTAAGTTTTGGTTTCTTCTGTACTTCTCTCCAAATGAAAACATTAAAAAAATAATTAAAATATAAGTTATGTGAGGTTAAAGAAAACAAGACTTCTCTTTTCAGGTGCTGTGGCCCACAGGGTAGCCGTAGGGCCCCCGTTCAGAATGTAGCCGTAGGGCCCCCGTTCAAAATGTAGCCGTAGGGCCCCCGTTCAGAATGGCTGCCTATTACACTACTGATATGGAGTGGAGAAACTTCTATGCCTGGAGGTTTCTATTCAGTTTATTTTCACTGGTGATATAGATACTGCAGCAATATTATTTTTTTTGCTGAGACCCAATGAAGTACAATTCCCTAGCAAGACAATTAAATTATAATTGCATTATTCCAGGAATCTCTAAAATAATATGTAATTTTCAGCCTTGTATCAATGCCACATATCGATACTAACTGCTCATGTCACAGTTCTGGCAAGATGTGCTGCATAATTGTAAACCTGAATCTGAATCATTCAACTCATTGTAGGCTGGTTATTGATCACTGACACAGCCAAGGATTATTCCAACTCTTGTCTATGATGGAGGGGATACCAAAGTAATAAAATGTTTTCAGCTTAAATGACTGTGTAAATGTGAAGTGGGAAGTTGGAAGACATCAAAAGCCAACAAAGACCCTAATTAATGGGAAACTCTATGATGAAAGTGCAGCTTAACTGTGCTATAAATCACACCCATTTTTACTCATGACTGAACTTTTATCTTTTATGTGAATTACATTTCATCAGTTAAAATAGTTGTGTATTATTTTTACCATCTGGAAGAGAAAGGTGTGATGTACAAGCAGAGGTACAAAGGACAGAGTGTCCCTGAGTGTTCTGAATTGTGTGCAGAATGTGCCCCTTTGATTGTAAGTTCTTTGATAATTTAATAATTTTGTTGTCCACTCCTGCAATTTCTCAATCAGTCACTGTTGGTTATATTACCCAGCAAATGAGGCAGTGCTCATTTTAAAAACTTCACTGACTGGTGATTAAAACAAAGTGAAGGGCCATCTCAAACAAGGGAGGAGTGATACAAGACTGTAATCAGAAATTTTTAAAAAGAGGTGCATTAATGAAAAAAGGTAAAAGCATAGAAATGCTGGAGGAACTCAGCAGGTCTCACAATGTCAAATGGAGGGAAAGATATGTAACCAACATTTCAGGCCTGAGCCCTTCTTCAATGTTCAAGTAAAAATCAGGGTGGTGCGTGAATGCAAAGGCTGGGGGAGGAGGAAAGAAAGGGCAGGGGGAAGAGCACAGACCAACAGACAAAAGACGATAATTGGACATGGATAGGAGGACAGGAGAGGAAAGGTGAGAATTGATTGGGGAGGGGTGGCTCGATGAATGCAAAGCTGGGGGAAAGGAGGCAGAGAGGAAAAGAGAAAGAAAGGGAGGGACCGAGCTAGAAGAAATAGGGATAGTTGGGAATGGAAACCCAGCGTTGATATTAATGCCATGCGGTTGGAGGATGGCCAGTTGGAAAAAAAAAGTGCTGTTCATACAACTTGCGGGTGCTTCAGTCTGGCAATGCATGAAACCATGAACAGACATGTTTGGCATGGGAATGAGACAGGGAATGGAAATGGGTTGCTAGATATTGGTTGGAATACAAAATTTTAGAATTTGGCAAACAGCCAAAAGTCTGAAATATGAAAGATAGTGTGAAATCTGGTAAAATAGGCAAATCGAGGAAATTTAAGGCAGAATGAACTTGGTTTGAATTCAAAGTGATTCATCAGGAAGAGCTCTGATGGAGGGAAAAGACATGTGCTATACATGCAGAGAAGCAAAGAACAGAGCTTTCCTGACTGTTCGGAATTGTGTGCAGATTGTACCTCCTTGATAGGAAGTTCTTTACTAGTGAATAAGTTTGTTGTTTGGACAGGTGTTTCACTTTGATTTGCAAGTGGCAGTGCAAATTGAAGTGAAAAATGGAACCCCTCATAGTCTGTCTGGGCACCCTTCAACCAGATAGCATTAACTCCCCCTTCCCCTTCTCCATCCCTATGTCTCCTTCCCTCCTGGTGTGTCTATCTTGCTCATTCCCTCTCCTTCTGTTTCCTTTCCACCAGCTCTCCATTCACTGAACTTCCCCTGATCATTTCTCAGATTTTCTCTCCTGCCTTCCTATCTATGTCCACCTAAAGCAGTGGTTCCCAACCTTTTTCTTCCAACTTACATACCGCTTTAAGTATTCCCTATGCAATAGGTCCTTTATGATTAGTAAAGGATTGCTTAAGGTGGTAGGTGGGTGGAAAGAAATAAATTTGAAAACCACTGTTTTAATCATGCTCAATTGACTTGTTATGTGCACGGTTTCATAACTCCAAAGGAAATGGGCCAATGACAATTTTTCTCAAGCAAAATATTTTGTTAACTATTGGGTCTAGAGCAGTGGTTCTCAACCTTCCCTTCCCACTCACATAACACCTTAAGCAATCCCTTACTAATCACAGAGCACTAATGACATAGAGAATACTTAAAGTGGTATGTGAGTTGGAAGAAAATGTTTGGGAACCACTGACCTAAAGCCTTTCGGCTGTTGGCATGTGCTCCTCCCTCTTCCCTTATCTTCTCCCCCCCCCTCCTTTTTTTATTGAAGGGCTTTTTGCTCACACCTTGACGAAACCTAGATTATATATCTGAAGTGCCAGATGACAAAGATGATGTAGTCAAACAATAATCATGGCTTTTATTAGCAGAAACTCATGGTACAATAATGAAAGACAATAGGTTCATATATAGTTATATCCAAGGGGAGTGTCCTTAACTGTAGAGATAATGCACAGAAAATGTTAGTACAGCAAGGCTCGCCAGAGGGGAGACAGGCACCTTGGCAGGCATTCACCACAATATCTTTGCCTCCTGTGGATGCTGTGGGGCCTAATGAGTTTTTCCAGTACTTCTGTGTATTAAGAGCCAATGGAAAAGACAGCAGAGCTGCAAAATGGATTTATATGCAGTGACATGAAGTTGACAGATAAGAAAGAGAGACACACGAGACTTGCACCTGCTGGAATATGGGGCAAAGAACAATCTGCTGGAAGAACTCAGCAGGTCAGGCAACATCTTTGGAGAAAGAAGAAATGCCTCGATCCTGTCAGGGTTCATCACTGAATAAGACAGGAACTCTCTTCAGAAAGAAGATTCACGAGAGTGAGATCATGTATGACCAGATTCAAGGACAATTCATTTTCTGATGTTTCAGACTCCTGATTGAACTCCAAAACAGTAAAATTATGTCGTGTTTAACCAATCTGAGAAGAACTTTTAAGGTAAGGAAGGAGAAGGAAGGTAAGGAAGGTGGGCTATTAATCTTAGTTAAGGATGAGATCATGCCAATAGTGAGAGATGATCTAAGATCTAAGGAGCAAAATGTTGAGTCCATTTGGGTAGAGATTAGGAAAAGTAAAGGGATAAAATCACTAGTGGGAGACATGGACCACACAATAATACCATTACAGGGGCACAGGCAATAAACCAAGAAATATCGGGGGCATGCAAAGATGAAACAGTAGTTATCTTGGGGGACATTAACATGCATATAGATTGGATGAATCAGGTTAGTCGAGGCAACCTTGAGGAGGATTTCATAGAATGCATACGTGATGGCTTTCTTGAACAGCATGTTATTGAATCTACAAGCGAACATGTTATCTTGGATCTGGTCCTGTGCAATGACACAAGTAAAATTAGCTATCTTGTAGTTGGGGATCCTTTTGCAAAGATTGATCACAGTATGATTGAGTTTATCATACAAATGGAGGGTACAATAGTTCAGTCTAAAATCAGTGTGTTTGCCTAAAAAAGCGAAACTACAAGGGGTTGAGGGAGGAGTTGATTAAGGTAGACGAGAACGCAGGATAAATGGAAGGACTGTTAAGGAACAGTGGAGGACTTGAAAGAGATGTTTTATGGTGCTCAACAAAAATAATTCCAATTAAAAGCAAGGACAGTCAGGGTGGGGACAACCAGCCTTGAATAACTGAGGAAATAAAGGAAGCCATCAAACTAAAAGCTTATGCATTCAAAGTTGCCAAGAGCCGTATGAAATCATAAAATTGGATAATCCTTAAGAATCAACAAAGAATTACAAAACGAACAATAAAGAAAGGGAAGGTAGATTGTAAGAAAAGATTAGCACAAAATATTCAAAAATAGGACAGTAAAATATTTATAATTATATAAAGCACAAAAGGGTGACTAAAGTGAAAGTTGGACTTTCAGAAGATGTGAAGGGAGAATTGATATTGGTTAATGAGGAAATGGTTGAGGTTTTAAACATAGAACATAATACACTACAGCACAGAGCAGGCCCTTCTTCCTTCGATTTTGTGCCGACCCATGTATTCCTACCAAGGAAACATACTAAAGACTAAAGCCTTCCTATCTCATAATCCTCTAACTTTTCTTTCACCCATGTGTCTCTCCAAGAGTCTCTTAAAAGCCCCTAATGTTTCCCCGTCCACCACCACCTGTGGCAAGGCATTCAGGCATCCACAACTCTGTGTAAATATATACCCCTGATGTCTCTCATATACTTCTCTCCTTTCATTTTGTACATATGTCTTCTGGTGTTTGCTATTCCTGCCCTGGGAAAAAATCGTGTTGGCTGTTCACCCTGTCTATGCCTGTCAGAATCTTGTGGACCTTTATTTAGTCACCTCTCATCCTTCTTCATTCCAAAGAGGAAAATCCCAACTCTGGTAACATTTTCTCATAAGACTTATTTTCCAATGCAGACAACATCCTGGTAAATCTCCTCTGCACCCTTTCCTTAGCATCCACAACCTTTTTATAATGAGGTGATCAAAACGGAACCACATATTATAAGTGTGGTCTCACGAGAGATTTGTAGAGAGGCAACATGACCTCTTGGCTATTGAACTCAATCACCCCTATTAATGAAGCCCAACATCCCATAACCTTATTAACTATCCTATTAACCTGTGCAGTGACCTTGAGAGATGTATGGATTAGGATCTCACTGTTCATTAACACTTTTAATAACCAGCCATTAACCCTGTACTCAGACTTTTGGTTTGACCTTCCAAAATGCATCAACTCACATATATCGAGATTGAATTCTGCAGTTATTCATCCGACTCTGCATCTATCTATATTCCACACAACTTACAACTCCTCCAACCTTAGTAACATCCACAATGTTACTGGCCTATCATTCCATGTCTTCATCCAGATTATTAATAAATATCACAAAGTGCAGAGGTCCCAGATCAGATCCATGCAGAACTCCACTAGTCATTGACCTCGAGGAAGAATATTTCCATTCACCACTACTCTCTACTTTCTCCATGCAAGCCAATTGTGAATCCACACAGCCAAGGTTCCATGGATTCTATGTCTTATGACTTTCCAAATGAGTATCTCATGGGGAGCTTGTCAAATGTCTACCTCCCTACCTTCATCAATTTCTTTTGTTACCTCTTCAATAAACTCAATTAGGCTCATGAGGCATGATCTTTCCTTCAGAGCCATGCTGACTATCCATGAGTAGACTGAACTTCTCCAAATGCTTATAGATTCTATTATTACGAATTCTCTACAATAGTTTGCACACCACTGATGTAAGGTTTTGTTCCCAGGATTCTCCTTATTACTTTTTTTCAACAAGGGAACCACATTTGCCAATCTCCAATCCTTAAGCATCTCTCCTATGGCCAAAGAGGGCTCAAAGATCATAGCCACTGCCCCAGTTATCTCTTCCCTTACATCACACAGCAACTTGGTGTATATTGCATCTGGGCCCTGGGACATCAATTTTAATGCTTTTAATGTTTCCTGTTCATTAATTTCAACATTATTCAGCACACTAGCCTGTTCTATTCACACCTCACCCTGATCAAGGTCCTTTTATTTTGTGAATTCTGAAGAAATTTCATTTAGGACCTCCCCAACCTCCTCCACCTCCAGGCACATGTTGCTTCCTTTATCCTTAAGTGGCCCCACTTTCATTCTCATTATCCTTCTTTTCTTCACATTTGCATAAAATGCTTGGGGGTTCTCCTTAATCCTACTTTCCAAGGCCTTCTCATGCCCCCTTCGAGCTTTTGTACATCCTTCTTGTCTATCATATAATTCTCTTGAACCCTTCCTGTTTGCTGCTTCCTAAATTATGCTTTCTTCTTTCTCTTAATTAGCTGCCTCATACATGTCAACCATGGTTTTCTTTTACTACCATATTTTTTTTTTCTGTTACAATGGGACAATCCTCTTTTGAACTCAGCATAAGTTCCTGCCTCATCCCATCGCAATTATCCCTTCCCCAGTCAAACACTTTCCCGTTTTGTCTGCTTTTATCCCTGTCCAGAAGTATGCTAAAGCTCAGGGAGTTCTGGTCACTCTTACTGAGAGGTCCACCACCTGACCAAGTTCATTACCCAGTATTATATCCAGTATAGCCTCTCATTTCATTCGCTGATCCACTTACTGTGTCAGAAATCGTTCTTAAACAAACCTGACAAGTTCAGCCCCATTTATCCCTTTTGTAGACAGGAAGTGCCAGTTGATATTAGGGAAGTTGAAGTCTCCCTTAACAATAGCCTATAATTTCTGCACCATGCCAAAATATTCCTGTTTATGTATTCCTCGGAGTCCTAAGGGCTATTTGGGGACCTATAGACTACTCCCAAAACAGTGATATCTCCCTTCCTATTTCTGACTTACACTCACACTGATTCAGTGGATACTCCCTCTGCAGCACCTTCCCTTTTTCTAGCTGTGATACTATCCCTGACCTGCAATACTAATCCCACCACCATCTTTACCTGCCATCCTACTCTTTTTAAAACACCTATATCCCGGTACGTGCATCAGCTAATCCTCCCCTTCCTCCAGCTAAGTTTCAGTAAAGGCCACAGCATCATAGTTCCACATACTCTAAGTTCTTCTCCTTTATTCCTAATACTCCTAGCATTGAAATGGACACATTTCAAACCTTCAAACTGACTTCATTTATGTTTCCTCCCCTGCCTGTTCTTCCTCATAAGCTCAGAACACTTTTCATCATGCTTTCAACCTTCTGCCCTACTCTCTATATTCTGGTTCCATGCCAAACCAGTTTAAACCCTTGGCAACAGCTCTAGCTAACATGCCCACCAGCCATTAGTCCTTTGAATGACTATTTTGTGTTGGTATTCACAGTGGAGGACACATAAAACATGCCAAAGACCAATGTTATGGATGTGATTACAGGTGATGACCTGGATATAATAGCTATGACTAAAGAGGTATTACTCAGAAAACTTGAGGGTCTAAAGATAGATAGGCCCCATAATCCTGATGGATGCATCCCAAATAAATAGCCAAAATTATAGGCAAGGTTTTGGTTATAATTAACCAAAATTCTCTGGAATTTTGACAGGACCAAATGGATTGAAGGACAATGAATGTCACGCCACTATTTAAAAGAGGAGGTAAGCAAAAAGCAAGGAACAACCACAGGCCAGTTAGATTAACGTCTGTAGTTAGGAAAATGCTTGAAGCTATGATTAAAAAAGAAATAGTGAGGCATCTGGAGTTAAATGGATCCATCAGGCAGATGCAGCATGGATTCAGCAAGGGAAGGTCCTGTTTGACAAATTTACGGGAGTTCTTTGAGGATATAACAAGCGCAGTAGATAGATTTCAGAAGGAGTTTGACAAGGAGCAGCATAAAAGTTTTATCTATAAGATAAACATGCGTGGAATTGGGCTGATGAATTAGTTAACCAAAAGAAAGCAGAATTGGGGTGTAGGGGTGTTCAGTGGTGAATGGAGTGTTGCAGGGGTCGGTGTTGGGCTTGCAACCATTCACAGTATACATAAACAATCTGCAAGAGGCGACGGAGTGTAGTGTGTCTAAGTTTTTTTGATGCCACTAAATAATGTGGAAAAGTAAATTCTGCAGAAGATATGGATAGGTTAAATGAGTGGGCAAGGGACTAGCAGATGGAGAAGAATGTTGGCAATGTGAGATTATCCACTTTGGAAGGAAGAATGGAAGATCAGAATATTATTTAAATGGAAAGCAATTGCAGCATGCTGCCATGCAGATGGACTTGGGAGGGCTTGTGCTTGAATCATAAAAGGTTGGTTTGCAGGTGCAGCAGGCCATCAAGAAGTAAATGGAAGGTTGACCTTCATTGCAAGAGAGATTGAATTTAGGAGTAGGGAGATTATGTTGTACAAGGTTCTGGTAAGGTGTGCAGTTCTTATCTCCTTACTTGAGGAAGGATGCAGTGGTTTTGAATGCGGGGCAGAGGTGGTTCACCAGTTTGATTCCAGGGATGAAGGGGTTGATCTGTGTGCAGAGATCGAGTTATCTGGGACTGTACCCGCTGGAATTTGGAAGAATGAGAGGGGAGCTTCTAGAAACATAGAATTATGAAAGGCATTGATAAGATTGAGGAAGGTTAGTTGTTTCCATTGGTAGGGGAGTCCAGAACGAGGGGATATCGCCTCAAGATTAAGGGTTGAAAATTTAGGACAGAGGTGAGAATAAACTGCTTTTCCTAGAGGTTGGTGAATCTGTGGAGTTCGCTGCCCATTGAAGCAGTGAAGGTGACCTCAATAAATATATTTGAGATAAGGTTGGATAGATTTCTACATGGTAAGGGAATTAAGGGATATGGTGAAAAGAGAAGTAGGAGGGGATGAGTCTATCATGAGATCAGCCATGGTCACATTGGTGCAGGCTCGACGGGCCAGGTGGCCTATTCTTGCTCCTATTTCTTATGTTCTAAGGAGGAGTTTACCAAGAAAGTTGATGAAGGAAAAGCAGTGGATTTGTCCACTTGGTCCTTTGACATGGTCTCAAATGGAAGGTTAGTCAAGAATGTTCAGATGCTCGGCATTCATGGTGAGGTAGTGAACTGGATTTGACATTGGGTATTCGGAAGAAGCCAGAGCGTAGTGGTGGATGATTGCTTCTCAGACAGGAGGCCTGTGACTAGTGGTGTGCCTCAGGGATCGGTGCTGGGACCATTGTTGTTTGTTATCTATAGCAATGATTTGAATTATAATGTAGTAAATTGGATCAACATGTTTGCAGATAACACAAAAATTGGAGGCATTATGAACAGCGAGGAAGGCTTTCAAAGCTTGCAGAGGGATCTGGACCAGCTGTAAAAATGGGCTGAAAATTGGCAGATGGAATTTAATGCAAACAAGTGTGAGGTGTTGCATTTTGGAAGGATATACACAGTAAATGATAGGGCACTAAGGAGCATGGTAGAACAGAGGGATCTGGGAATACAGATACATAATTCCCTGAAAGTGGTAACACAGGTAGATTGGGTTGTAAAGGAAGCTTTTGACATATTGGTCTTCATAATTTGAAGTATTGAGCAAAGGAGTTATGGTAAAGTTTTATAAGACATTGATGATGCCAAATTTGGAAAATTGTGCACACTTTTGGTCACTTAACTATAGGAAAGATATCAATAAGATAGAGAACAGAGAAGATTTAATAGGATGTTGCCCAGACGTCAGGAACTGAGTTACAGGGAAAGGTTGAACAGGCTAGGACTTTATTCCCTAGAACATAGAAGAATGAGGAGAGATTTGATAGAGGTATTTAAAATTACGAGAGGAATAGAAAGAATAAGTGTAGGTAGTTGTTTTTTCACTGAGGGTAGGCCAGATTCAAATCAGAGGACATAAATTAAGGGTGAAAGGGAAAAAGTTTATGGTTAACAATAGGGGGTAACATCTTCACACAGAGAGTAGTGGGTTTGTGGAACAAGCTGTCAACTGAAGTGGTGAATGGGGCTCAATTTTAACATTTAAGAAACATTTAGTCAGGTAGTTGAATGGGAGAGGTGTGGATAGCTATGAACTGGATGCAGGTCAGTGGCACCAAGCAGAAAAATAGCTTGCCACAGACCAGAAAGGCCAAATGGTCTTTTTTCTGTGCTTTCATGTTCTGTGGTTCTATGTTCCCTTTGCTCCATATCAACTGATCCTTCTCCCGGAATTCTACATTTTTATATTATGTCTTACTCTACTATGTATGGACGTTCAGCGGCATGGCTCACTAAACCAATTTTATCAACGTACCTTATTAGATGTGGAACTTGAACTTGCTGGCCAACATTTTGGGGTCAAGACACTCCATTATCACCATTGACCTGCCCTCTTTCTCCCCAGATGTTGATCAACAAATGATTACTCCAGTAGCTCATGTGCTGCTCAATATGCGGAACGAAGTGCTGAGAGGAGTCAACTGTTCCCTAAAGCCCATTTGGAGTTCTACACCCCATTGGGCACACATGCATTCTAACCTGCTATGTGCTTTTAGATTCTTTTGCTGTAGATTCATGTTAATTCATTTCAGTGGTGGGAATACAAAGGAGAAATTGGATTAGCATGATCAATGTCAGCAGGTTTGTGATTGAATAAATATAAACTATATTTGCCAGAGCACCAATTGGATGTGGTGGCTGGTGAGGTGGTCGTTGGGCATGGGCCAGGGCTGATCTGCAGAAATAGAAGAGATGTGAGTAAGGGCTGAGTTATGATAATAGAGGGGGACCTACATTTTCTGAATAAAGAGCACATCTCAAATGTCCTGGGATGGAAGATCTCACCATGGGAGCAGATGTGACAAAGATAGGGAAAATGGAAGAAAATAATATTTCTGGCAGATCTAGTTTCACCATCCAAGCATATCAGAGAAAGTAATTTAGACAGTTGTTGAGATCTTGAGTGCCTTGCCTGAAAGGCTGGCGGAGCCAGAATCAAAGAAACTGAAAAGGGAATTGAATAATTGTTTGACATGAATAAGAAATTTGCATAAGAAGGATCAGTGGAGTGAAAGTAATTGGAAAGATTAAAGAGCTGCCACAGATGTGATGGATCACCTGGATTCCTCCTTGTGATCTTTCTTTTATTACAATAAAATAACTTGGATTCTTTTAAAACAACTAGATGTATTGACTAAAGCAAACAGAACTAAGAACAGAACACACATGGGCTGGACCTCAGATGGAGGTATCCATCTTGAATCTACCTATGATGCCACAGCATTCCCAAGATGCGACACTCCCCAGATGCCACACAGTCCATCTCCAAATCCTCCTGGTGATAGAACTCTATCATTACATCCCCTTTCCTTGAAATGTTTAATCTAGCATGACGCACTATACAGTATTCATTTCTATTTAAATATCAACACAAATGTAACACAACCATCAACAGCACAATTTTTTAAAGTGTGCAGTTCTTTATAATGCATCAGCTAGCACAATAAGTTTCCCTGGTGTGTACACCAAATCAAAGTCATAATGTTGTAGCTTCATCATCAGTCTTTGGTGACATTTTACTGAGATTTTTCTTGATTATTGTTATTAATGGCTTGTGGTCTGTCTCTGCCATGAATGTTGGTAGACGATACACATAGCTGTGGAATTTCTCAAGTCCATAGGCCAGACCTAGACACTCTTTCTCGATCTGTGCATATTGACATTCAGATGTAATTGTCCTTGATGCATATGCTACTGGCCTCAAATCTTCTCCCACAGCTTGAAGTAGAATTGCACTTATTCCATCTTTTGAAATGTCCGTACATATTTACGTCCTTCTGGATGGGTAAAAGAACGTCAAAGCACCAGTTCTGTAGTTAGAATGGTCTTCAGTCATTCCCATTCTTCCTCATGGTTGGCTGTCCACTTGAATTCACATTTGTCTTGCATCAACTTCCTTATATACTTCGTTTGAAAACAGGTTTGGTATGAATTTACTAATTAGATTGATAATTTCCAGTACTCTCAATATACCTTTTTTGTCAGTGATTCTGGGCATCTTTAAAATTGCTTTTAACTTTCCGTTGTCTGACTCTATACCTGCCTCTGACAGTTTATCTCCTTGAAAGGTGATTTCCTTCACACCAAATTGGCATTTTTCTCTGTTTAACTTTAATCCATACTTCTGGATGCATTGTAACACTTGAATAAGCCTCTAAGTTGTGATTTTCTTGTGTGGATCCCGTAGGGTCATGTCATCCATTAACACACGTGCCCCAATTATGTCTTCTCTGATGTACTCCATGGTCCTGTGGAACACTTCCGGAACTGAGGAAATTCCAAAAGACATCCTCAGACAGAAGTATTGGCCAAATGGGGTATTAAATATACAGTATTTTGTGCTAACATCATGCACTTTTATTTGCCAGAAGCCCTGGGATGCATCCAATTAAGTGAAAAACTTTGCACTGGCCATCTCACTTGTAATTTCATCCCTGATTGGAATCTGATAATGTTCTCTCTTTATATTGGCATTCGAGTCTTTTGGGTCCATGCACACGTGTAGGTCACCATTCTTCTTTATGTCCCCTAATGCCATCATTCACCACTGTCTTTATGACCTCTAGCGCCATCATTCTGTCGTGTTCCTTCTTGAGCTTTTCTTTTAGTGGAGCTGGAATGCATTTTGGGCCATGCACTACTGGCTATGCGCTTTTCTTTAACAGTATCTTTTTGGTGAATGATAGAGCTCCAAACCCCTTGAAGATATCTGGAAATAGATCCAGAATTTCCTCTCTGCTGTTCTGTACATTGTTGCTGTTAATGTGTTACACCCTCTTGACTAGGTTTAATTTTTCATATGGTTTGTCACCAAGCAGTAAATAATGTTCATCTGGTACTACTGTGAACCTGAGGTTGTGCTCTTTAACTTTCACCTTGAGTTTACATGTACCTTTCGTATTGATGCTCTGTCCATTGTATGCTTTGAGCAGTTCAGGACTTGTATGGATGTATGATTTTATCTTCATTGCCCTGATGTCACTCTCACAGATCAAGTTGGCCTTTGCTCCTGTGTCCAGCTTGAAAGGAATAGTTGTTCCATTTGTATGCCATGACACAGTCCATTTATCCTGCTCAACACAGTTCACTCCCTGCATTACCATGTCCACAAAAGTATATCACTGAAAGTCGTTTCTTCTATAGTGTGTACACTTTTACTTCTGTCTTGTTTCAACTTGCATAGTGATTCAGCACTTGCACTTATTACAGACTTTCCCATAAGCTGGGGATTGTTTAGGTGCATGTTTATTGCCACATTGTTTACAATTGAATGTCTCACTATTATTTTGTTGTTTCCTATATCTCATCTCGAGTGTATGTGTGCATGTGTGCATATGCGCGTGCATGCCCAGACACTGTGGCTATACCTTCATTATCACTGGCTTTTGCATTTTCACCAAACATTTTCACATGCTGCAGAGCTAATTTACTGGCATGGAATATTTTCACAGCCCTAGCTAAGGTAAGCTCTGTCTCTCACTGCAACCTCTCTCTCACTTTTTTATCATTAATTCCAAACAATTTAGTCATGGATCATTGAATCTTACAGTGTTCCAAAATTGCAGTTAAGAAATGATCAAAGCTCTCTCCCTGCAGCTGTTTGTGTGAGTAAAAACACGTACCGCTTGAAGGTTTCATTTTCCTTTGGTGAACAGTGTTTGTCAAACATCTCAATAATCTTTTTGAATTTGCTCTGGTCTTCTGCCTCGGCAAAAATAAATGCATTGAAAACCTCTAGAGCCTTAGGTCCTGCCATGGTAAGTAATATTGCAATCTTCCATGCATTCAGTTTGCTATCAATTCCAATCACTTGCAGGTACAGCATAAATCTTTGTTTAAACAGCATCCACTTGTGGTTGGCATTTCCAGTCCAAATTACAGCATCAGGAGTTTTAAACTCTCCATATTTTTTCTGCTGATATCGACTGTTACTCACTATGCACCTTGTGGTGTTTATTTCACCTATGCACAGCAGCATACTCCTGGTGTTTCTTCCATTTCTGGTGTTTCTTCCATTCCAAGCTGTTTCTTTCATTCCTTGCTGCTTTTTCCACTCCTGGCACCATGTGATGTTTCTTTTATTACAATTAAGAAACTTGGGTTCTTTTAAAACAGCTAGATTTATTAACTAAAGCAAACAGCACTAAGAACAGAACACACACAGACCAGACCTCAAGTGGAGGCATCCATCTTGAATCAACCCAAGATGCAACACTCCCCAGACACCGTACATTCCATCTCCGACTCCTCCTGGTGGTAGCTCTCCATCAGTGCACTCTTGTACTTATGGTCCTATGATCCTAATTATGTCCACACCTTTAATCAACTGGAAAACCAAGATATGGGCTGATTGTGACAGGCGATATGCTAGTGGAGTTGCCATGCCAACTGAATATCAATTTTAATTCAAAGCCTTCAAATCAGTACTCTGGAATACTATCTGGCCTGCTTCCAAACCCTTGAGTTCCTCACTGCCAACTTTTCGACTTGTATATAAATTCCTTATGATGCCACTTGATTTCCACTTCAATTTTGTTTGCGTGAGAGAAACAAAATGAGAAAACCATAGTGGAAACAATATACTGTATGAAAGTTTATGCATCAGAGAGACTGTGTTTAATTTATGAATACATTTTTGTTAATGCGCTTCTTAGTGAAGCTTGGCAACATTTCTGCTGTGTTTTATAGAAATATTAAAAATGCCACAGGCTTCCATCTTCCAGAGATATATCTGAGAGGGGTACTAGCAGAAGGTCATGGGTGATGGACTTGGAAATTTTCAAAAGACACTGTTCCTTTTATTATCATGTAATAATACTTCAACTTTTTCCTACCGTAAGGCAAACAAACAATTGTCATGACCACTGCTTGGTGCATGCAACAATAAGAAAAAGAGAAACAAAAAAGAGACCATTCAGAGACACTGAGGATCCATGGATTTTTCTCCAGCACTCCCATAGCCTCTGCAGCCACAGACTCCAGCCAAACCATCAACAACCTGAGTTCCAGATCTAAACCTCCAATATGATCAAAAAGCCTTCAGTGGCCCCATTTAGGAACCCTTCTTGCTCTCAGCACCATCTCAAATCCCAGTTCTAACACCTAGTTCTCATGAGTCAGTCTTTAGTGGCCCACAGCCTGTTTGAGTCCTTCAGCCATTGAGCTCTTTGCTGGTCTGATGCCCTGGTCACCTTCCTTGTAGGTTCATCTCTCATGCTTAACAGGAGGGGTGGTGTTATAACTATTTATGATACCCTGCATTGGCCTGCTGCTTTCCTATAGTCTTCAAACCTTTGAACATTAACTATAAACAACTTGGGCACATGTCCCTGTGGCTGCAGTATTAGGACCGGGTTGTAGGACCATGTGTCTCTGCTCCCCACTCTCCCCAGTCCACACCAGCGACAGCACTCTCATTATAGTAGCTCTGGCCACATTGCGATTTTTAAAAATCTTCATGATGCAGCCTCATTTGAGTCAATAAAAGCAGTCTCATCTAATGTGACTGGTAAGGGTGGGACGCAGGTAGTACACAGGCACATGTGGGTGACACATGGAGAGGCAGCCCCCAAACTGGGGGTGGAATTGGCAGGCAACGGGCCATTTTTGAAAATGGAGTAAATGCCAGCCTGGTTGATGTCAGCTGGAGAGGGCTTTAGGACACCTGGCCAAGAGTAAGTTTTCAATTGGTTGAAAAATTAGCAACTGTAAATGGACCAGATTAGTAAAATGTAAAACATTCTGGCTATCCATCTCATAGGATAATGATGGTTACTTTCAGTCAGTTTGTGGGGTTTAATATGAGGATACCCCGCTCCTCAGAAAGGACAGCATGTGTGTGAATGGATTTAGGTGAGTAAGGGTTGCACTAGTTCAGACCCACTCTCTCGACATACCCTCCCAGATCCAGTGACATGGTGAGGTTCAATACGGCTGGGGGAAGATCTGTTGCAGTGAATAGCCAGACCAAGCTTCGAAGCAAGGGATGACCTTTCTGCGCTTCATGGGACGTGTTTGCTAGATGGCCCTTGACCCTACGACAGGGGTCATCCACCCTTTGACAGGTCTTGTTTTTCACCCTGCAGGGAGTTAGTCACCCTCCACACTAGGGAAGCCTGAGGGGGAGCTGGTCTAGTCACCAGCCACCCAACCATGCGACAGGTAGTACTGGGTTACATGGTACCAGAGGCACTCAGACAAGTGACCTGTGATTTTGGAAAACCACAAAGCAGTAATTCTCCTGACCACAGATTCAGCTGGAATTTTCTTCGCAGAGAAACTATGTCTGCGTAAGCTGACAGGGTCAATTCCTATGATACTGCCTACAAAATGGCAAGGAATTTCAAACAAACCACAGTGAAAGGAGAATCAAGCTTCAGAAGATTGGAAATATTGAATATAATCCCAGAATATTTCAGTACAAAGAGAGTCCATCAAACTTGTTGGGTATATGCCACTTATCAATCTTCTATCTCTGGCAGATCTTGTCACTAACCTTATTCCTGAATATATTGAGTTTGACAACTCATCATTCTTTCCCTCTCATTCCTTCTGAACTTCACTGTCCCTGTTGCATTTCCAAACCTCCTACTCTCTGTCCTCGTGAATATCAAGCATTTCACCCTTCACAAAGATATGGATCTGATGGATCTGAGGAAAATTCAGAGGGATGACTAAAACTTGTTATTCATTCCACATTGTCTCTCATCCTCAATTTTATGAAATTGGATACCTCTCTCTGATAATTATTGAATCATCACACCTCAGCAGCAGGAGATCACTCAACAACAGCATTCCATTAGTCATCTTGCCAGTTTGTTCCTTCCAACTGCATAATTTCTCTTTTTGTTCAAAAACAATTACTTAAAGGTGATGGTTGAATTGGTTTCCACTCCCTTTTCAATTCCAGATTGTGACTACTTGCTCCATATAAAAAGTTTCTTCTCATTTCACACCTGGCCCTTTTGCTCATCTAGTGCTGCAGTGTCCTCTCATTCGCAATCCTTGCCCTCGTGCAACCAAGGTTGCCTTTTTTTTTCTTTTCTGCAGAGGCAACAATAGAGTTCATGGTCTCAACTTGGTGAGCTTCTCATGAAAGGTCATTAGGCTGATACATAAACTCTGCTCTTACCTCCTTTAGATGCTGCCTGACCTTTCCAGGATCTGCAGACAATTTTGCTTCTCAACCAACTCTGATCCCACCTCCCCTTCAATGGAGCAGAGTGCAGATTCAGACACCCAGGCCCCCATCCACATCATGATTTTTCAGAATGAGAATCAGATCAGAATCAGATACAACTGACTGTCATGTAATAAAACAGACATGTAATACCATACTAAATTTCCTTTAGTCTGCCATGAGGCAAAGATTCACCATCAACACCCCTTACAGTCAGAGAAAGAGAAGCAAATGAGAGTTCCCTCAGAGGCATTGAGTGTCCGTGGATTCACATCCTGTGCTGCCATAGCCTCTGCAGCTGTACAGGACTCCTGTTCACTTCAAACCATCGGCAACCAGAGCGCATATCCAAACCTCCGACACGATGAGGAAGCACTCAGCAGGGTTTCAAATCCTGGTTACGATACCTGGTTGTCAGGAGCCAGTCTCCAGCATCCTGCAGCCTGCTGTGACTCCTTTGACCTCAAATCGCCAGCAGGCTGTAGTGTGTGTGGGTTCCTCACCCCCAAATCACCAATAGCTCACTATCTGTTTGTGTCTTTTAGCCGTTGAGCCACCGTGGTCACCATCGATAGGGTCATCTCCTCTGATTTTCCTTCTTGACAGGGGATGCTTGCCTGTACTGGCTCCCTGGAGCCTGCAACCCCTCATGGCTGCTGCCAAGCACAGACATCGCCATCTTGGGCCCAGAACCCACAGTTGCAGGATTTAAAATAAAGCACCACTGGCTCCTTTAACAGGCCTTTTACAGACTGTAGGGTGCCATTGGCAGTGGGACTGGGTGGTAGGATCCCATGTGGGAGTATTGGGTCTCCTCTCTCCACTCTCCATGGGTCTACACAGCAGAGGCCTACCACTACAGCAGCTCTGGTAGTGCTGCCATTTATTTTGGTAGGGCTGCTTTGTGGCCTGTGAAATTGTAGGAAGTGGTGGTGAGATCCGCAATATAATTTATACAACCTGGTCTGCCATTTAATAAGACTATGAACCTTTTCTCCTAACCAAGCAGCCCACAGATTCTTTATTGTCTCCTAACATAAAACAACCTTCTATTTCTCAAAATCAGAAAACCCCTCTGGGAAGAGAATACAAATGATTTGCGAGGCATTAAGACTTACACAGCTTTACACAGGGCAGGACAGAAAGGATAGGTGATCAGGCGTATGAGCATCCAGGAAACAGTAAATATGCATTGCATATTTGTCTTTGACTATTGTATATATGAGTTTAATTTGCCTTTCAATGTTGGCTACATTGACATTCCTGAATGCGCTCCTGCTCATATACTATAGAACTATAGAAGATAACAGCACATAAACAAGCTCGAAGCATTATCCTGCCTAGACCTGCTCTCATTCCATATCCCTCCATATCCCTCCCATCCATGTACTTGTTGAAACTTTTCTTAAATGTTAACATTGAGCCTGCATTCACCACTGCAATTGGCAGCTCATTCCACACTCCCACCACTCTCTGTGTGAAGAAGTTTCCCCCAATGTTACCCCCAAACTTCTCCTTTTCATGTCTTCTTGTCTCTATCTCCCCTACAGTCTGGTAAAAATATCTGTGGTCAATCCTTTACCCTGACGAATTTTGCCCAAAATTCTGGATTCCGCAACAAGAAGGTAACGTCCCATCAAGTTCAATTCTATCACACTGGTGCTTTGCTAAGTGCAGAGCATGCATTCCCAAGATCGAGCGTGCTCATGGAATGGCAGCTAAAATTGGTCCTTATGGCATTATGTAAATGGAGGTACAATATTCTCAGAGATGTTATGGTGAAACCTAATACACAACCCTACTCTCCTCATTACCAGGACAGGAATTTGGTGTAAATACAGCACTGTGTGCAGAAATTCTTTTTATTCCTGTATCAAACTTCTTCATAAGGGCCAACATTTCATTGTTTTGTATAATTAATTTACTTTATTCATCCCAAAGCGGATAACCTCACCCTTTCCTATTTCTGATTACATTGCCATTCACATTCAGCTTCTTTGTCAAGTCTCAGGAAGTTTGAGAATATCGTTCAAATTGGAATTGAAGAATCAAGGAATTTTTGCTAACCTGGCTCTCCATTCGGATTTATATGTAACTAATTAAGTGCATTCACGGCAGTGTTGTTCCAACTGGGTTTCTCCTTCATCTTCAAAGTCAGGTTTTGATCTTAGTTAAAGTACTCCATGAAGGGTTTAGAAGTGCCTTCATTTACTCATTTTATTAATAAAACAATCCTGATAATTGAACTTTACATAATGTAAACCCCCAACACTCCAGGAACACCAGCAAGTCACCAATGAAGGGTTGGAGACACAGTCATTCTATTATTGCTGTAGGATCCATCCAACATTTTATTGCAATAACTTTAATTCATTGTAATGACTAACTTGATAAACAACATAAGAGTCATTGACCCTGATGTCGGTGAACAAGGATAGAGTTATGATTTTAATTTCAACTGACACAAGGTTAGTGATTTTATCGCCGAACACCCTCGTAAGCCTCTGCAAATTTGGCAGAAGATAAACATTCTAGAAGGTGAAAATGGACTTAAAGACACACCGCAGTAGTGTTCACCATGCTTAGCTGCTCTGGATATACCATAGACGAGCCCTTTATGGCGATCACTCAAAATATTTAAATTTAATGGGGTTTCAAGGATTCCATCACGGTGTCATTAGGACATTGATATTAATCTTAAATTAATCTGGATAATTTTGTGCTACTTATTTGGCAACTTGAGAACCAGCATTCCATATGAAAGAAAGCATTATTTTGTATCAAAATTCAATAAAGAAAACTTGAATTCGTTAAAAGAAGCTACAAAATCTCTGGATTAGTGTTGCAGCCTGGCATTTTCCTTGAGGGAAGAAGAGTTAGCAATCCTATGAAAATCCTATAAAAAATGTTGTTAACTTAGAAAACATGCTTGCAGGAACTGGAAGCAGCCAGGAAGAGCATGACCAATGCTGACCTTAATTGTAAGGCTTTTTAAGTAATACCCCATGATATTTTCCACAAATACAGGCAATATCATTGATATGGGAATTATGTAGTGATTGGACAGAGTTTCTTCCTGCAGACTATGAGACTGATGAACAGTATCCTGGAACCAAATAAATCATCTTAAAATGTGTGTGTGCGCGTGCATACAATGTGATTTGGGGAACTGTAGTTTCATCTCATTGTATATGTACAGGGAAATGGTAACAAACATAAATCTGAACCTGTGCCCAATGAACATGCATTTAAGATCATTAACATTGTTTCCTCAAATGATGAGATTGTTTGGTTTTGAAGAGATTGAGATAGATTGTTCAAAGCCAATTGGAGTTTAAAAAATGAAAGATGATCACTTTCAGACATACAAGATTCTGAGAGGAATCTCAGGGTGATACATTTGATTCTAAGTGGAGAGTCCATACCGAGAGAATGTGTTCCCAGGTGAAGGGCCAGCCATTGAGGAGAAGTGTAGAGTGGTCTAATATTTGGAAACATCAATCTCATAAGGCTGTAGATACTCAATTATTGAGGATGTTCAGGATTGTGATGGACAGGATTTTGAATAAAGGGAATGAGGGGAGTGGGGATTGAAGAGGGAAATAGATTGAAGGCACCAGGTCAGCTTGGATGTGAATGAAATGAGCATCAAATTCAAGGGACATTTGGGCCAATGTAGGTTCTGCTTCTTGCATTTCCATGTGCTCAAAGTTACTGTTGTAAACATAAGAACATCAGAAAGGAGTTGATCAACTGGCCCATTGAGACTGCTCCACCATTCAATGAGATCATACTGATCTGGCCATGGACTCATTTCATGTCTTTTCGCCTTAACTCCTAGTTCCTTTGCTTTGCAAAAGTCTATTGATTGAGTTTTAAATACATTCAAAGAACCAGGTTCCACTGATTCCTTGGGCGGAGAATTGCACAGATTTGCTGCTCTCTGAAAATGTGCGAATGCAGTTCTCCAAATCTTGAGGCTGTACCCATTTGTTCTAGTCTCACCTGCCAGTGGGAACAACTTTCCTGCCTCTACTTCATCTGTCCCTTTCTCAATTTTATCCATTTCTATGAATGATTTTCAAAGGGAATGATTTGATTGATTTAATTTGTAAGCATTAACAGGTTTCCCATTCCACAGAGGCTGATTGATTGACCAAGATTTTACGTCAGCTTCCAGCATCTGCAGGCAAAAAGAGAGACTCCAGCTGATGGAATCTGGGGCAAAAGAAAGTCAATCTGCTGGGATGAACTCAATGGTCAAGCAGCATCTGTGGGAGGTTGGATGAGACAAGAACTAGAAGATGGGTTATGGGTGAAAGGTGTAATTTTTAAGGGGAATATTGGGAGGATCTTCTTCACTCAGAGAGAGGTGGGAGTATGGAACAAGCTGTCTGCTGAAATGGTGGGATGGGATCGATAACAACATTTAAGAGAAGATTGGATAGGTACAAGGATTGGAGGGCTATGGTCTGGGTGAAGGTTATGGGACTGGACAGAAAAATAGTTTGGCATGGACCAGATGGGCCAAATGATCTGCTTCAGTGCTGCAGTTTTTAAAAATATATTTTTCTTAAATTTTAGCCATATAGTATATTAACAGGCCCTTTCAGCCCATGAGCCTGTGCAGCCCAATTACACCCAATTGACCTATAAATCCCGGTACGTTTCTAATGATGGGAGGAAACCAGAGCACCTGAGGGAAACTCACGCAAAAGGGGAGAATGTGCAGACTCCTTACAGATGGCACAAGATTCGAATCCTGGTCCCAGTTGCTAGCCCTGTTACAGTGTTGCACTAACTGCTATGCTAACCGTTCAATGGTTCTTTAGTCAGGCAGCATCAATGGAGCGAGGAAGAAAAGATAAAGGTCCAGCTCAGACATTTCATTTGAAATAATTTTTTTAAAAATTTCAGTGAGGAAGAGAGGTGGAACTAGTTAAGGGAATGTCTGCAATTTGACGAAGACTGACTGTTGGTTTCAGAACTATCCAATTAACAATGAGAGGGTTTAAAATCTGCTTGTTGAAAATTAGAGATAAAGGAGCATTCTTGGAATACCCAGCAGGTCAGGCATCTGTGTGATGATGTGCCAAGGGCTGGTCACCTACAGGCACTTCTGTCAAGTTCTAAATGAGCCAGCCCTTTCTTGGGTACTCCTTTCCTGTCCCTGCCTTCATAATAGTTTGGCAGCTGTCTAAGGGCCCTGGATACATTGCCCTGCAAGCTGCTTTCGCTCTTCAGGATGGGGATAATCTTGCATTGCAGCTTTTTCATTTTGAACAAAATGTACTCCTCAAACATGGAAAATGATAAATAATGCAAACATGTCATCCTCAACGTGGGGAAGGATCCGAGAACTAAAATAAAGGGCCGATGATGGTAATATCATGAATAACTTACTTTCTCTTTGCATCAGAGGTTTCCACTTCTATGCTCCTCGATCTGTCTGTGATATTGCTGAGATTGTTTTTCTTTCCTGTCTTGCTGGATATTTCCTACCTGTCTGTGCTTTCTCTCTCTCTATCTCCCATGATTAACCCATCAGCCAGATGGCTTCACCCAATCGGAAAGCTTTCCCACAATCTGCCTATCACTCGGTCACCCTCTCTGCAACTTGAAAGAAGCCTCTTTTCTCTCTTTCACAGATCTAATGAAGGATCTTCAACCTGAAACTTTAACACCGTTTCTCTTTCCACAGATGCTGCCTGTCCTTCCGAGTGTTTCTTGCATAATCCTGGTTTTAATTATATGTATGGTTCATTTACTTTCTACGGTTCTGATTAGACCAGGATTGATCATGGTATTTGGCAAAAAAAGCTTCGCATAGTGATTAATTATGTTAACAATCACCCTTAGTGAAACAAATCAGCTCATGCTCAATTGCCTTTGTAATCCTACAATTCATGAAATGTATGGTTGCTTAACCAGTTTCTAATTATCCTAACTAATGTTTGTAGCCAGAAGGTTGTCTCTTGCATTAGAGCAGTTAATATTCCTTTCTCTCCCAACTAAACTATCCATGAAAACATATAAAACTTAATGACCATCAACCAGTAGCACTTACATCAACAGCAATTAAGTATTTGGAAAGGCAGGTGATGAAGCAGATCAGCCCCTGTCTGAGCAGCGACACGGATCCATTCAAGTTCACCTATCATGGCAACAGGTCTATGACGGGTGCCATCTCACCAGCTCTACACAAAGCCCTGGAACATCTAGACACCAAAGATGCATACATGAGGATGCTCTTTATCGACTACAATTCGACAAAACTGAACAGCAAACTCCAAGTCCTAGGAGTTAACACCCCACTGTTTAATTATCATGGATTTCCAGACCACTGTCAGTGAAGATTGGTAAGAACTTCTCCTCCACAATCTCCATCAGTACTGGAGCACCACAGGGCTGTGTTCTTAGCCCCCTGCTCTACTCACTTTAGACCTACAACTGTGTGACTCAGTACGACAATAACACCATCTACAATTTGCTGATGAAAGACGGTGGGTTGTATAAAGGAAGGGGATGAGTCAGCACACAGGATGGAGATTGAAAACTTGGCTGAATGATGCACCAACAACAACCTTGCACTCAATGTCACCAACACTAAGGAGCAGATTGTTGACTTCAGGAAAGGAAAGCCAGAGGTTTACAATCCAGTGTTTATTGGAGGATCAGAGGTGGAGAGGGTGAGCACATTTAGTTCTTGGGAGTCACTATCTCACAGGATCTTTCCTGGACCCAACAGACTAATGGGATCATGAAGAAAGTATGCCAGCATCTCTACTTCCTCAGGAGTTTGCAGAGGTTTGGTACCGAAATGGATTGAATATAAAGTATCTCTCTATGTGGATGATTTACTGCATTTTATTTCAAATCCTGAGGTTTCTATACCAAAAATATTAACTATGTTCATTCAGATTGGACAAATTTTGGGATATAAAATAAATTTACACAAGAAACCCTGGAAAATTTCTATTGAGGTGTAGTGGAAAGTGTGGTAAAAGCCCTCAGAATCATCAACTTACCACTCAGAAGGAGATGTTATGAAAGTCCCTTTTGATTACTGAGCTGTTTATATTTACCCCACCTTGCAACACTTGGCTAGATCATTGCAAATTAGGCACAGCAAGTCCCGTTTCAAGTCACTTGAGGGTTTTTGGTTACATCACCTCTTAAAGCATTACTTAGGATTCCCAACTCTCCCCCATTCCCATCTACCCATGGTTCCACAGGTCAGATCAACTCTCCTCATTCTTAAACATTTAGCCTGAAGTTTATGAACCCTATATACCTCTCTGCTCAAGGTCACAGTTCTACCTTCTACACACTATCTAGATCTCATAATCTGACAAATCTTGGGTAATATTCTCTTTGGTAATCTCTATTGTACTCAAAGAACTCAGACAAAACTCTCCTTACAACAAAACCCTAGCACATCTTCATAAAGCACTCTGTACTCTCAATGGAGCTATTACCCTACACCCTTCTTGCTATATGATGACCAGAATAATAACCACCATATTGCAGTCGCCATGATGTGGCTCATTTTAATCCACTCTTGCATGTTCTGCTGTACTGAGACTTATCGAGATAATATTCAAGTTTGCGCTCTTGTCTATCCTATCTAATTCCCTGTTGTCAGGGTCCTCTGTTCTTCCATAATTCTTAGCATCCCATCATCCAGTTATTCCTCTGGAGATCTCCCATCCTCAACATTCTGAAATGAAGTGGTATTTATTTTACAGTTCCAACCTGACTCACTTGACTTGTTTCAAGCTGTTGCGCAATTTCAAATGACACTGGACAACAATTTTTTTTCTAAAGATTTGCTTCCTGAAAAAAAATTGGGGATTATGATAGACAATTTCAAGTTGAACACAAAGATAATTTCAGATTTGCTGTAGTATGCAGGAAGTTGGAGTAACATTAAATTAACTTTAATGAATTTAATACGTTTAATTGCATAATGATGCTGGCACATTGCGTTAGTTTGTCGTGGTCGCGCACTTACCTTTATCAGAGGGAGGAGAGTGAGAGTGACAGGATCACCTGTGTGACAGTGAGCCAATGAGGTCAGAGGAGTCTAGTTGGGTGGTGTTTGGGGAGTTGAAAAATGCAATATTGTGTCTAGTGAATAATAAAGAAAGTTGACTTCACGATGTGCTGGAAGAAACAAGTGAGTGTGTTCTTTACTTGTAAGCTGTGGTAAATCAATACTGTTAGAAGTGTTGACCCCATGAGTTCATAGTATCTTCTATTTTAAAATGGATAGTGATGAGGATTAACCTTTTACAGGAAAAGTTGGGCAGGTCAAACTAAAGATTTCCCCCTTTTTTTATTAATAAAGCATCAGCATTATTTGTGATCCTTGAAACATATTTTTCTGCACATAGTCTGATGAGTCAGAAGGTGAAATATGGTTTACTTGTGGAGTGTCTTCCAGAGCAGATTGTAATGGATCCAGATGGCAATCTCCCATGCTTAATGCGGCTATTCTCTGGCATACTCAGCCATCTAGGGAGACTCGTATTACCAAATAACTAGCTGATGGCAACCTTCACAGATGTTGAGGAGGAGGAACAGGTCTTGTTGAAGGTGATCTCTTGGAAACAGAGGTTTCTTCGATGTTTACCTTGCCATGTTCAAGAGCATTTGGTGAGTCTCTTGAGAATGTCCATCCTCGAATAGTTGGTGGATCCTGTTGACCTTGTTATGTCCATGACCCTCTGCATTGAAGATAGAAGGACTGTTTTTTTTTCCTCATAGTCCACAGGGACAAATGGAATGGGAACAAATGCTTACTGCACCTTGTGAAGTCTCATCAGCTTCTCAATCGAAGGTAGTACCAACATCTTCTCAATCGAAGGTAGCACCAGTACCATATCAATCAAAGAGTTGAAGTCAGCATTAACAACAGGTGGTGAAGCATCTACATGGAGCGCATGTCTGCCCATGGTTCTCCTTGGAGAGCATACTGCTGTTAAGGCAAATATTGGATGTCCTGTCGAAGAGCAAGTATGTAACACTATGTTAACCTTGCCAGGCAAGTTTCTGAATCTGAGTCCAAGCTCAACACTCTATGATTTGGCTAGTTATGTTGATCGCCTTTGAGAAAACATGAGCTTAGTCCAACCTCCTCCTACGCAGTAGACACCTCCTGCAGTGTCTGTGCCGTTACAAGTTCATCTGACATAAAAATGTTTTCCTGCTGATATTTGTTTGTACTCAGCTGCTGAAGCCTTTCGTGTCAGTGTCCAACAACAGTCAGCCAACATCAATGCTGTCCCGTGCCCGCAATGTCCTGGTTCAATCTTTCACCATTTTCTTTCTTCTTTCTTTCTTTCTTTGGCTTGGCTTCGCGGACGAAGATTTATGGAGGGGTATGTCCACGTCTGCTGCAGGCTCATTGGTGACTGACAAGTCCGATGCGGGACAGGCAGGCACGGGTGCAGCGGTTGCAAGGGAAAATTGGTGGGTTGGGGTTGGGTGTTGGCTTTTCCCTCCTTTGTCTTTCGTCAGTGAGGTGGGCTCTGCGGTCTTCTTCAAAGGAGGTTGCTGCCCGCCGAACTGTGAGGTGCCAAGATGCACAGTTGGAGGCAAGATCGCCCCACTGGAGGTGGTCAATGTGGCAGGCACAAGAGATTTCTTTAAACAGTCCTTGTACCTCTTCTTTGGTGCACCTCTGTCTCGGTGGCCAGTGGAGAGCTCGCCATAGAACACGATCTTGGGAAGGCGATGGTCCTCCATTCTGGAGACATGACCCACCATATTAATCATTGAATGCACCGAGATCAGCAGGGAAGAAGTCCAAGTGCAAATGCAGAAAATGAATTTTCAATGACATATTGCACTTCATTTTTTATGCTTAAAGTATGTTAAAAATAGGACAGGAAATCACAAAAATAAGTTCTATCTAAAAAGGCATGTGTTAGGAAAATGTTGAGGTGATTTTCATGATCAGCAGACCACATTCCATAAAATGCATCCAAAAGTGTTCAGGAAGCAAAATCTTAATTGTCCAGTGTTATCTGCAGAATAAGAATAGCTCAGTGAAAAATAAGATTTTCAGATTGATTTCCTTCTTTCAATTTGCACTTTTTTTTCCACAACACTTTCTGCAGATTGAATCAATAGACTATCAACTGGTTAGAGCCCAAACTCCTCGCTAATCTGCCACTCACCTGTCTCGTCACTCACCTCTCTCACTAGTCTTCTGATTCCTTATTGGCCTCATTAGCAGCCTTAGAACTCACAATGTCGGAGAGGAAATACTTCATCCCTGATCTTGAGAGCCTGTCTGAGTAGCCCTGAAATTCTTGTCCATATATCACTGTATTCAATTAAACTGAGTCCATTGAGTGGATCTCAGCAGCATTCCAGATTTGCTCTATCTGCTGATTTCAGTGATTTCTGTGTGGAGCCAGTTTCACATGTTGTCTGGCTTCATCAACAGGTAATGCACCCTGTCCACCTGCACTGTGCCCTGATGCTTGAGGTAGAGAGTGTCTGCAGTGGCTATAGTCAAGTGCTCTGCAGCACCATCTGCCCTGGGAGAGGGAAACGATCGGCTGACTATGGATGACAGCAGACATTGTGTGCGTGGATACAGTGAGATGCTCAGGGAATGCAATGGGTTAGGCAGCATCCAGGCAAGAAATAATCACTCAGGTGCAGAACCTGAACTGGTGGCAAAAGAAATAATGTATATGATATCCTTATCTGGGCTCGAGGTCAATGAAGGATGCAGACATAGACACAGATCATGCTGTCAGGATTGCATGATCTAAGGTGGAGTGTTCCTTCCTAACCCATCACAGCTATGGATGGGCAGCATTGATGTTTATTGCAATGAGTCCATTCCAAACATTTAATCATGAAGAAGACTTTTGGCTTCAACATCCTTTCAGGAAAAGTGTTCTAAACCTCTGTGTTCCTCTCAGTGAAAGGAAACCTTCTCCCTGTGCCTTCCTTTAATTAGCCTCTGCGAATTTATGCTGTCCCTGGAAAGTAAGTAGTTATTCCCTATCCTCTCCATTTAGGCTTCTCGGACACATCGGCTATATCTCCTACATCAGTTCTCTGCTAAAACTGTGGCATGTTGGGGTAAGTCTACATGTCCTTTCCAGGGGCATTACATCATTCTTTTAATGGGCAGGTCATGATATTGTGTGGTCATCCAACATATGGATAATCTTCTTGTTCTAATTTTTCATCACCAGGCTAATAAAGGGAAGTATCACATGTGCTTTCTTAACCACTGTACCTACACATCTTGCTGCCTTCACTTATCTGTGGTCATGCAATCTGAAGTCCACTTCATTCTCCACACGTCACAGTTCTATTTTCTCCATTACACTGTTGTCCTCCTCCAAATGATTGTCTCACAGTTCACTTAAGTGAATTTCATTGGTTGCTTCTTTGCCCACTTCTTTCAGCCCTCATCTTTCCTCTGCACATTGCAAAGATCTTCATTGTGAATCCCACATCAAAATTATTGATGCAAGTGACCTTGAAATTAGCCCTCCAGAATCCCACTGCAAAGAGCCTTCCTCCTACAGAAGGCATCAACCATTGACCATTGATTGTTTTGTGCCATTGAGTCAATGTCAACTTAAACTTGTCACTTTCACTCTGTTGACCAGTCTTTAGATGGGTCTGTCCCAGAGTCTTGCTGTCATTAATGTTGAGTTTATCCAATGTGCAATATTGTACTGAATAAATAATCTTTGGATTATTCTCCAATAATTTGATTGTTATCAGGGGAGGTTGCCTGTTCTGTGTTGAATTTTCCAACAGTCCTGTTACATTGTGTCGGGAACAAAAAGAATGAAAATTAGTGGTGAAAGCTCATGCTTCTCCTATTACTTTCCTTCACAAATTGGGGCTCAAAAATCATCAAATATTATAATATTTATGCCAGCTAGTATGACACTATTTCCCCTTTTTCATCACAGTCTACATTATAGCCAGAGATGAGAGGTCAAGTATCCCAACAGGCATTGAGATAACTCTCTGCTACTGAGATGACAATGCTGAAACCAAGAACAAAGAATATATAATGATCAATACCTAGTAAGTCTTAATGTGAACTATGGCAGCACTATAGCTCTGGTCTTAGACAGAACCAACGGAAGGGTAGCTGGAAGCAGAATTAACTATGAAGACTCTCCCTTTGGACTGAGAAGAGTCTTGTTTGCCATACCTGGTACTGTCTGAGCGGAGTGTGTGTGTGTCCTCCCTGTGACCTGCATAGATTTTCATTGGGTGCTCTGGTATCCTCCCACGCTCCAAAATGTATGGGGTTGATATGGATCAATTGGCTGTAATTGAGTGGGATGGCTTTCATGGCCCAGAAGGGCCTTCTAATGTGCTAAGATTTTGAAAATCCTGGAATGCCAATTGTGGAGGATGCTTTGCATTGTTGCTGGCCCAGATCTAAGTTAAGGAAGGTAAAAGAAGTGTTTAGTTGACACAGTCCTTGAATTAGTGACAGTTTGAATGATTAGCTTTGGTGCCACAAGAATCCTGAGTCTGCATAAGAACAAATTAGACTTCTGAAGATTAAAGGATGAAGAATCTTGAAGTGTTGTTTCAGACAGAGCGGGGAGAGGAACACTGGACAACAGGCAGGAGGTCATATGGATGGGAGGGCAGAAAAGGAAAGAGCTGGAAAGTGATAGGGGAAAGGGATAGCTTTCAGAGTGGAGAATGACTGATTTGGGGAGCTGGAGGAAAGGAGACAGAGGGATAGGGAAAGAGAGGGAGAGAATCAAGGTAGGGGCATAACAGAAACCAGTCCTCCTCCCCCTGCCCATCCACCCACTATTTTATTTAGATTCTTTCCTGCTTTTTGCTCATAGCTTGACAAAATTTCTGAGATATCTACTCAAGCCACTGCAGATTGGGGGTCACGAGCAGTGCTGGAGAACTAATCCATTGGGAGGTGTATAGATGGGTAGGGCTCTCTATAGCATGCACCTCAAAGGGAAACATTGTGGGTCATTTGAACTAATTTTGTAAATAGCTTCTGTAACTTATGTGCCATGCAAGCTTTTCAGGGGAGGAATGGCAGGTATTATTTGTTTTAACCCTCTGTAGTTATGGCTGTTGGTAGTTATTTTAACTTGTACAATAGTGAAAAATCAGTTTCCATGTGGGTGTGCATATCCTGTGAGTATTTGTTACCCTTTGTAAATAAAATTCACGGTTTAATACCACCACATGTTCAGGGCGGTCATTCTTTGAACCCTTCAAACTTGTTCCCTACCAAACCTGCTCTCAACTTAAATGCATGATTTCTTGCATGTTACATTTTTACAATGGGAAAACAAATCTGCATTCTACCCTATCAATGCCTCTCATAAATTTGCAAACTTCTGTCATCTCCCCTCAGCTTCCAGTGCTCTAGAGAAAACATTGGGTTTATCTAACCTCTCCTTATAGATCATATCCTCTAATCCAGGCAGCATCCTGCTAAATCTGTTCTTACCATTACCAAAACCTCCACCTCCTTTTTGAGGTGAATTGCACATAATTCTCCAGATGTGGCTGAAACAAAGTGTTATGTGCAAAATGACTTTCTTACTCAATAATCTGCCTAATGAAGGCTGCACCTTCTTTATTGCCTGATCTACTTGTATTTTCTTGCTCAACAGCTTGTTATCCAAAGAGTCAAACAATAGTTTCTAATGCTTGGAAAATCTGAAAATTCTGGATTACAATTCTTAATTTTCTCCTCTGCCCAAAACATGCAAGGTTTCACTGAGATTGCAATTTTGGAGAAAGGTATTAATTTTGTATGTTCTTAGACAATCTCATTTTAATTTTAACATTTTGAGAGATAGAAACTATTAAGCAATCTTCAATATTTTCCAAAGTGATGGTGATCAGTATAAAGAAATCTCTCAAACTGTAGTTACCTTTTTTGATTTATTCATTCTGTCACTCATTTAAGAGCTTGCAAAGACACAATGATGTCCCTTTTTTGGAAACACTGTTTCACTTGTAAATGTGTTACATGAATGAAAAGTTGTCCATTGTCAACATCACATGACAATCAGGGTCAAACACCTACAGTGTAGCTCCCCATTCACACACCACCAGTATTATACTGATAATTTGCAAACAATGAATCAAAAATTGCAAAGCATTTATAGCACCAGAAGATTGTTGTTAAGACTTCAGTAAAATGAAAAAAACATGAGAAATATTACATTTTGTGAAAATTGCACACCTCCAGGTGTGCCCACCCTAGATTGCACACATCAGATTGTTGAGTGGCTTGTTGCATCTCAGAGAACCCAGGAGACCAGAAATCACGCTGGTGGTCAGTGGAGCAACAGACACTCTGCCACCAAGAGCTCAGCAGGTCAATCAATGGGAGAAAAGGAATTGACAACGTCTGGCAGTGCAATCGCTCTGTATACAAGAAACATGAGATATACGTGTTGCGTGTGGGAAGCTGTTGCATTCACTATGTCCAGTTATGTCCACTAAATCCCATTCTATGATCAGTATTTCTGAACTCTATTATGACCTTGTGGGACCATGGACGTTATGTGGCACATATATATATATATATATATATATATATATATATCATGTATATACAGTGCTGTGTATCGTGTATGTATGAGTGTGCACCATGGTCTGGAGAAACATTGTTTCATCTGTTTGTATATGCACAGTCAGATGATAATACATTTGAATGTGAACCAGTGAACCATTAGCTTATGGAGGTTTTAGGACTTGATCTTCAAACACTTTTCATTCAGTTGCTAAAAGCTGGTACTGGTGAAGGCAAACTTCATCATCAATACCTACTGTTCTGAAAGGTCAATTCCTATTAGAAAGTGGTCCACATTTTCTGGACCAGTGCTATTGGAGGGTTGTGCTGTGTGGCAGGAGCTGGTTGGGAGAAGATTCTTATCTTGTGGATAATTCATGCAAGGTTAACTTTCTCGCATGCTTTAGTATAAATCAATGATGACTTGGAGCTTGACCCATTAATATGTGCAGCCCCAAACATTGTCCACTTGCTGTGACAATGAATGAAGCTGGAAGAACCTTGAGGTATGTAATTCTAGAGTAAAACACAAAAGTCTGCAGATGCCATGATTGAAGTAAAACACAACGCTAGAGAAACTTAACAAGTCAAACAGTGTATTTTATATAGATCTATATAGATGCCTGCTGAGTTTCTCTTGCATTGTACTTAACTTCTTTCCCAGAGCAAACATAATCTACAAGTGTTTCTGTGTGTGTGTGTGTGTGTGTGTGTGTGTGTGTGTGTGTGTGTGTGTGTGTGTGTGTGTGTGTGTGTGTGTGTGTGTGTGTGTGTGTGTGTCTGTGTGCGTGCGCACGGATTTCTGAAAGCTCATGTGAGTGCCTGTGTAGGTGCATTTGCTTATCATATCTTGCCCACTTGGATCTCTGCATTAATCTCCATCGAGCAGAGCTTAGTTCCTATTCACTCGGATCCTTTTCCACTGGATTAAAACCTTGCAGCTTGATGTGATGTAACATGTCTACAAGTGTCTATCCCATGTAAAAGAGAGCAAATATGGACAAAGTTCACTCCTTAGTTTGAAGCTCAGGACCCAAGAGCTTCCTCTTGGAAAATTCCGACAGTGTTTGAATCACTAGAACCTCTAGATTCAGGTCCTCTGACATCACCAAGCTCAGGGAAACTACAGCAAGGTGGAAGTACTACTCAGAATCAAACCAAACTCCCCTTCATCAACTGTGTCGACACCTCCCACTCTTGAGAAAGCTGGCCACATATTAAAGGATCCATTCAATACCAATTATACTATTTCCTCTCTCCCATCAGGTTGAAGGTACACAAGTTTGAAAATACCAACCTCCAGATTCAAAGGCAGTTTCCTTCTTGCTGTTATCAGACTCTTGAATGGACCTTTCATTTGAAAAAAGATGATGCTTTTTGCTGTTTTTTGGTGAGGCAACAATAAGTAATTAATGGACAGGAGACAACCACCCTAAAGAACAAAGCATACCTTTTTCTGAAAGGGATAGTCAGATGAGGAATGCCATATCATGAATGAGCTGAATTGCCAATATGTTCAAAAAGACTCCAAGATGACCTTCCTGAATCACTAGAACCTTGCTCCTTGATGGCTGCAATTCAAGCTGGAATTCAATAAATCTCTTCACTCCGCTACCATTGAGAAAAAGGTACAGGAGGCTGAAACAAGCACTCAGTGGCACAAGTCAGCTTCTTCCCCACTGCCATCAGATTTCTGAATGATCAATGAACCAAGACACTCCCTTACCTTGACTTTTCGTGCACCATGCTTATTTATTATTTGTAAGGTGGTTTAGATGAATGTTTACATTGTGATTCTGCCACAAAAATGAATTTTGTGACTTGTTCATGACAATAAATTCTGATTCTGATTTTGATTCTGTCACTGAAATCATCAAAACTCAAAGAGCTTGGCCATTCTAAGGACTTTGCTCATTATTAATTACTGAATATTCTTTTCTGTACTAGACAGTCAGGTTTTTTTTAACATTTTTTTCTTTGTTTACATTTCTCTCTTTTATATGCAGACAGTATCTTTCTTCAGTACATTTTACAGTTACCAATAAGTAGAAATTACGCCTGGCCCACTGGAAAAAAGGAATCTCATGGTTGTATGTGATATCATGCATGCACTTGGAAAATAAATTTGAACTTTGAACTTTCAATAATGAATACTTGGATTAATCACCCATTCAGTGCAAAGCCTGATTGTTCTTGGATCCATTCCTAATGCTTTTTATCTATTGTTTCTTTCAATTAGTGGCCAACAAGCAAGGCCAGGAGCCCTAGCTGATTTTATTTCTGTTCTGTCTGCATTGGCACTCAGGGGCTGATTATAACCTCCGAGTCCAGCCTGGTTAACATCGCTAATTCTGTCTCTATTGGTGAATGATGTTGCTTTACCACAACATGACAGATTAATTACCAGCAAACTATCTGGATCCCATGTTTACTCATATCTGATTCGAAGTTCAGAGAACTGCAAAAGACTGATGGAAACATAGTTAATCAATTTCTTCTATATTTTATAAATACCAGCCTCATGTAGGCAGCTCCAATCAACTCAATATTTTGTCTTAATTATTAGGGCAGCACAATTAGTGTAGAGGATGGCGTGGTTAGTGTAGCGGCTAGTGCGACACTACTACAGTGCCAGCAACCTGGTCTCTAATCCACTACTGTCATTGAGGAGTTTGTTTGTTCTCTGTGTCACACCATGGGTTTTCTCTAAGATCTCCAGTTTCATCCCATGTTTCAAACGGTTCATAGGTTAATTGGTCACATGGGTATATTTTGGTGGTGCATGCCTGTGGGCTGAAGGGCCTGTCACTGTACTGTATCTCTAACTTAGCTCTAAATTAAATGAAATCAAAATTTCAAGTCACCCCAATTGGCATTGCAGAAAAACTGGGTTTGCATTGCAAAACTAAGCCTTCAGTCATGCTTGGAAGGTGTGGACATTGCTTCACACAGATTGTCTCTGAATGGGGGAGTCAAGGAAAAAGCCATTTGGTTCACCATCTCTATGGGAAGGAGACCTCCTGTCTGACATGCAGGAGCTTCTGGTGTAACTCAGGAGCAATTAGGGAGGGATAATGTGTCAGCCAAGCTGCATCTACATATTCAGCAAATAAATAATAAAACTGGAAAATGCCAACTTAAAATTGGGCTTTGGGCCTTGTAAGGTAAAAACATCATGAGTTGGGACCGGAGAAGGAGTCACCCAGTGCTAAGGAGTAACAGGATGCAGGTGTGACCTTGTACGCTCAAGATAAGTGTGGCAATAACAAGAATGATGTGCAGCAGACTAACAGAGAAGGGTAGCAACAGCTTATTCATTGGACAATGTAATGGTATGATAATTTACTAAGTGCGTGTCCTGGGGTATAAAAAAAATACCACTTGCTGATATTATTAGAATGCGCCTTCTCCAACTAACACTGTTAGTTGCAAGTGTTACAATCCAGTAATAAAGAACCTTGATTTCAACTCAGTCTGGTGTCTGACTCACTCATTCTCGAACAAAGCAGACCTAACAATTTGGTGACCCCGACGTGATGGGTGAGTGGACACTAGACGACGGTTTCTGTTTTTCTTGACAATCATCTCAGCCGGCTGACAAAAAGGTCCAGAGAAGCCTGTTTTAACAAAATTCTCTCTCTTAAAATCTTTATGATTGTCAGTAAGAACTGGAGATCGGACAAATTAGACGATCATAACTGAAGGTCGTCACCTGCCAGGATTGTAACACGTAAGTGTTTACAGACAAAACTATAAAAGTCCTTAAGGTGTTTTAGTGACATTTGATAAGTGCTTCGCCGACAAACTACTAGAGTTTAAAAAGTCTTTATTGTGACGTTGTAAAGTCAAATAGAGTGAGAAGGTGGTCTAAGAACAATTGGGGACCTGAGTTTTCTGCCCTAAACCGGTTATTAAGAGGAGAAATCTCCCACGTGAAGGTTGGGCTTTGAAAGAAAACGAAGGTTCAGGCTTATTGGTCTCAATTGTATAAGACTTGCTTATAAATGTCCTGTAGGTATGATAATGTCTGTACACTTGAAAACTTAAGAATTTATTTCCCAAATTCGCCGTGGTGGAATACCACAGCGGACATTAGAGACCTTGAGACGACAAAAAGAGTACTCAGAGATGCCTGCCTGGTGAACAAGGGCGACGACCAAAGACTGCAAAAGCTGTGTCTGGATCAGGTAGGAGATATCAAAGAAAAAGTTAACAGAATCTTAAGAGACACACGGTTTATTCGAAATATTTTTGACAAGTTAAATGAAGGTATTCGCAGCATCACCAAGGAGATAAAGTTACGTAAATTCATAGATTGGTACAGGGAAACTGGACAAAAATATAGCCCAAACACTTGGTTTCCTAGTTGTAACCTAATTTTCAGACCTCTTTGGTAAAACAGAGAGTGGAAGACGAGCAATCAGAGTATACAGGACAGTCTGAGGTCCACCGGAGGACCAGACTTGGAGACTATTTCACTAAAAAACTTTTGTCATCCGGCCTGCAAGGAGACATTTTTAAAGGCGATTTTTGTTAACATAGATCCTCTAAACGGACAAGAACCTAAATTAAGAGAGGCATTAGGAAGCGACCCCGCAGCAATGGCTGCACAGTTGCCTGCTAAGACCTTTGACCAAGTTATTATGGAAATTAATCATGAATTAGAGAAGTGAAATACCAGTAAAGAGGCATTGGAGAAACAAAGAATTCTCTGAAAATGTGTAGATTGCTGGAGGAAGATGGGGTGGTTACCCGGGAGCGCCGAGATGTTCCTGACAGGTGAGGGAAACAAAATTCTAAAGCGTAGGGTCTTAGATAAGCTGGTAGAAACAAAACACAGAAGGGAAAGGAAAAGTGCCTGTTTCCGGTTTCCAGCCACGAAGTGTCCAGGTTTGCTCTCTCCCTCCCTCCTTTCCCCCTCCCCCCTTTCTCTTCTCTCCCCCCTCTCTCTTCTCCCCCCCCCCCCCTCTCACCCACTCCCCCTCCCAATCCCAATCTGTGGCAGTGCTGCCCTGAAATCCCCAGGTGGGGCAGGGCAGAGAAATACAATTTGGTTTTAATTTTGTGCCCACAATTCCAGCTCCACATCAAATGGGATCCTGTTTTAGCCTCTCTCCCTCCCTCTTTCCCACACCCCCACCATTGTGGGATCAGGGCAGACATTGTGGGCTGACATGTAGCTCACTCTAGGTGGGAGGGAAGGAAGGAGTGGTGGTTCCCAGTGGTGGGAGACCAAATCTGATCCAGACCAGTGATCACAGGATGAGAACCTTTTAAAGGTGTAACCATGAAACGGAAGTGTTAATCTGAAGACTTTTTTCCCAGTTGTGCCAGTGCAAGGCATTTTCTCTCTCTATCTCTCGTGCTCTGTGTATCTGCCTCTCTATCTCTTTCTCTCGCTATGCTCTCTCTCTCTCTCTCTCTCTCTCTCTCTCTCTCTCTCTCTCTCTCTCTCGCTCTCTCTCTCACAGTCTCTGGATGTATGTGATGTCATGTATGTACTCTGACAATAAATCTCTCCGACATGATCTGGTTTTACGGAGACTTGTCAGGGCAGTCATGCTTCCCCAGGCTCTAAGTCTAATTAAGGTGGCAGGCCATTCCCTACAAAACAAAGGAAGGGAAAGGAAACACGGCGGCTGACAGAGCAGCCAAACAGGTTACTGGATATCAAGAACCTATACAGGGGATGATTCTGAGGTCCCATGGCAAAAAAGATGAATTAGAGAGAAGAGAAAATAGTAGTAAGTTGAGTGACCAAAAAAAGAAGGAGGGAGAGGGACCCCCACCAAATATTGAACACCTGATAGAAATACAGGAAAAAGCTAGCCCAAGTGAGAAAGAGGAATGGATGAAACGTGGTGCTACACGACAGGAGATCATCTATGACAATCGGATAGTACATGTCTGGCGCTCCCCGATAGGTACGATAGTTGCCCCCCGCCAATTACTTCCGCTATTATTTGAAGAAGCACATGGGCCGACTCACATTAGCGCCACCAAAACTTATAATACGCTTAAACAACATTGGTGGAATCCCCACTTACGCGAGCACATTGACAATTTTAGAGCTGAATGTACTATCTGCAATGGGCATAACCAAAGGATCACCTTACCCCACCCGCTTTTACGATTTCCAGTACCGATAGCCCCATGGAAAGAGATCTATATTGACTATACAGATATGGGTACTGACCTTAGGACAAAGGAAGGATACCGATATCTCTTAGTGGCGGTAGATAGGTTCTCACGGTGGGTGGAGGCTGTCCCAACGAAGAGGGAGGATGCGGATAGTGTAATAGGCTGGCTGACGCGAGAGTTGATACCCCGCTACGGGGTCCCCAGCAGAACATGCTCTGATAATGGGTCCCACTTTAAGAATGAGCTGATCCGACAGGTTGAAAAATACTTAGGGATCAAACACCGTTTCGGTAGTGTCTATAGACCTGAGAGCCAGGGGCTAGTAGAAAGGGCAAACAGGATGATAAAATCCAAATTCGGAAAGGTTTTGGGTGGGACCAGGTTGAATTGGGTCGAGGCATTGCCATTAGTACTGATGTCTATGCGACAAGAGAAGGCCAAAGATACCTTCCTGTCACCACACGAGATTCTAACGGGTCGACCCATGCCCGGTCCAAAGACTTATCCAGCCTGGGTAAAGAATTGGGAAGAAAGGGAAGTGGAACTGGACCATTATATGCAGATGCTGGGTAATATGGTTGCTTTAGTTTCACAACAGGTGGCGAATGCAAATAAGGAGAACCCGGACACTGAAGGAGTTCCAGTGAAGGAGGGAGACCTGGTGTATATCTGTAAACCAGGGAAGGTACATTGGACTGAAATTAGATGGACTGGACCATACACTGTTACCGCCGTGACAGTTAGGTCGGTAAGAATTGACAAACCAGGGGATAATAATTGGCATCATTTTGCCTTTTGCTCCAAGGCAAAACAACAAGTAGCGAGTATTGGAAAATATGATGAGACTCATAATTGGTGAAGGAATTAAATGCCCAATCTGGAGTCTCTAACCCTGTTTTGTCCTGGTTACATGGAGTGTTTGGGAAATGGGGCACAATGTTGGGACAACTTTTCCTAGGATTGTTCATTTCTGTATCCATTTTTATCACTTGTGGCTGTTGTTGTATTCCATGCATTCGAACGCTGGTCACGAGGACCATTGAGAGAGCCTTTGCCAACCACGATGAGCTGCCTCCAGAATATCAAGCTCTACAAGCTACAGAGCGGGACTATCTCACGTCACAGGAGGCGTCAAAAAATGCTGAGATTGATCCGGAGTCTGATGGAGAATTTGATGGGGAGGAGGAAGTATAAAATAGATTGTAGAACAAATATTATAAAATAGATTGTAGTACAAATGTTAACTTTTATCTTAACTAATTACAAATGCTTAGAAGGGATAGCCAGTTATTTGCTTGGGGGAAAACGGGGAGGAAACTTGTAAATGGGCAATGGGATTGGGGAAATGGATGGGGGATATACGCTAAAGAGGGTTGGGGGGAGCCCTCGCCCACCAGCCGAAAAACCCCGTGAACAGAACCCATATAGAGCTTGGCAATAATAGGCGAACTAATGTAACGTGGTGGTAGCATAGTCAGGGCAAGATTGTCCTCTAAAGAGGACAAAGGAGGGATTGTAAGGTAAAAACATCATGAGTTGGGACCGGAGAAGGAGTCACCCAGTACTAAGGAGTTACAGGATGCAGTCGCTCAAGATAAGTGTGGCAATAACAAGAATGATGTGCAGCAGACTAACAGAGAAGGGTAGCAACAGCTTATTCATTGGACAATGTCTTTGGCTTGGCTTCACAGACGAAGATTTATGGCGGGGGTAAAAGTCCACGTCAGCTGCAGGCTCGTTTGTGGCTGACAAGTCCGATGCGGGACAGGCAGACACGGTTGCAGCGGCTGCAGGGGAAAATTGGTTGGTTGGGGTTGGGTGTTGGGTTTTTCCTCCTTTGCCTTTTGTCAGTGAGGTTGGCTCTGCGGTCTTCTTCAAAGGAGGTTGCTGCCCGCCAAACTGTGAGGCGCCAAGATGCACGGTTTGAGGCGATATCAGCCCACTGGCGGTGGTCAATGTGGCAGGCACCAAGAGATTTCTTTAGGCAGTCCTTGTACCTTTTCTTTGGTGCACCTCTGTCACGGTGGCCAGTGGAGAGCTCGCCATATAACATGATCTTGGGAAGGCGATGGTCCTCCATTCTGGAAATGTGACCCATCCAGCGCAGCTGGATCTTCAGCAGCATGGACTCGATGCTGTCGACCTCTGCCATCTCGAGTACTTCGACGTTAGGGATGAAAGCGCTCCAATGGATGTTGAGGATGGACCAGAGACAACGCTGGTGGAAGCGTTCTAGGAGCCGTAGGTGATGCCGGTAGAGGACCCATGATTCGGAGCCGAACAGGAGTGTGGGTATGACAACGGCTCTGTATACGGTTATCTTTGTGAGGTTTTTCAGTTGGTTGTTTTTCCAGACTCTTTTGTGTAGTCTTCCAAAGGCGCCAAATGTTTGGCCTGGAAGTCAGCCTGAAGAAAACTGAGGTCCTCCATCAGCCAGCTCCCCACCATGACTACCAGCCCCCCCACATCTCCATCGGGCACACAAAACTCAAAACGGTCAACCAGTTTACCTATCTCGGCTGCACCATTTCATCAGATGCAAGGATCGACAATGAGATAGACAACAGACTCGCCAAGGCAAATAGTGCCTTTGGAAGACTACACAAAAGAGTATGGAAAAACAACCAACTTGGACAATGTAATGGTATGATAATTTACTAAGTGCGTGTCCTGGGGTATAAAAAAAACACCACTTGCTGATGTCGTTAGAATGCGCCTTCTCCAACTAACACTGTTAGTTGCAAGTGTTACAATCCGGTAATAAAGAACCTTGATTTCGACTCAGTCTGATGTCTGACTCACTCATTCTCGAACAAAGCAGACCTCACAACCTCAACATTAGATAAATGTGTCATCAAGGTCTGATTACTTCATTGACCACTCTCTCAGCTTTCAGTAATGGCCTCGCTAATGTCCTCATAACTTTTCAGGAACCTTTCCCCATGATTGAGTTGGATAAGGTTCAAAGGCCAAGGATCCTTTTAATGATATGTAATAATAAATAAAAATGTAATATACATGATATACTTCAACATTTGTCTACCTTAAGGTAAACCAAGAGTCACCATGACCATTGCCCGGTGTCCCGAACAATAGGAGAAAGAGAAGCAAAAGAGAATCCCTTCAGAGGCACTCAGTGTCCATGAATTCACCTCCAGTGTTCCCACAGCCTCTGCTGTTTCACAGACTGCTGCAGAATCCATTGGTAACCCAAGCTCCAGATGCACACCTCCGACATGATCAGGAAGGCTTTAGCCTTCACGGCCATTCAGGAACCCATATTGGCTTCAGAACCCTCTTAAAATCTTGGTTACCTATATAATCCTCTAAATCTTTTTCAGATGATGCCACAAAGGTAGGACGTGTTGTGGACAGCATAGAAGGTTGTTGTACATTGTGATGGGATACAGACAGGATGCAGAGTTGGGCAGAGTAGTGCAGAGAGAGTACAATCTAGAAAAGTGTAAACTGATGCATTTTTGAAGATCAAATGAAGATGAAGTACAATATTAATTGCATGATTCTTAGTAGTGTGGAGCAACAGAGTGATCTTGGGGAGCTCTTCATTGATCCCTGAAGGTGACGGCGTAAGCTGAGAGGATGGTTAAGGAGGTGTATGATGTTCTGATCTTTATTAGTTCAAGAATGTAATGTTGGAGGTCTATAAAGCTTTGGTGAGACCACATTGAGAGTATTGTGTTCAATTCTGATGCCTCATTATAAGAAGGATGTGGAAGCTAAAGGGAGAGTTCAAAGGAGATTTGTTAGGATATTGCATGGATTGGAGAACATGTCTTTAAAAATGGTTGAGTGAGCTAAGGCTTTTCTCTTTGGAGTGTCAAAGGATGAGTGGTGTCATAATAGAGGTATATAAGATTATGAAAGGCATTAATAGAATAGACAGACAGCACCTGTTTCCTAGGGTGGCAATGGCCAGCACCAGAGTACATATGTTTAAGGTGAGTAGAGGGAAGTTCAGAGATACTGTACACAGAGAGTGGTGGGCATATGGAATGCATTTCCTGGGGTGCTGATGGAAGCTGGTACAACAGGAACATTTAAAGGATTCTTAGATGGACACTTGGAAGCAAATAAAAATAGAGGATCATGGTCTCTGAGGGAGGGAAGGGTTAATTGCTCATGGAGTAAGTTTGTATTGATCGGCACAACATTGTTTGCCAAAGGGCCTGTACTGTGCTGTACTGTTCTATGTTCTATGGTCTTGAACCACTCCACTCCTTCCCAGTTGGATGGTAGCTAACTCATGTGACTCTGCCAGATTTAGTCATGGATGAACATAGACTCTGATATTCGAAGCATTTCCTCTGGTCATCCAAAGATCCTTCTTTGACTTTTTCCCATCTCACACCCACATGGGACCTCTCATCGAAATCCTCCTCAGTCAAAGCATCAGACTTTACATCTGAAATGACAATATTCAGCTCTGGTCAAACAACATCACCCTCCACTAATTCTAATTGTCAACCTGCTGATATAGCAGTACATGGTGAAGGAGACAAAGCTTCTCCAATTATTTATTGGGAAGGACACTACAACATTTTGGATCTGGGCACTGCTGTATTTGATAGCCTTGTGAAGTTGGTGATTTGCCATATGCTTGAACTGCTGAAGTCTTTCTTTGTTCATTTGTTCTGCTACAACTTCAATTCCCTAACTTCTGATCTGATCTTTCTTTCTGAAACCTTGAGAGCACAGCTGACCACAAGGTGAGTGTTGGATTAAAAGCTACAGCTTTTAAAAAGTACGATCTCCTAATTCACCTCTATAACAGCAGCATAGTCCTTACCGACCTCTGTGCATATGCATCTGTACCTTTGCCATCATGTGATTCCACTCATGTGAACTGCCTTGAAATGTTTCTCTCTATTTAAAGTGCCACATAAATAAATTAGCTGTCATTGTGGTTGCTCATGTCTTATTTATGGTCCGCTTGTGATCTCAGTTCACCCACTGATTAAGTTACTGGAATATATTTAAGATACCCATTCCTCAGCCTCTGGATCGATAACAGCAGAGATTTGGGTGCAGGAATTTGATGGATAAGGGGCAGATTAACTCCACTCTGCTGGTGCAAGGAGAAGCATGATTTTACTCCAAGGATACTTTGCAATGTCCTTGCAACTATTCCTACACATTCCAGCAAGAGCAATGATGAGTAGGTGTTACAGACAACCCTGACATCTCCCTGAAATCTATCTAACTGTGGAGATGGATCTAATTTCTAAGAAGTCATAGGAGAATTGGCTTGTCGGATATGCTATCAAACTTCTTCAGGTGCAGTGTGGAAAGTACACTGACTAATTGCATCCCAGCCTGGTTTGGGAATTTGACTACCCAGGAATGTGGGAGGCTACAGAAGGTAGCAAACATAACAGGTCCATCACAGGCTTCAACCTCCATTCTATTGCAGACATTTATGAGATGCTCCCTCAAGAAGGCAGCCAACATCATCACAGACCCCCCCATCACCCTGGTCACAAACTCTTCTCACTGCTACCTTCTGGCACAAGGTACAGAAGCCTTTAAACTAGCACCTCTTGGTTCAAGAACAGTTGATTTGCCACAGCTATCAGGCTTTTGCACATATCCCCTTGGTTCACTATTAAATACATCACAAAGGACTGATTGCTCAATTGCAAGTCCCGTTTTTTGCACTTGGATTATTGAGAATATCTATCTCTCTATCTTATGTTTTCATTGTCTCGTTTAATTTAATAAAATTAGTTTACTATTGTAGCTTTTCTTTATAAACACCTGTTCAGCTGTAAGTGAGAATTTTGCTAACAGCAGACACGGCGCGATTAGCTTTATCACTTTCATCATCTAACTGAATGAAGAATGGGACAGGGGTTATCTTTCAAATGGAGACTCAAGATTTTGAATGGGAAGCAGAGCAAGATAACCTCTTTACCATGCTCTCACATGCATTCAGCTTCGTTGGAGAAGTGAGAATGCACTCAATCAATTCCTGACTGATGTCAGCTAACTGAAATGTCCAATGTTACCAGGCTTGCAAGGAGGGCGTCGCACAGGTTCCCAATCCTGAAGGGATGATTATTCACTAATTGTCTCCTGAATCAACCTCACACTGGTAAAATTATGTTGTCTTTGCTTTGTACTAACAGATCTCAGCATGTAATGCTGAAATTCTGTACCATGTTTAGTTTGCTGTACTATGCATGGGGTGACTGGCTGGACTACTTGCAATACAAACTTAATAACTTAATTACTCCATCTTGGTACTTGAATCAATTGGTGGGATAGAATAACATTATAGTTAAAATACTTTACCAGTAGTCAGAATTCTACATATGAGTTTTAATCTCACAGGGAAGTGAGGGATTCAAATAATAAAAAAAGATCAAAGAAATCTATCTTTCAAATGGTGAACCCAAAACTAACAGATAACTAAATATCCAATTTGTTCACCATAATCTTTGGGATTGAAAATCTACTGTCCCCAACTGGTCTCTGTGTTTGTAAACCAGCCAAGTGGTCTACTCTGGGCTGTCTCTTCAAATCTGGGCTAGTGAAGGATGGACAATAAATGCTGGCATTATTAGTGATGTTTACGTCAGGATGGACTATAAATGCTAGCATTTTGAGTGGCGCTTATTTAGGAATAGACAATAAATGAAAGCTTTGCCAGTCATGTGAATGAACAGTCAAGATGTAAATTTTAGAAACAATGGCCTCAATATGGTATCTATGTTAACCTCGTGAACCATTCCATTTTCTGCTGGATGGACAGGAGAGGCAGGGGTTAAATTAAGTTGTAACAGAGTCTTGTCTGAGGTGATGACAATGTATCTGTAGATACCAGAGTCTGTAGCAAAAATCAATCTGCTAAAAGAGCTCAACAAGTTGAGCAGCCTCAATGAGGTGGGGGAGGGGTGGTGGTTGAAGTTTCAGGACAAAACTTTATCAAGGCCAATGACTTAGTCAATGGATTTGTAATATTTTTAAGCCACATCTGGCAACATATCCTGAAGGCAAAGTGTCTGTGCCCGATCTGCTGGAACCAGCAGCTGCATCATTCTATTGCTGCCTCGTTTCCCAGAGGAAGCAGTGATCTCATAAACCCTTCTTTCTCTCAGCCCATTTGGAAATGATAATGCGCTTTCAATACCAAAACTGTGAATGAATAACAGGCCACACTGTCTCTTACAAGTTCAAATTCAAGATCAAGTTTATTATAGAACATAGAGAATTACAGCAGAGTCCAGGCCTTTCCGCCTTCGATGTTGTGCTGACCCATATATCTTCTTCTTCTTCTTCTTTGGCTTGGCTTCACGGACGAAGATTTATGGAGGGGGAAAATGTCCACGTCAGCTGCAGGCTCATTTGTGGCTGACAAGTCCGGTGCGGGACAGGCAGACACGGTTGCAGCGGTTGCAGGGGAAAATTGGTTGGTTGGGGTTGGGTGTTGGGTTTTTCCTCCTTTGCCTTTTGTCAGTGAGGTGGGCTCTGCGGTCTTCTTCAAAGGATGTTGCTGCCCGCCAAACTGTGAGGCGCCAAGATGCACAGTTTGAGGCGATATCGGCCCACTGGTGGTGGTCAATGTGGCAGGCACCAAGAGATTTGTACCTTTTCTTTGGTGCACCTCTATCACGGTGGCCAGTGGAGAGCTCGCCATATAACACGATCTTGGGAAGGCGATGGTCCTCCATTCTGGAGACGTGACCCACCCAGCGCAGCTGGATCTTCAGCAGTGTGGACTCGATGCTGTCGACCTCTGCCATCTCGAGTACTTCGACGTTAGGGATGAAAGCGCACCAATGAATGTTGAGGATGGAGCAGAGACAACACTGGTAGAAGCGTTCTAGGAGCCGTAGGTGATGCCGGTAGAGGACCCATGATTCGGAGCCGAACAGGAGTGTGGGTATGACAACGGCTCTGTATACGGTTATCTTTGTGAGGTTTTTCAGTTGGTTGTTTTTCCAGACTCTTTTGTGTAGTCTTCCAAAGGTGCTATTTGCCTTGGCGAGTCTGTTGTCTATCTCGTTGTCGATCCTTGCATCTGATGAAATGGTGCAGCTGAGATAGGTAAACTGGTTGACCGTTTTGAGTTTTGTGTGCCCGATGGAGATGTGGGGGGGCTGGTAGTCATGGTGGGGAGCTGGCTGATGGAGGACCTCAGTTTTCTTCAGGCTGACTTCCAGGCCAAACATTTTGGCAGTTTTCGCAAAACAGGACGTCAAGCGCTGAAGAGCTGGCTCTGAATGGGCAACTAAAGCGGCATCATCTGCAAAGAGTAATTCACGGACAAGTTTCTCTTGTGTCTTGGTGTGAGCTTGCAGGCGCCTCAGATTGAAGAGACTGCCATCCGTGCGGTACCGGATGTAAACAGCGTCTTCATTGTTGAGGTCTTTCATGGCTTGGTTCAGCATCATGCTGAAGAAGATTGAAAAGAGGGTTGATGCGAGAACACAGCCTTGCTTCACGCCATTGTTAATGGAGAAGGGTTCAGAGAGCTCATTGCTGTATCTGACCCGACCTTGTTGGTTTTCGTGCAGTTGGTTAATCATGTTGAGGAACTTTGGGGGGCATCCGATGCGCTCTAGTATTTGCCAAAGCCCTTTCCTGCTCACGGTGTCGAAGGCTTTGGTGAGGTCAACAAAGGTGATGTAGAGTCCTTTGTTTTGTTCTCTGCACTTTTCTTGGAGCTGTCTGAGGGCAAAGACCATGTCAGTGGTTCCTCTGTTTGCGCGAAAGCCGCACTGTGATTCTGGGTGAATATTCTCGGCGACACTAGGTATTATTCTATTTAGGAGAATCCTAGCGAAGATTTTGCCTGCAATGGAGAGCAGCGTGATTCCCCTGTAGTTTGAGCAGTCTGATTTCTCACCTTTGTTTTTGTACAGGGTGATGATGGTGGCATCACGAAGGTCCTGAGGCAGTTTTCCTTGGTCCCAACAAAGCTTGAAAAACTCATGCAGTTTGACATGCAGAGTTTTGCCGCCAGCCTTCCAGACCTCTGGGGGGGGGGATTCCATCCATACCTGCTGCTTTGCCACTTTTCAGTTGTTCAATTGCCTTATATGTCTCATCCTGGGTGAGGACCTCATCCAGCTCTAGCCTTAAGGGCTGTTGAGGGAGCTGGAGCAGGGCGGAATCTTGGACTGAGCGGTTGGCACTGAAAAGAGATTGGAAGTGTTCTGACCATCGGTTGAGGATGGAGATCTTGTCGCTGAGGAGGACTTTGCCGTCTGAGCTGCGCAACGGGCTTTGGACTTGGGGTGAGGGGCCATACACAGCCTTTAGAGCCTCGTAGAAACCCCTGAAGTCGCCAATGTCCGCGCTGAGCTAGCTGGGTTCACTTGGCGAGGCTAGTCCACCACTCATTTTGGATCTCCCGGAGTTTGCACTGAAGGTGGCTGCATGCGCGACGGAAGGCTTGTTTCTTCTCTGGACAGGACAGCTTTGTAAGGTGAGCCTGGTGGGCAGCTCGCTTCTTTGCCAGCAGCTCCTGGATTTCCTGGCTGTTTTCGTCGAACCAGTCCTTGTTTTTCCTGGAGGAGAAGCCCAGTACCTCTTCAGTGGATTGCAGTATGGTAGTCTTCAACTGATCCCAGAGGGTTTCAGGGGACGGGTCCGTGAGGCGGATTGCATCGTCGAGCTTTGCTTTGAGGTTTGCCTGGAAGTTTCCTCTCGCTTCGTCTGACTGCAGGTTTCCAACATTGAACCTCTTTCTGGGGGCTTTACTGTTCCTGGGCTTTGGCTTGAAGTGAAGGTTGAGCTTGCAGCGAACCAGCCGTTGGTCATTATGGCATTCCGCGCTGGGCATGACCCTGGTGTGGAGCACATCTCGTTTGTCACTTTCTCGCACCAGGATGTAGTCCAGGAGGTGCCAGTGTTTGGATTGGGGATGCATCCAGGTGGTCTTAAGGCTGTCCCTCTGCTGAAAAAGGGTGTTTGTAATGACAAGTCGCTGTTCTGCGCAGAGCTCCAACAGGAGGCGCCCATTGTCGTTGCACTTGCCGACGCCGTGCTTGCCCAGGATTCTTGGCCAAGTTTATGAGTCTTTGCCGACGCGAGCGTTGAAGTCGCCAAGGATGACAACCTTGTCGGCTGTAGGGGTGCGTTGGATGAGGTTGCGCAGGTCAGTGTAGAACTTGTCCTTTTCTGCTGGTTCCGCCTGGAGGGTTGGAGCATAGACACTGATGAGGGTGATGCAACGCTTGTTTTGAAGGGGTAGCCGCATGGACATGATTCGGTCCGAGTGGCCTGTCGGAAGGTTTTCGAGTTTGGAGGCAATGAAGTTCTTGACCATGAAGCCTACACCAGATAGGCGTCGTTCATCTGAAGGCTTGCCAGACCAGTAGAGTGTGTAGCCCGCGCCGCGTTCTTGGAGACTGCCTACATCTGCCAGGCGGACTTCACTGAGAGCGGCTATGTCGATGTCAAATCTGAGGAGTTCATGTGCAATGAGGGCAGACCGACGTTCAGGTTGGTGGCTGTCAGCCTTGTCTAGCATGGTTCTGATGTTCCAGCATGCTAGCTTGAGTTTGAGAGCATCTTTTGAGGGGGAGGACGTGGAGGGGGAGGACGTGGAGGGGGAGGACGTGGACCTGTCCTCGGGCCTGCGCAAAGGAGCTTTTAGGTGGAGTGCAGTGTGCGCAGTACTGGCCCCACCCTTTACACCCATGGTTCGTGTGCCGTGGCCAAGCAAGCTGGGACGTGGCAGCGAGGTCCTTGGGTCGTAGGTGTTATATCGGAGTGGCCTTCTCCTATGGAGGTTTCTTACCTGGGCTGGTGGGGCCTACCTCCCCTCCTAGGTCGGTCCATACTGCCCGGACCGGGGCCGAGGCCACCACTGCTCTCCCTCTGCCCGGACTGGGGCCTCCGCCTGCCTCACTCGACTGAGGCCGGGGCCGCCGCCTCCCTCTTGCTCCTGCCTGGATCGGGGCCGCCGCCGCCTACCCTCAGCCCAGACCGGGGCCGGGCACGCCGCTGCTCTCCCTGTGCCCGGACCGGGGTCGCCACCTCCAACTTTCTGCCCGGACCGGTGCCTCCGCCTGCCTCACTCGACCGAGGCCGGGGCCGCCGCTTCCCTCTTGCTCCTGCCCGGATCGGGGCCACCACCGCCTACCCTCAGCCCGGACCAGGGCCGGGCCCACCGCTGCTCTCACTGTGCCCGGACCGGGGCCGCCGCCTCCAACTTTCTGCCCGGACCGGGCATATATACCTACCAAAAAAAAGTCCTAACCTCATATCCCTCTATTTTCCTTTCATCCATGTGCCTGCCTAAGAGTCTCTTAAATGCTGCTATTGTTCCATCCTCCACCACCATCCCTGGCAATTAATTCCAAGCATCTGCAACTCTCTATAAATGACTTAAGCCTAATTTCTTCCCTAAAATGTTCTCCCTTCATTTTTAATAAACGTCCTCTGGTGTTTGCTATCCTGCCCTGGCAAACAGGTGCTGACTGTTTACCTTACCTATGCCTCTTATCATCCTGTGGACCTCTCATCATTCTTTGTTCCAAAGAGAAAAGTCCCAGCTCTGCTAACCTTGTCTCATAAGCCATATTTTCCAATCCAGACCACATCCTGGTAAATCTTCTCTGCTCACCTCTCCATAGCTTACACATCCTTCCTGTAATATGGTGCCCAAAATGGAACCCAATGTTCCAAGTGTGATTTCACCAGTGATTGTGGAGTTGTCACATTATCTCACAACTCCTGAAATTAATCCCCTGACTAATAAAAGCCAGCATACCTTAAGCCTTTCTTAACTACTCCATCACCTATGTGGCGAGAGGTATGGATTTGACCCCATGGTTTGACCTTCCAAAATGCATCACCTCCCACTTATCCAGATTGAACACAATCTGCCACATTTTTGCTTAACTCTTCATCCTGTCTATATCCTGTTTTAACCTACGACAGGCTTCAACATTATCCATAACATCTCTAACCTTTATTTCATCTGCAAACTTACTGATCTATCACTCTACATCTTTGTCCAGGTCATTTATAAAAATCACAAAGAGGAGGGGTCCCAAAACAGAACCCTGGGATACTCCACTCGTCACTGACCTCCAGACTGAATACTTTCCATCCACTGCTACTCTCTACTTTCTACTGGTAAGCCAATTCTGGTCCATGCAGCCAAGATTCCATGGATCCCATGCTTCATGACTTTCTGAACGAGTCTCCCTTGACGGCATTTGTCAAATACCTTACTAAAACCCATATAGACCACATCTACTGCCCTACCTTCATCAATTCATTTTGTTACTTCCTAAAAAATCTCATTGAGGCTCTAGATATGTGACATTCCTTTCACAAAGCTCTGCTGATTATACCTGAGAAGAGTATCCTTCTCTAAATTTTGGTTAATCCTTTTCTTAAGAATCTTCTCCAATAGTTTGCTCACCACTGGTCAGAATCATTGGTCTATAAATCCCTAGATTCTTCCTATTACCTATTTTAAACAAGAATAACACATTTGCCATTCTCCAATCCTCTGACACCTCCTTTGTGGCCAAAGATGATGCAAAGATCTTTCATCAATTTAATCTCTTCCACCCTGTCCCATAGAAAACTGGGATAATTCTCATCCAGTCCCGGGGACTTATCAATCCTAATGTTTTTAGGAAGATTCAGCACTTTGTCTCTTAATCTCAACATGGTTCAGAACATAAGATGGCTCTATTCTGATGTAATCTTGACCAAGGCCCTTTTCTGTAGTGAATACCAAAGCAAGATATTGATTTAGGATCTCCCCAATCTCCTCCACCTCCAGGCACATTTTGCCTCCTTTATCCTTATGTGACCCTACCTTCATTCTTGTCACCCTTCGGTTCTTCACATAAGCATAAAATACTTTAGGGTTTTCCTTAATCCAACTTTCCAAGGGCTTCTCATGCTCCCTTCTAGCTCTCCTAAGTACTTTCTTGTTCCTTCCAGGTTATTATATAATCCTCATGAACCCTTCTTGTTTTTTACTTCCTTAATCTAATGTCTTCTTCCTCTTTACTAGCTGCCTCACCCATTTTGTCAAACATGATTCCATTTTCCTACCATTGTTTCCCTGTCCCAGAGGGACAAACCTATCCTGAACCCCAAGCAAGTGATTCCTGAACATCCTCCACATTGTTGCTGTGCTTTCACCTGAGAATATTGGTTCCCAATTTACCTTTGCATCTCATCATAATTAGCCCTCATCATAATTATATATTTTACTGGCTCTCTCTCCTCCACACTCTCAGTCTTTTTTTCAAAATTTTATTGATCATTTTTATCAACACAGACAAAAAAATTCAATGTATATAACATTAATTGTTTGATCATACATAGTGATACAAAAAAAGAATTTTAATATTTTTTCCCCAACCCTCCCTCCCAAAAGTAAGGAAAAAGAGAGAAAAAGGAAAGAAACACCTACTACTACATATACAGTAGCATTAGCATATATATATATATATATATATATTTATTAATTGTTATTATAATTTCTAATTGAGAGGAGTGGATATGGTTGAAGAGGAAATTTATTCATCAAGTCCATATATGGTTTCCAAATACTATAAAAATTTTCAACTCGATTCCTTAAACTATATGTAATTTTTTATAAAGGTCTACAATTTTGTATTTCACTATGCCACCTACTTAATAATATTTCATTATCAACTTTCCATGTTATTGCAATACATTTCTTTGCAGTCGACATTGCAATACTTAAATTTTTTTTCTTGGCATTTATCCAATTAAAATTTTGTATCCTTTTCATATATATCATCAAATAAAAAAAATTCTTGGATTCTTTTGTATCTTTATCCTCATAATTTGTCATAATAATATTCTCAAATTGTTCCAAAACCTTTCCACTTTTTCACAAGACCACACTGAGTGTAAAAAAAGTCCCTATTTCTTTTGTACATAAAAAACACATTTGAATAATTAGAATTAAGTCCATTAAATTTATATGGAGGAGAAAATTATATTGAACCATTTGCTATCTAGCATTAACTGTATTTGTAACACTTTCTTGACACAATTTTGACCATATTCCTCTTGAATTTGTATGTTTAAATCTTCCTCCCATTGCATTTTTGTGGTTTCTTGTAATTTTATATACATAATAGTGATAAATTTCTTAACCATGAAAGTATCTGTTATTATAACTTTAAATTGACTATTTTAAGGAGTCTCTAATATGTTACAAATTTCTTTTTAAAATACAATTTTAATTGATAATATGCAAAAATTATATTATTTTGTATATTGCATTTATCTTTTAAAAAGTTTAAAAAATTCTTAAAAAAACAATCTTTTATCCTCTGTATATCTTTCTTCTTTTCTTTGGCTTGGCTTCGCGGATGAAGATTTATGGAGGGGTAAATGTCCACGTCAGCTGCAGGCTCGTTTGTGGCTGACAAGTCCGATGCGGGACAGGCAGACACGGTTGCAGCGGTTGCAGGGGAAAATTTGTTGGTTGGGGTTGGGTGTTGGGTTTTTCCTCCTTTGTCTTTTTTCAGTGAGGTGAGCTCTGCGGTCTTCTTCAAAGGAGGTTGCTGCCCGCCGAACTGTGAGGCACCAAGATACACGATTTGAGGCGATATCAGCCCACTGGCGGTGGTCAATGTGTGAGGCACCAAGAGATTTCTTTAGGCAGTCCTTGTACCTCTTCTTTGGTGCACCTCTGACACGATGGCCAGTGGAGTGCTCGCCATAGAACATGATCTTGGGAAGGCGATAGTCCTCCATTCTGGAGACGTGACCTACCCAGCGCAGTTGGATCTTCAACAGCGTGGATTCGATGCTGTCGGCCTCTGCCATCTTGAGTACTTCGATGTTAGGAATGAAGTCTTTACTCTACCAATTATTATATTAAGGATTATTGAAAGTAAAAGGAAGAAGATAGTTTTGTTTTAACATTTTTAATAATTGATCGTTTTTAATTCTTCTCTCAATATGAATTCCATTGCATATTTTTAATAAATGTTTTAAAATTAACGTCTCCTTGGTTCCTTTGAACAATACACTATTCCATTTATATTAAATTTGCTCTAGGATAGTTTCAACAATTTTATTTATTTCTATTTGAACCCAAGCTGGTTATTCACCCCTTTGATAACAGGAGGACAAAAATCTCAATTGAGCTGCTTTAAAATAATTCTTAAAATTTGGTATATTACTGGTGCATATGTTTGTTTTCGGATGGACAATAATCTCCATTGCGATATCATTATGCTAATTTATATTTATAATTTATAATTTATAAAGTGATTTTTTAGCATTTTTTGAAACCTTAATGTAATCCTCAAAAAAGTAACTGCAGAAACAAGCTCAGTTCTGAGAAAGGCTCTGACCTGAAATGTTCCTCTCCTCGTTGAATCTACCAGATCTGCTGAATTGTTAACAGAGGAGAAAAAAAGGAAAGATAAATACAACGAGGATGGAAAACCACTGGTGTAAACCAACCCTCATCCTCGTTGTATTTATCTTTCCTTTTCTCTCCTCTGTTAACAATTCACAAAGATATATCCAAAACCAAGTTTAGGTACGACCATTCCATCTAACAACTTGTTTGTGCCACAGAAGTAGGCCTTTGTGCCAACTTGCCCACACTGAACAAGGTGCCTATCTGAACTAGTTCCATTTGCCTTCAATTGACCCATATCCCTATAAACATATTCTATCCATGTATCTGTTGAAATGTCTTTTACATTTATAATTGTTCCCACCACTATCACTTCCTCTGGCACCTCATTCCGCACACCTCACTCTCTTGTTTGGAAATGATAATTCTCAGATTTCTTTTAAATCTCCCCCCCTCACCTTCCAATTTCAGACTCCTTAACTCGTGAAAAAACATTGTGATCATTCCCCTCTTTATGCCTCTCAAATACCTATGTAAGTCATCTCTCAGCCTCCTTTATCCAAGGAAAAATAGTCCCACTCTCATCGTACCATGAACCCTCTGGTCCTGGCAACAGGATGTTGGCACGGAGTCTGCAGTAACCAGATTTGATTTCACGGGAACATCACATACATACATCGTTTCAGCAGGGATAGATTAACAGTGCAGGGGTTAATTTTCTGACAAAGCATTTTTGTTGTAAAATATTAATTCTTTTTATCACATATGTTTTTTAGATTGTAACGTCAGGAAAATCATAGAAAAAATTAACATAATTACTGCCCGTTTTGTTGTTCTCACTGGGCGTCTTTTTAGGCTACAAGTACCTGAGTGCAACAATCCCGGTGGCTGGATGTGCAGTAGAGTGGATGACCATCAACAAATTTTTCCGGTAGGATTTACACTGCAGGCTTCCTCCGAAAAGCTGTAGGGGTCCTGCAGGATGAATCGAAGTGCAGGAATGAACTCATATTTCCTTGATTACCTGCCTCCAGTCTAAAAACCATAATAGAGGCAGCAAAAACACAGAATCGCTGTAGGAAGTCAGCAGCTCTCGCAGCATCCGATGGAGGTTAAGATATATAACTGAAGTTTTGAGCATGCGTCCTATTTCAAGGTATGAATAAAAAGCAGGCAGATGCCTGAATTAAAGTGCTGGGGAGAAGGAAAAAAAAGGGCAGGGGAAGGAGCACAGACCAACAAGCAAAGAGGATGATTGGACATGGTTAGAAGGAGAGGAGAGGAAAGGTGAGAATTCATGAGGGAAGTGGTTAGCTCCTTCAACGCAGAGCTGGAGGAAAGTTGGGGAGGGGGGCGAGAGAGCGCTAAAGGAAAAAGGGTTGGTTTTTTTACTTAAACCTCAAAGAAGAGAAACATCTTTACCTCAAATGGACACCGCAAGTGCTGCTGACTTCCTCCAGGCGTTACGTGACTTCACTACGATCACAATGTCTGCAAACATTCATGTTTCACTCTCTTCACAAGGGCAGTCTCACCTACTGAGAATTTCCAGCATTTCCTATTTTTTTTGTGTGTTAGTTTTCTTTCTTTCATGTGCTGACATTGAAGTCAACTGCTTTCGATCCTGGCTGAGGTCAGTTCACACAGTGTGCTATCCTGGCCCTGAGGGAGACAAGGTTTCTCATGATCAGCTGCAGGAGAACCAGGTTTTTTTATAAGGGAAAGTCTGTGCGCGTCCATCGCACCAGGTAATGCATTCATGAAATGCATCGGTGAGAAATCTAGTGATGTGTGGTGTGATCGGAAAACTGATCATCACTTGTGTTGGGGAGATTCATCACAATTCCTGGACTTGAAACGAGAATGTGAAATTAACTGCCACTCACTGAATGGCACTGTTTGGGTAGACTGTCAGTCTCTCATACACAGGTAAAAAAAATCTTCAAATACAAGAGAATGCACACTTAAGGTGAAGAGGAGAAAGCCTAAAGGAGATGTTCAGGGCAAGTATTGTCCATAGAGAGCGATGGATGACTGGAACTGACTACAAGGTGGAAGCAGATATGATAGTAGCTATTTTAGGGGCTTCCAGACAGACAAATAAACATGCAGGAAATGGGGGGATATTAATCATGTGAACCAGAGGAGATTTAATTTAATTTGACATTGTGTTTGGTGCAGCCAGCGTGGATGAAGAACCTGCTCTTATGCTGTTCAATATTCTATGTTTGGTGTTCCAATTTGTCTTTAATTAGTAATAACTTCTGTACTCTGTCACCTCTTGGCCACTCCGCAACTTCTTTCCCCCATTTTATATGCAATGTTATCCCCTTTTTAATTTAGTCTTGCTATAAGGTCCTGGAGTAACTGTTTCGACCCACATATGCTGCCCAACCCGCCGAGATCCTCCAGCAGTTCATTGTTTGCTCCAGATTCCAGCATGCACAATCCTTCATTTGTCCTTTATGCATTATGGAAGCCCAGAAAGCTGCAATGGAAATTCAGGCGGATGTTATGGCACCATTGATTGCGAGAAAATCAACAAAGGATTATTTTTCATGAACGATTCATCATCTAACTGATTCATGAGAAATGCTTAACATGCTGACAGTATCTGTTAAATAAGCTTTCAGGTTTTCAAAACATACTGTTGGCAAAACAGCTTGCAATTAAATATCTACTGCAGACCAAATTTAATTACTCAATAAGCAGTTCTTCAGGAAAACATTGCAAGGACACATTTTCTTTACAAACTTAATTTGTGGCTCCCTAATTAACTGCAGAGAAAGTTATGCCTGCAATGCCATGTACTGGATCAATTGACCAAGCATCTGGAAGGGAGGGGGAGTGGGGTGGTGGAAGCTATGAGAAATCAGTCTCCAACTGAACAACAAAAGTACGGTTAGTGTAGTGGCTGGCACAATGATGTTACAGCGCCAGCCACTGGGGTTCCGCTGTGAGGAGTATGTATGTTCCCCCCATGTTTGCGTGGGTTTCTTCCGGGTGCTCCAATTTGCTCCCACCATTCAAAACTTGCTCGGGTAGTAGGTCAATTGAGTGTAATTGGGCATCATGGGCTTGTGAGCAAAAAGGGCTTGTTATTGTGTTATTTGTCTAAAATATAAATTTAAAATGATCTTAGGAAAGTCTGCAGATACTGAGAACAGCACAAAAGTGCTGGACAAACTCGGCAGCATCTCTATAGGAAGAAAAGGTTGTACAAAAAGCAGGTAGGCACCTGCTTGTTCTTTGCTCACACCTTGATTAAGGACTCAGCTTCCTACACATGCTGCGTGATCTACTGAGTTTCTCCAGCACTTTCGTGTATTGCAAAATTATCTGCCAAGTGCCCATTCTACTAATTATGCTGCTAAACAGTTTTCTGGTTCGACAAACAATCTGCTGGTTGGAACATCAGTGGAAGAAAAAGAATGGTCAATGTTTCAGGCCAGAACTCTAGACTGGTCCAAATCATTGATCATTCTTTTTCTACAATTGATGCTACTCGGTCCACTAGGTTCCTCCAGCAGGTTGTGCTTTGTTCCAGATCCCAGCTTCTGCAGTTCCCTGTGTATCCCCAGGTTGTTGGGATAATCAGGTACCCTTGGTTATACCTGTCTTCACAGTTAAATCTGGTATGTGTGACGCAGGAATGACAGTTAACTATGAGTTTCAGTATACTGTGTTTTGTGATTGAGTCTGATCATAGGTGTGTTTACATTTCATCTGAAAAGCACAGAACTTGCTAAATAATACAATAAATAAAGGATGCTTATTGTCTAACTATGAAATTGCTTTATATTAATGGCCTTCATAGTTCATCAGACCACTTCTTATAAGGATTATTCAAAGAGCATAATGCAATTTTTTTTGCAGTATTTCTTTCATTTACTTTTAATTTTCTACTCAATGTCGAGGGTAATTTTTCATTTGCAGGTCATTGATATCTTCTCAAAACTTTCCAAGAAGTTCATCTCCATGATTCATGGTACTTTCTGATTTAAAGGTCAGAAAAGATTCTTCAGTGGGATGATGGATGAGTTCATTGAGCTGAGCTATTTTGCACACTCACTGAGCATGTTCTACTCTGGAGCATTAGAATCCACAGAATGTCATCATAAGCCCATACAAGACATGGCCCACTAGCCCACATAAACGACATTAATGTCCTCATAATAGGTTTGAACAATGCTGAGCACCAATTAAAACCAAAATTATATGATCCACATGTTTCCCTTCAAAAGATTTAATTTCATAATATGGACATCCATATTCGAGAACATCCAATTTTGGAGAATATGTCTTATGAACCAAGGTTGACAGAACTAGGGCTTTTCTATTTGGAGTGATGAAGAATGAGAGGTGACATGATTATGAGAAACTTTGGTAGGATGGACGGCCAGCACATTTCCCTCTGGACAACAATAGCAAATAACAGAGGGCATCTATTTAACGTGAGTGGAGATGTTTAGGGGAGACATCAGAGATTACACCGAGAATAGGGGTGGTGGTGAAGACAGGTACAATAGGGATATTTAAAAGACTCTTAGATAGTCCCATAGATGTAAGAAAAAAGAGGGTTACGAGTGTGAGGGAGGGAAAAGTTTGATTTCTGTGCGGTAGGTTTAAATGTATTTTGTTACACCTCACCAGTAGCAATTGAGAGACATAAAAACAGATGGGTTAAGTTTAACTCAAAATTTATTAAAAATTGTCAATAATAGAATTAACTCAACAAACTTACACACAAATATAAGCCTTTATAGCAACTGTATACCAACAACAGATATTTATAAGGTGCATGTGGAAAAAAAACCCAGACCATTACAGTCCAAGCCCAAAATGCCCCAAAAGAAAACTCACAAAACAAAATCTCAAATCAGTCACTCCAAGTCAGTCAGTCAAAAAAGAACAGTCCACAGAATCTGGTCTCCAGGCACGGATTTCTTAGTTTAGTTGCGCGCAGATCCTTTAGCTGGACGTGGAGAGAGAGGACTGTTAACACTGCAGACTTATGACCTTGGCAGGAGAATATGAGAGTCTTACCTGAGTTTTCTAATATGATAGCGACCACCTTTAATTTCTTCGGAAAGGGAATTTTCGCACAATGACCTCCTAAGTCTGCATCTCCGAAGCCCTTTTTTAAGGGTGGCCTTCTGTCACACGAGTCTTCTCCTCTGAAACCCTCTCTTGGGTTGTCAAGTGACTTCTGCTAAATAATGTCCTCCTCTTAAAAGGGGACTGGAGAAGCACAGGTCAGACATACACACACACTCTGGGAGTCGGAGGGTAACAAACTGCTGTCAGGACAATAATGCTGACACCCACAGACAAAGCAACTCAGTCTCCCTTCTTCCAACTGAAGCTGCTGTGGGAGCACTGACAGACAGTTTCTCACAGTAGTGCTGGCACCCGTGAATGAAACAACTCAGCCTCCCACCTACCGAAGTTGCCGGGCACCCACACACAGACCGACCATTTGAGCAGCCGCCATCGAACTAACTGTCATCCTTCTAACAGTTCAAACTCAGCGCGCTGGGCTCTTGAACTCCCTCAGCATGTGCCTTCGGTTCTCCTGATTGGTGAAGAGGGATTGGCAACAGTGGATGCGGTCTCCACCAGCCTACTGGCTTCAGCGCTGGGCTCTCGCATTCCTGACAGCTGTCAATTCTCCCAGTGTGTGGCTCTCACACTCCAAGCAGCTGCTTGCTTTCTCTCCCATTGCATATTTAGTCCTGTCCCTGGTATGAAAATAAAGCTGTCCATGGTCCATAACAGTTGGCACAATATCATGGGCTGTGGAGCTTGTACTGTTCTTCAATATTCTATGTTTCATTGTGAAAGCATTTGGAATGCATTTTTCTCTTTCACAAGTAATCTGAAATTCTAGTCAGTCTGCATATGTGTAATCACTTTGCTGTTCTCCTTCTGTTCTCACTGCCAATCATTTCAAGTGCAGTGGTGCATGTTGGAAAGACAGGAGCATCTTCAAGCAATTATTTGCTGTTCTAATACAATGGTTCCAATTATAGAACTTAGAAAAGGCGATGTACAAATGCCTCAAAGCAAGCTGCCAGAATATCATTGTTGCTCTACATATAGCAAAGACACATGCATCTTGCACAAAACTGATAGGCCACAAAAAATGAGAAGAAAGGAGAGGATAACAACTGGAAGAGAATGACCCCAGAATAACAGATTCTCACATAGCATTGAGCATATCACTAGTGACAATTTCCTCTCCTCCTCCAATTCGTCCATCTACTAGATCAGTTCAAAACTACTCCAAAAATTCAGTGTTCTTGTGCGACCAACTTAATAAAAATAGATTTCTCCAAATTGCAGAATCTCGCTCATTCAATTCTTTGGCTTCTTTTGTACTTTATTCATCTGTATGAGTGGTGAGCTCTTCAGAAACTCCCTGTCAGGTGCTGGCTCGCTGGAACCCAACTTATGTTTGCATTTGACAGTCACTAGCCAAAGGCCAGTCCTCAAATTTAGAAGGTTATGGCTCTAAGTCAGAACATAATGCAGGACAGGAATAGGCCCTTCAGCCTGCATGTTGCAAAGAACATTGTGCCCAAATAAAACTAAATCTCTAATGCTTCCTCATGATCGAAACCCCTCCATTCCCCGGGGGAGCAGAAACTCAATGCTCCTCCATAGGGTCCTACAGCCTGGCCATTAACCCCATGAAACTGCATCCTGAGGAGTGGAGACACTACGCTCCTCCGCAGGGTCATACTACTCAGTCATTGCAACCACATTACACTGTACTAATTTTAAAAGGTTGGTGTACTTTTAACCTTGGAGAAGCTAAGGATGGCAGCACTCATGCTCAGCAGGCCAGATCATGAGTTGTGTTGAATCCAGGGGAGTAGTGGACACCAGAGCAGGATTAAGGAGAAGCCTATAGGGTGGAAGACCACAGTAGCAGATCAGCAAGGGACTCGGAGGACAAAGGTCTCATATCTGGTGGCGGGCTGCTGGATATCAGCTCATGGGAAACAGGTACTGGGACAGGGATCCATGAGAATGCTGATAATGAGCAGGTCTCCCGAAGGGCCTTGGGCACTGACACCTTCCTGATTGTATCGGGGTTCTGAATCGGGAACTTGGGTTCACATCTGGAATGGACAGAAGGTCATGCAGCTGCTACAGAAGTTACAGAACCCCAGGAGGTGAATCTACGACACTCAAAGTTTCAAAGGTCACTTTTATTGACATGTAATAATACAAAAATATGTATAATATATGATATATATAATCTTTTCTCTGGCTTAAAGGCAAAAAAAATAGAATTGCCATGAGCATCGTTCAGCGTCCACAGTAATAAGGAAAAGTGAAGCAAAATAGAGTTCCTTCAGAAACACTGAATGTCTGTGGATTTACCTCCAATGCTCTCAATCACTTTTGCTCTTTATTGATTTTTTCTCTCCGTATTGTACAGTCAGTTTATTTACATTTCTTTATTTGTTAACATGCATATGTTGAGCACAGTTATTTTTGCACTACTAATAAAGTGCAGCACAGTTGGTGTAGCGGTTAACGCGACAACTTTACAGCGCCAGCAATCGTGACCAGGCCTGGGTGCGAATCCCAAGCTGTCTGTAAGGAATTTGTACATTCTCCCTATGTCTCTGAGGGTTTCGGTTTCCTCCCATCCTTTAATAATGTACCAGGATGTAGGCTAATGTGGTATAATTTGGGCAGCACGGACTCACAGGGCCGAATTTGCCTGTTACGGTGCTGTATGTCTAATTTAAAATAATTAAATGGTCATTCTGCCTCACTCGCAGAAAAGAAGGATCTCAAGATTGTATGTGAGGTTATCTGAAAACTGAAATCTCCATTGTTACTAGCTGTTAAAAAAATACACTGTTGGCTCCACTAAGAGGATGTTTGCAGCTTGTTTAGAGCATACAGCATCAGGATCAGGCAGTCGAACCCTGCTCTCACCAGCAGTTTCCCCGATAGAGGAGCTCCAACAACACCATCATTTTTTTTCCTGTGTCACAGGGTCTCTCTTTTGCTTCTCTTTCTCTAATTGATGGTGACCCAATGTTACGGTAAACAAACATTGACAAATTTTGTGTATTTAAATGTTTCTAAACCCCTTTGGATTTAAGGAAATTAAAGGAATCTTGAATTTGGATGTGTCTATCTGGAAGCCTCTTCAACGTTACTGGTGCACCTGCTTCTACCACTATCCCTAGGAGCCCATTCCAGGAGCCCACCACTCTGTGGAAAAACCTTGCCCTTCAAGTCTCTCTCTGACCATCACCCCATTCCTCCCCTCCCCCCACTCCCCAGTAACTCAGTTTTAAGACATGTCCTGCAGTATGTGGCATCTTCACCTTGGGAGAAAGTATTTGAGTCTCTATTCTAATAATGCCTCTCATGACTTTATAAATTTTTCTCAGTCTCCAACACCCCAGAGTAAACAACCCAACTTTTGCCAATCTCTTCCTAAAACTCATATCCTTCAGTCCAGGTATCATCCTAGTAAATCTCTCCCAAAACCTCCACATTCTTCTTGTGATGTGATGGACAGAAGTTCACACAATAGCAAGTTCTAATGTAGAAATGTAAGCAAGTACTTACATTAGCACTTTAGCACTGTATGGTGAGGCCTTTTTGCACTCCAAAGGGTCCATTTCTAGGCTTTATATGGATCCATGAGTTGAGAACCGTCATATTTATCCATCTAATTACCTCGGCATGTTTGCATTTGTGTTTAAGCACAAATTAATAGCTTTAATCCTGGAATTAATTGCATTATCATTGATTAAAAGCATTTCATTGACCATAGAGGTCTCCGTATAACCTGCGGTTATGCATTAGTGCTCCTTTATATGTTACTTGTAATTTCATATACACAAACCAGTCAGAAAATTTAGAACATTGAACAAGCAAGATCACATGAAGTAAACTGGACAAGCATTTTCATTCTTATTTATTTTGATTCATTAGCCGGGAGCCACAGCTAGCATAGCCATTAACATAATGCTATTACAGCGCCAGTGATTGGGGTTCGAATCTGGTACGGTATGTGAGGAATTGGTATGGATTTTCTCTATGTGCTCCAGTTTCCTCCCACCCTCCAAAAATGTACAAGAATTATTTGTTAACTGGGGTATTTGAGCAGTAGGGCCCATCACCATGTTGCATGTCTATTTAAAAAAAATTAAAACACTATTTATTGCAAAACTGCAGTCCAATTAATTTCTCGGTAAGATCTGGTAAAACTTATCTGCTTTCACGTAAATAATATTTAGCATGGTTGTGTACCATAATTTTCCTTAGATTCCCTTTCCCTCTATTGTTGTTGCATTCACTTACACTGGGACCTGTGTTGCACATAGCTCATGTGTTGCAGATGGCAGTTTCTGTCTCACTGTTATAAGACTCCTGAATGAATCCTAGACATGTGAAACTGTATTGGTTTTGTTCTGACTTGACTGATCTCTCGCAGTAATTCTGCACTTTTGTGCTATGCATGAGGTGTGACCACTACCCCTGCATCCAGGTACCGGTGACAATTCACTTAAACTAGAATCTAATGAACCTAAAGAGGTGAAGACAAGGGCTGGACATAGAGAATGAATTCTGGCTCACGGCCCTTATATCTAGAAATGAAGCTGATAAGGTTGGATGGGTTTCCTGGGTTACAGGCTGAGGCAGTCCAGAGAGGTCAGGACTCAAATTGACTGTAATCTGAAGGGCTTTAGAAACACTTAAGAAGGCAGACAATGTTATGGGGAACACAGCAAAGAATGTCTGGAAGCAGAGCTTCAGGGAAGCAAATACAGGTGATGAGCTTCCCTGTTAAATATTTTAATTTCATACCTTGCAGGAGTTTAAATAAAGCCCAGCTTTATACAAGACCTAGGAGGTAAAAGTAAATAGGTGCTCACAAACTTACTGGGTAGACAGGTTTCTTAACTGGAAGAAGCAGTTAAAAGCAATGGGTCAGCCGCTGACTGTTCTTCCTCCATGCTGGAGTTAAACATGCATGCATGAATATGTTGCTATATAATGGGATTCAGGGGTGCTCAGAGGAGGATCTTCCATCCCCTTTGTTATGCTTCACCAGAAACTGCTCCACTCCCTGCACCTCAAATGTGAATTTCTTCATGGCAACTTGACTGTTAGTCTTTCCCAAGCAGCCACCAGCAGGGTTCCTACTGTTCACACTGTTGACTCACGACTGCACAGCAAGATTCAGTTCAAACAGAATCATCAAGTTTGTGGATGATTCAACAGTAGTTGGGCCTCATCAGCAATAATGCTGTCAACTTGCAGCAAGTTGGTTGGGAGGCTCGTCAAATGATGCGAGAATAACAATCTGAGCCTCGATGTGGTAAAACAAAGACGATAATTGTGGAATTCAGGAGGACAAAGGTCAACCTCTCTCCACTACACATTAGCAACTGCATCATGGAAGAATGGTGAGCACAAAGTTCCTTGGTGTGTATATAGAAGATGACGTATCCTGGAGTTGAGGAGGCCATCTCGACAACATTTTACAAATGAGAGTGTCCTGTCTGGATGCATCATTGCATGGTTTGGTAGCTCCAAAGCATCGAACTGGTAATCAATACAAAGGGTCATGAAAACTGCCGAGAAGATCATTGTGTTCACCCTTTCCTCTACTGATGATACTCACTGGGATTGTGGTAAACCGCTTTTATGCCATGATTGGCTTCTACCAGTTGGACACACCTGAGACCGATCCTATCCATAGCCCCTTGCATGTTCCCCTTTATCTTTGCTTTGATCAGTCAATGAGGTTGCTGGTAGTTCCAGTCTTTAGTTAATAAAAGCCCAATAGTTTCACATCAGCCTTTTGGGATTATTGATGGTGCATCAATTTTATTAACTAAAAATTTACCAAACAACAAGGAACAGTACCCGAGAAGCTTGATATTGACTCCTGGTTACCGGTCGCTCCAAATGCATTCGAGCTTTGGCTACACTGTTTCACAAACTTCCTGGCAGTGGCGGCGGATGCCATCACCATGGATGGTAACTGAATGAGACTATTCTTCTCGCCTGTCATGCCCCAAGTGTTCCCAATGATTAGCGATGCCAACTTATACCAAGCAGCCATGGATATCCTCAAGGCCCAGTATCATAGGAAGGTTAATCAGGTCTGCAACGTATGCAAACCTCAATTCTACCAACTGAACAAAGCACATCTGGTCAATGCTACTCGTCCCTTCCAGCGCCTCAGCATTGATTTCAAAGGAACCTTTACCTCCTCTAATTGGAAAGTCTACTTCCTTACCATCATCAACAAATACTCCTGTTTCCCCTTCTCCATACCTTGCTCAGACATGATGACGGCCACAGTTATCAAGGCCCTCGCAATATTTTCATGCTCTTTGGGTACCCTGGCTTGGTCCACTGCCATCGTAGTATATCATTCATGAGTGATGAACTGTGGCTGTACCTACTGGCCTAGGGGATTCCCATGAGTGGGACCACAAGCTGCAATGCTAGGGGTAATGGGAAAGTGGAGAACACAACAGTATTTAAGACTATATTTCTGGCACTGAGGTTACTAGGTTTCCTTGTTTTCCAATGGCAAGAAGTCCTCCCAGATGCACTCCACTCTGTCCGGTCACTTATATGTAAAGCTACCAACAACAAACACATGAACGGTTGCTTGCTTTTCCTAGGAAGTCTACATCATGAACGATGCTGCCTGCCTGGCTTGCCTCAACAGGACAGTCCTGCTCCGCAAGCACATCAAGCATCTAAGATTGACCCTTTGGTCGAGATGGTCCGCTTTCTATTTTTTTTTTGGAAAATTTTATCTATAATTTTAGAATACATTTAAAAACAAATAAACAAGACAAACTAAAATAAACAAAACCACCTTCCCCCCACCACCCAACCACAACAAGCTCTTAAAGGGGAACAAAAAAACATATATCAATTAATTACTTAACTGTGTGATGTATCAAACTTACAATAAAAAAATTAAGATATTTCTAAACCCATAAATAACAAATAAGTGACCACATCTGAACAAAAAATAATAATTATCATGCAAATTATGTTATTTTCTCCATATAGATACAAGATCTCAACTCATTATACTAGTGGGCTATATTTAATTCCACATTATCTTTCCATGTAATTGCAATACATTTCCATGCTACCGCCAATGCTAAATGAACAAACACCATCTGAAACTTGTCCAACCCTAAACCAGTCAAAGATACGGCATAACCCAACAAAAAAATTAATAGATCCAATGGTAATTTAATCTTAAATAATTTTTCCAAAAAGACTTTAATTTTTTCCCAAAATGGTTGAACCTTATGACAAGACCAAACTGCATGTACAATTGTTCCAGTATGAAGTCCACATTTAAAGCATAAATCTGAACTACTAAAACCATATCTTTTTAACTTCGCGGGAGTCAGTTACAAATGATAAAAAAAAATTATAGTTAACTAAACTATATCTTACATCAAGTAATTTAGTTATACTACCTTGACACATAACTTCCCATTCTTCCTTAGATATATCAAAAGATATATCTTCCCATTTAATTGTGGATTTACTTAAATCTGGTTAATAAAATTAATCTGGTTAATGTTGGCCTTCATAAATTGGAGTATTGAATTCAAGAGTAGGGAGGTTATGATGAAATTGTGCAAGGCATTGGTGAGGCCAAATTTGGAGTACTGTGTACAGTTTTGGTCACCAAATTATAGGAAAGATATAAACAAAATAGAGAGAGTGCAGAGAAGGTTCACGAGAATGTTGACAGGATTTCAGGGTCTGAGTTACAGGGAAAGATTGTGCAGACTGGGGCTTTTTTCTCTGGAGTGTAGAAGATTGAGAGGGGACTTGATAGAGGTTTTTAAGATTTTAAAAGGGACAGACAGAGTAAATGTGGATAGGCTTTTTCAATTAAGAAAGGGGGAGATTCAAACTAGAGGACATGGTTTAAGATTGAAGGGGGAAAATTATAAGGGGAACATGAGGGGAAATTTCTTTACGCAGAGGGTGGTGGGGATGTGGAATGAGCTTCCGGCAGACGTGGTCGAGGCGGGATCATTTGTTACATTTAAGGAAAGACTGGATCGTTACATGGATAGGAGGGGACTAGAGGGGTATGGTCTGGGTGCTGGTCAGTGGGACTAGGAGGGTGGGGATTTGCTACGGCATGGACTAGTAGGGCCGAACTGGCCTGTTCTGTGCTGTAAGAGGTTATATGGTTATATGGTTATGGTTTATTCATCTTATCTTGTAGCAAGGCATACATATCTGAAATAAATCCCTTTTTTAATGTATCTAAAATTAAAAGCTCAAACTTAGTTAATTTAGGTAGCGTAATTTCTCTTCCAAAATTATCAATCACCAAAGCTCACACTTGATAATATATAAATAAAGAATTAAGTGGTATCCCAAATTTTTCTCTAAGCCTGTTAAAAGAAAGAAACTGTCCATCCTCAAAACAATCATCTATCACCTTTATATCTTTAGAATTCCAAATCTTTAAATACAAATTATTAATCGAAAAAGGAATAACTTTATTTTGATATAATGTAGTTTGGGCCATAATCTTTCCCCCAGAACCTATAACAGAATTTATTTTAGTCCAAATCACTAATAAATGTTTTAAAACAGACATAATGTATCCCTGCAACAAATGGGGACTCCACTTAAATATAAATTGATGAACTTGACACTCTGAAGTACAAGCCAATTCAACTTTAACCCAACTGGGAGTTTGAATCGCATCTAACATCCTATTAACAAATTTTAATTGTGCAGCTTCATAATAATTCAGAAAATGAGGCAGTTGAAGACCACTTAAAGCAAATTTCTAAGTCGATTTCTACAATGCTACCCTAGCTAATTTCGACAAAAACCTTCTCATCGCATTGTTCAATTCCTGAAAAAATACCTTTGGAAGTGGATATGGGATTGATTGAAAAATATTGTGAATATGTGGAAAGATATTCATCTTAATAAAATTCGCCTGACCTATTAATGTAAAGGAAGTTCTTTCCACTTATTTAAATCCACTTTAATCTTTTTTAATAATGGTACATAATTTAATTTATATAAAGATTGATCATTTACATCAACAATTACCCCTAAATACTTAATTTTATTGGACCATCACAACTTTGTAATCTGTTTACACTCAGTATAATCATCATATGAAACTAGTAGTATTTCACTTTTATCCCAATTTACTTTATTCCCAGACATTACTCCATATTGCTCCAGTCACTTTTTAAAATGTTTCAAAGATTGTTCTGGATCTGTTAAATATATTAACACATCATCAGCAAATAGATTCATCTTATATTCATCTTCTGCAATTTTAATTCATTTAATATTTTCATTTTGTCAAATTGCTTGAGCTAATGGTTCTATGACCAATACAAATAAGGCTGGTAACAATGGACAACCTTGATGCATTGATCTCAATAATTTAAATGATGAAGAAGTTTTACCATTTGTCACCACCCTGGCAACTGGATTTTTATATAATGCCTTAACCTAAGCAGTAAAAAGTGGTCCAAAGTTAAATTTTTCTCATACTTTAAATAAAAAAAATCTTTTCCACACGATCAAATGATTTTTCCGCATCGAGTGCGACAATCATTGGTTGGTTGGGCTGATGTCTCAACGCATTGATCAAAGTAATCAATCCAAGAATATTATCTGATGCATACTTATTCTTAATAAAACCTGCTTGATTAACATGTACCAAATGTGTTAAATGTTTAGCAAGTCTTATTTGCTTGCACTTTAGCTATTATTTTATAGTCTACATTTAATAAAGAAATTGGTCGATACGAAGCTACTTTCAAAGGGTCTCTGTCTTTCTTTGAGATTACTGTAATAATCATTCTAGAAAAAGAGTCTGGTAGTGATTGCTCATCTGTTACCTGTTTAAGCACATCCACAGTTTTTAAAAAATGTTTTAAAAGTCAGGTTTGAATTAATTCTGCCAGGAGAGGCGTTTTGCACATCTTCCCTCTACACCATCATGACAGTCTACATAAGCACGTAAAAAGATGGCAGAGGAGACTATGGAGCAAGTGCGCATGCACAGATCTTTGCACATGCACACAACAGAAGCAACCAGCACGAAGTCTGCGGGCCCTGCAGCAAGTAGTGTTGCTAGTCAAACCAGGGCTAGACAAAGAGCCTACATGCAATTTCAACCACTGGCAACATCAATAAAAGAAGAAGAAGAGGTCAGAATGGAAGAAGAAAGATACGTGGCACAGTCGTGAGGAGAGGAATCAGAAGATTAAAGTAAATTGGGAGCATATTATGTTACTCCTGAACCTTTGGACCCACAGATTTTTCATAAAATTTCTAAACAAATTGATTTAATGATTGAAAAACATGGACACAAAATTTGCAGAAGTAAAAACAGATTTTGCTACACATTTGGGAGCTATTAATAAAGACTGTAATGAAGACAGATAAGGCAAAATGTATAAAAACTGTTGATAAAATTAAAATTAAAGTTCAAAAGATTGATGATTTTCAAGACTGTCATGTGGAAGTAGAAGAGTGTAAAGATGCAGTTAATAAGATAAAAAACTTGTTCAGTGTGGGAGATTCAGAAAAAAGAAATATTTGTTGCAAAAAGTTGATATGTTGGAAAATCAGTCGAAGAAATAATGTTAAAATCGTTGGTCTTCCTGAAGATTTTGAGGGTACTAATCCAGTACAGTTTTTTCAAAGTTGGCAGCCTAAATTTTCCCAATGGATTGGAACTTGACAGAGCACATAGGGCTCTTAGCAAAAAAATGCATCCAGGACAACTGCCATGCTCTATTTTGATTTAATATTTATGTTATAAAGATAGAGAAATGATATTGAAAATTGCAGTTCAAAAAGAAGGGGAACAGCAGAGTCCCTTTAATGATTCGGAATAATAGAGTATTCTTTTATGCAGATTTGACTAATGCTGTTGATAAGAGAAGAAAATAATTTAATCCACCAAAGTCAGTTTTATGGAAGAAAGTATATAACCGACCAACTGCAGAGTGAGTACAAGAGTTCAAGAAGGAATCTCCCCACCTCTTTCTCAAAGTCAGTGAGGGATAAGCAGTCAATACAGACCCTATAAGCAGTGACCACATCCTGCGAGAGGACAAAAAATGTCAGATTTAAATACTTTCCCTTCACATTGTGACATTCCACTTTATTGAAAATATATTATTACTATTTGTTGTCTCTGTGTTACATGGGAGGCTTCTTAAATAACTTAGAGATGCAACATTCAAATAGCAAAAGAGACTTTACTTACTGATTCCTTCTACCATCTCAGGAAACTGTTTACACACACTCCTATGCCCCACAGTGGTGCACTACAGTTACTACACTTACTACAGTTACTGTGTATTCTTAAACAGTTACAAAATAGTTCACATTATCCTGTCTATATAACATCCCTCCTTCTCAAGATATAGAAAAGTTTAGTGTTCTTTATCACTTTCTTTCCAGCACAACTTAAGTAACTGAACTTGTACTTTAATTTATTTACACAATTATTTTTAAACCATTTTAAATTGCATTGGCAGCAGTATGTTCCTTTGCTATTTTGTGAATGTGGCTGTGACCATTGGGCTGTGTGTTGCTGGTACAAGTGTAGGTGATGACGCTTGTTGTGCTTCACCTGACAACTGCTCTGTTGATGTTAGCGGTTGTGTCTCTTCACTTGATACCTCACTTGATGTTGATGTTGCAGGTTTTGCTGGTATTAAAGTTTTCTGCTTCATCACATCTTGTGTCAGCTGGATGTGAATTCTGTTCCTCCTCAGCTGATTGCCAGAGTCTGTCTTGACAATGTATGATCTTGGTGTCTCAGCTTCTCTGATGACCTTTGCGGAAGAGTTCTGGCAGTGTTTGTGCATGTTTATTATAATGCTGGTGTCCTTCTTCTTGCATGTCAGCCAGTCTTCGTCTGGCTTCCTCCTGGTTTTCTGGAGGGTGTATTTTGCTTGGCAGAGTTGTTTTATATCTCCTGCCATTTAGAAGTTCTGCCGGGGACTTCATGTCAGCCCTTAAAGGTGTTGCTCGTAATGATAGAAGAGCGAGGTATGGGTCTTCTTTTGTTTTGCGACACTTAACTAGTGTGCGTTTCACAGTTTGCTCTTGTCTTTCAATGAACCCATGACCTTTGGGGTAGAATGGGAATGATGTGGTGATAACAAACCCATGCTCTGCAGCCAGCTTTCTGAATTCTTGTGACGTGAATTGTGTTCTATTGCCGCATATTACTTGCTTGGGTATTCCTTGTTCAGCAAGGAGCGCTTTCATTTCTGAGGTGATAGTTGATGCTCTCAGGTCTTTCACACTTTTGACAAATAGAAACTTAGAGTAGTAACGGGCTATTATTCAATACGACGCTTGAATTTCATGAACAAGTCTGATCCCACTGTGTGCCATGGCCTGGCAGGGACTTCTGTGGAAATCATTTCCTCTTTTTGTTTTGTGTTTCTTTTGATGCTATTGGATATCTTCTTCATTTGGATCTCATAATTGACAGAGATCAACTGGAACTCCTGGCACCTATCCAGACCTAGAATTGTTGGTCCATCTGCATCTACCATTTAGAATGTACAGAGGATGTTCTTTCCCTTATGGCAGCCATTGATCTTAGCTCTCTCTAGCTGCTTGATCATGGGTCCACCATAGGCCGTTAATGTGAGATTTGTGGTTTCCAATAGACTGTCTTTTGGATACCCTTTTATTATATTCTCTGGGAACATCTGGCATTAGAGTCTGAGTGGAAGGACATTGCTTTGTGATCCAGTATCCACCTTCACCTTTAGGTTAAATATCGTAAGCTTGTTCTGGGTTGTTCTCTGTATTTTGATCCTTGTGTACAATTCGCTTCCTCTTTTCATCTCACCCGACATCTCATGATGGTGTATGGATTCTATGTCTGGTTTCTGGATGTTGAAGTCCTCATTGTTGTTTCCTTTTATGTGGTGGATCTTCTTCTTGTCTTTTTTCCTCACTGGTATTACTGTTTTCTTGATACCAGACTTGCATATCTTCTCCCAGTGGTTTACTTTGCCACAGGCTCTACATTCAGAACCATATGCAGGGCATTTGTTTCAGTCATTGAAGAGGTGTTGTCTGCTGGACTTCCTGCAGGTCTTGGGAGTTTGCACTTTCCTGATTGTGTTCTTTATAGCATCAAACCTTCCTTCACTTTCCTGTGAGTGGGTCTGCATAGATAGGGATCTCATTTGCATTCTTGTGTCTATAGCTTTGGCCAACTTCATGCTATCCTTACCTCTAAGAGACTTTTGCCAACTCCCCCACATCAGTTGATGAACTAATCTTTCCTCTATATCCTTAAATCTGCATTTTGCAGCAACAATTTTTAATCTAGTGAGAAAGTTATCAACAGTTTCTTGCATTAAGCCTTGAAATTCATAGTGTTTAATTCTATGATTAGACCTGGGTTTAAGTTAAGAAGCAAACTTTGCAAATATCTGCTCTGGATCATTTTTTCTCCACCTCTGTAAGCTCAGCTATTAAATAAGTCAAGGCCTCTCTTCCCTGTCCAGAGAAGTATAGAACTGACCTTCTCTGCTGTTGCATTTTTAAAATAGCTTTTGAATGGTAATTTGCACTTTTGCTGAAACTTTTTAAACAATTCAACAATGTCTTCAGCCTCCTCGTCCATCACTGGGGGTGCTGCTGTTGCTCCAGCCTTTTTTTTTCAGTAATCATATTTCAGTGACCCATAATTAATTGTATGGCTTTATTCTTTTTCTCTTATATCACAGGCCCCATGTTAAGTTTCTTTGTTACTTGGGAGGCTTCTTAAATAATTTAGAGATGCAAGATACAAATAACAAAAGAGTCTTTACTTACTGATGCCTTCCTCCATCTCAGGAAGCTATTTACACACCCTCCTATACATATACATGTGGCCCACAGTGGTGCACTGCGGTTACTACAGTGAGAAGGGTGTATTCTTACGCAGTTACAAAATAGTTCACATTATCCTGACCTTACAACACTATTGCTATGAACAGTTACTTTTACAGCAATGAGGAGCATGATCACTCTATCTTCACTGCTATATTTGTGATATAACTGCAGATGAACTTGTTCACTCCAGTCATTTGTGTGTGATCAGTCACTGTTCAAGAACGACCGATTCCCTTTCAGTGTCAATACTGCAGTGTTGGTAAATACTCAAGACCTTTTGTCCACTATTCACAGAAAAAATATCCTCACTAACTTCACAATGTTCTTACAGACATGTTGTAGGGTTTGCATTAACCTTGGAAGAAATGAATTCAGCATTTAAACTCCTTGCATTGACTAAACTACCACTCACATTCCCTTAATCAGTCTGTTTCAGTTATTCCCATAAGCAGTGAATGGCTCACGCTGCTTTAATTTGTGTGTACTGTTGATATATTTGAGATGCTTAATGTAGACCCACCTGCTGTGTAATGTCGGGTGATCTAATTTGCAATGTACTTGCAAGGAACCATACTTTATCTTGGATTTAAACTAAATTTTATGATTCATTTAAGACTTGAGGCCAGAAGCAATGTCAAACACAATGAGCATCACGACAAGACATGTTTCTAAAATGGATGTTCTGGTTCACTGTGGCTCAGTGTGCTGTAAGGAATGAATGTGTTCTAGTAATAAAATGATCAGCATTGGATTAAAGAAAGCCACTTACCAAACAGCAAGATATCAGCACCTGTGCCTTGTTAATCCTCCTTTACTATCTTTTGTGTTTCAGGCATGGTAACAGAGAAAAAGAATGTTTGATTTCTTGCTGATTAAATGATAGAAGAGGATTAAACCATGCTCCCCCACTCTATAATGTCTTTTGATGTAATATTTTCAATAAAATGCAAACACTTTACAATTTATTTTTAATGTAAATAAACCTTTAATGATTCCTTTCAGAAGTGACCAGCAACCAGAAAATTATATGCAACTTATTCCATAGAACACTAGAGTGCAAAGGGAGGCCTTTCAGTCCTTCTAATCTGTGCCAGATTATTATTCTGCCAAGTCCCCCTGACCTGCACCTGAAACATATCCCTCAATACCCCTCCCCCATCCATGTACCTGTCCAAATTTTTAAAACATTATTTCAACTAATTAACTGCAAAAGGTGATGGAACATCTTTCCATTGATCCACTTATGATCACTAAGTTATCCATGCAGATGTCTTCAGGATCAATGGAGTGTTTTGTCTATTGGTGTAAACATTAAAGGGCATCATTAGCTAAAAAAAAAAATAGCCTTCAAACAGAGGTAAACTGAATGGAAATCATTTGTTCCGAGTCTGACAACTCTTCGATCTTAAGATCTTCATTAGTGTTTTCAACATCCTCCCAAAGTCACTGTCCTACTTGTTTACAGTTGCCTCAGCCCTGAGCTCCAGAATGCTTTACCGAAGTTTATCCTGACCCCTTAATTCCTTTCACCCTCTCCTCATGATCATGACCTGCTATATGCCTCAGAAGCCCACTTGAATTTAATAACTTTCACACACCTAGTGATGTTTCTCTTCATTCAAGGTGCTCATTGAAGGTGTTTCTTTGCATTATGTTTATTAGGGAGAGTCTCTGAGCTTTGCGGCATCAAACACCTTGGAACTAATAACACTGCTAAAGGCCAAATACAACATGTGCAGATATACACTTAAAATGGGGTATGCTTTGGACAATATCCAAATGCTCTCCTTAGCATGTGTGACGAGATTAAAAAATTGCTGCTGATGGGTTTCCCTGCTGATATTTTTGAATGCATGGCAGCAGACCAGTGGGGGCCTCAGCATCTGAAGACCCGCAAGGTCTGCGGGAGTTTGAAGACTTGTGGTCAAAGGACTCACACAGGATGTGAGCTGTTGGCGACTGCCTCATGAGAACCAGGTATCAGAATTAGGATTCAAGCAGATGCTGAGGGCAAGAAGAGCTCTCAAAGAACCTTGATGGGGGGTGGGGGTTGGGGGGTGAAGATTTCTTGATCGTATTGGAGGTTTGGATCTCGGGTGAGCAATAGTTTGATCAGGAGTCTGCATGGCTGCTGGAGGCAAACCCACAGACACTCAGTGTCTCTGAAGGATCTTTATTTTTCTTTCCTCTCTCCTGTTTTTAGGAGTGCTGGGCAATGCTCATGGCAACTTATGACAGACAAAAGTTGAAGAATGCATTATTACATGACAATAAAATAAACTTTTGAATGCTGCCCACCACATGTTGCCCCCTCTACATTTTCCACTACTAAGAATCCTGAAATAATAATCTCATGACCAAGTTCTGGTGAAAGTCCCTTGGCCTAAAATATTAGGTTTTCTTTTTCGTCCTTGGATGTCTATGGCCCTGCCAAATTTGTATAGCAATTTCTGTAGCTTTTCCAATCCAAAGAATGATGTAATGCAATGTCACTTGTTGCTTCCTGCACACACCCATGGTTACAGTTGAGCCCCTGAGTCCCTGGGAATACTGCAGATAGTGGCAAACCCAGCCAAGCCCATCACTGGACACTAATTTCCCATCCCTTACATCTGCATGAGGCACTGCTGCTAACTTTCAAAAAAGATGGAAGAGCCACTGTGCACCTCCACAACTCTTGATGATTCTCTGCTGTCAGTATCCAAGGATGATGTGTGGGGCTCCCTTCAGGAGTGCGAATCCAAGGAAAGCATTCAGTCCAGGTGGAGTTCCTGGCTGAGTATTGAAAACAGGTTCTGACCAACTAGCTCATGTATGCACAGATGTCTGCAGCATCTCAGTCTGACAGGGAGAGGTGAGCACCTATTTCAAACAGGCCCGAGAAGAGTGGGGTAGCCTGTCAAAATGACTACCAGCCACTGGCACTCACTTCCACAGTTTTGAGTGTTTTGACATGCTGATGTTGAAGCATATCAGCTACTGTATGGATCCATATCAATTAGCCTACCACTATAACACATTTATGGTAGATATCAAAGTTAAAACACAAAGCTGGATAAACTCAGCAGGTCAAGAAGTGTCCTTTATGCAACAAAGATAAGAATACCTAACCGACATTTCAGGTTTCAGCTCTTCATCAAAGTATGGAAAAATGTTGGCAGGCATCTGAATAAAATGTAAGGGTTGCAAAGGTAGGAGATAATAGATGGAGTAGGGACGTGGGGCACAGCAGCAAGCAAGAGGAGAAGGGATAGCGAGGTGAATAGAGAGTGAAGGGGATTGAGAGCTGAGGGAAAGAAGACAAGAGGAAAGGAAGAGAGCGGTTAAGGAGAGTAGGTTAGCAGAAACTGGAAAAGTTGATGTTAATGCCATCTGGCTGGAGAGTGCCCAGATGGAAAATCAGGTGTGGTTCATCCGATTTACAGGTGGTCTTGGTGGGATAGTATATGAGGGCATGGACAGACATGCGGGTCTGATGCAGAAGTGAAATGGTTGGCCACTGGGAGGTCCCTGTCACTGGTGAGGACAGAGTGAAAGTGCCCAGCGAAGCGATTTCCCAATCTGCATCTCTCAGTCTAAAAAATTATTTTTCTTCAACCACAGTGTCTGTAATCTCTTTTACTATGGCAGATGCCATCTCATTGGCATAAATTTTAAGATAGTCAAATGGATTGAACATTGGCTGAAAGGGAGAGGCCAGAGAGTGGTAGTGGATAATTGTCTGTCAGGTTGGAGGCCGGTGACCAGTGGTGTGCCTCAAGGATCTGTATTGGGCCCATTGTTGTTCGTTATATACATTAATGATCTAGATGATGGGGTGGTGAATTGGATTAGTAAATATGCAGACGATACTAAGACAGGTGGAATAGTGGATAATGAAGAAGGTTTTCAAGGATTGCAGAGGGATTTGGGCTGCTTAGAAAAGTGGGCTGAAAAATGGCAGATGGAATTTAATGCTGATAAGTGTGAGGTGCTTCATTTTGGTAAGAAGAATCAGAATAGGACATACGTGGTAAATGGGAGAGCATTGAGGAATACAGAAGAGCAGAAAGATTTAGGAGTAACGGTACATCGTTCCCTGAAGGTAGAAACTCACATGAATAGGGTGGTGAAGAAGGCTTTTAGTATGCTGGCCTTTATCAATCATTGCATGGAATATAGGAGTTGGGAGGTGATGTTGAGATTGTATAAGACGTTGGTGCGGCCTAATTTGGAGTTCTGTGTGCAGTTCTGGTCGCCTAATTATAGGAAGGATATAAACAGAGTGGAGAGAGTGCACAGAAGGTTTACCAGAATGTTGCCTGGGTTTAAGCATCTGGAGTATGGGGAGAGATTGGACAGATTGGGTCTTTATTCTTTGGAGCGTAGAAGGTTGAGAGGGGATTTGATAGAAGTATTTAAGATTATGAAAGGGATAGACAGAATGGATGTGGATAGACTATTTCCGTTAAGAGGAGGAAAGATTAAAACAAGAGGACATGAGTTAAGAATTAAGGGGCAGAGGTTTAGAGGTAACATGAGGGGGAACTTCTTTACTCAGAGAGTGGTAGCCGTGTGGAATGATCTTCCGGGAGAAATAGTGGCGGCGGAGTCAATTGTATTATTTAAGAAAAGGTTGGACAAGTATATGGATGAGAAGAAGATGGAGGGTTATGGGCATTGTGCAGGGAGGTGGGACTAGAAAGAGGTGTTTGGTTTGGTGCGGACTAGAAGGGCCTAATGGCCTGTTTCCGTGCTGTAATTGTTATATGTTATATGTTATATGTTTTTATATGTTATATGCTCAACAGCCTGGAACACCTGGACAGCAAACATGCATACATCAGGATGGTCTTTATTGACTTCAGTTCCATATTCAACACCATTTCACCCTCAAAACTAATCAGCAAACTCCAAGACATGGCCTCAATGCCCCACTGTATAAATGGATTCTGGATTTCCTCACCTCCAGACCCCCATCAGTGTGGATTGGCAAGAACATCTTCTCCACAATATCCATCAGCACAGTAGCATCACAGAGCTGCACACTTAGCCCCCTGCTCTAATCACTTTACACCTATGACTGTGTGGTTTGGTACAACAACACCATCTACAAATTTCCCGATGATGCCACAGTAGGTGGGTGGCATAAAAAGGGGTGATGAGTCAGCATACAGGAGAGAGATTGAAAACTTGACTGAATAGCATAGTAACAACAACCTCTCATTCAATGTCACCAAAAACAAGCAGCTTACTTTAAGAAGGGAAACCAGAGTTGCACGATCCAGTGATCATTGGGAGATCAAAGTGGAGAGTGTGAGCACATTTGAATATTTGAAGAATCTGTCCTGAACCAAAAATTATAATGTCATTGTGAAGAAAGCAGTTCAGTGCCTCTACTTCCTTATGAGTTCATTATGATATTGGAAGCCTTAGCAAACATCTACTGATGTGTAGTGAAAGTGTCCTGACCAGCTGCATCATGGTCTGGTATGGGGACATCAATACCTCTGAGTTGAAAGTCCTACAAAAGGTAATGGACACAGCCCAATACATCACAGGCAAAACCCTCCCCACCATTGAGAACATCTACATGGAACACTGCCGTCGAAGAGCAGCAGCAATCATCAAGGATCAACATCATCCAGGGCATGCTCTATTTTTGCTGCTGCCAAAGCTCATGAACTACCTGGTTCAGGAACAGATGCTACCCCTCCACCATCAGACCCCTGAACAACAAACACAATCAGAGACTCATTTAAGGACTTTTACTTTGCATATTATTTATTAATGAATATTTATTTTTCTGTATTTGAGCAGTCATTTTGCTTACATTGCTATCTTGTTATGTATGTACTCAGAGTAAATTTTAAATTTGAACTTGAAACTTTGAAATGCACTCATTCCATCTCCAACAACACTCTCATCTTTCTCGTCGATCTCTTTGTCTCCATCTCAGGATACAAGCTCTGCAGATACCTCCTATAGACCTACCAACTCCCAAATTTGCATCGACCATACCTCTTCACACCCTGTCCCTTGTAAGGATTCTATTCCTTTCTCTCAATTCCTCCGACTCCATTTAATCTGCTCCAAGGATGAGTTCTTAGGTCTTCTAATCCAGATCCTCTGAGATGCCCTCTTTCTTAAAAAAAAAAATGGATTACCCTTTACTCTCTTTAAATAATCTCCTCTACTTCCCGAGGATCTGTCCTGGCACCCTGCCCTGAGATGCAACAAATACAGGATTCTCCTTGTCCTCACCTACCATCTCAACAGCCTCTGCATCCAACATATTGTCCTCTGCAATCTCTCCCACCTACAACCTGATCCCTCCACCACACATATCTTCCTTTCTCCTCCTCTCTCTGCTTTCCACAAGGACTGCTCTCTCTGGGACTCCCTTATCGCCTCCTTGGTGACCACAAGCAATGCTACACTTGTGCCTCTTCCCTCACCTCCTTCCTCATCTCTATTAGGGACACCAAACAATGCTTCCAAGTGAAGCAACACTTCACTTGTGAATCCGCAGGAGTCATCTATGGCATTCAGTATTCCCTTTGTGGCCTTCTCTGCATCCGAGGGACTGGACGGATACCGGAAAATAATTTCATTGAGCACCTTCGCTCTCCTCTCCAATAACCGGGACCTCCCAGTGGCCAACCATTTTAATTACACACCCCAATCGCACACTGACATGTCTGTCCTTGGCCTCATGCACTTCCAAATTGAGGCCACCTGCAAATTGGAGGAACAGAGCCTAATATTCCCTCTGGGAACTCTCCAACCATTAAACCCCTCTCCCAAGTCTTTTTCTTTCCCTCTTCCTGTCTCCTTTCCTCCAGTCCCCCACCCTTCCCTTCCCTCTCCTATCAGAGAGCTGCCCTCTCTCCTTATCATTTCATAGCTTCTTTCCCTTCTGTCTCCCACACCTCTCCACCCCTGACCTCTTTCTTGTGCGCCTGTGCTCCTCCCCCTGCTCCTTACCCTCTCACATCTTCTCTCCTCTCTGCCTCCAATGTTTTATTTTGGGGTCTGTCTGCTTTTTGCTCATACCTTGATGAAGGGCTCAGGTCTAAAATTATGTTTACCCTTTACTTCCTATAGATGCTGCATGATCTGCAGAGTTTCTTCAGCACTTCCGTGCATTGCAAATAGAGTTAATGCTTGTGGCAAGGACTGTGTTTGCTTAATTATACAGAGCTAAATATTTGAGACACCAGAATTCTTGCTGATATGCCTACAAACAGTCTGCAGAGAATGCTGATCACACGTATTTTAAGTTTTGTTTAGAAAAGTTAATTTTCAGATGATTTAAATTTGATGTGCTAGACAATTTAATTGACATTGGTTCAATTGCTTATTGAACACAAGGGGTAAGATAGCCATTATCTTTGCTCTGTGGTTAAGTCCATATCGGAAAAGAGGCAGGTAATTTTAAAAGAAATAATGGAACAATAACACTATTTATGCATACTTAATTACCTGTGCTGCGCTGATGATACAATTTTTTTTAAGATCAAAATTATTGCAGGTTACTGCTCTATCTAAGAAAGAATATACAGCAGTTTTGCTTCTTCTCCGTGTAACTAGTACTGAAAGATGTGGATATCTGAATTTTTGAATATTTGTTACACAGAGAAAGTCATACATCACATTTTGTCTCAGGATTCAAACTACGTGAGAGGATTGCAGAATTCAGTGGAGCACAGAAAAGGCTGGAAAATCAGCAAGCCTGCCAGATTCAGCAGAGAGAGAAACATTTAGCATCTGCGATCCTTCATCAGAACTGGGAAAGAGGGAAGTGCATGAGCAACTCAGATGCTGGGATCTTGCGCAAATAACATGAGGCTGGAGGGACTCAGCGGGTTCAGGCTGGAAAGAAATGGTTAGTCAACATTTTGGATCTGGACATATAACATATAATAACATAACATAACAATTACAGCACGGAAACAGGCCATTAGGCCCTTCTAGTCCGCACCAAACCAAACACCCCTTTCTAGTCCCACCTCCCTGCGCAATGCCCATAACCCTCCATCTTCTTCTCATCCATATACCTGTCCAACCTTTTCTTAAATAATACAATTGACTCCGCCACCACTATTTCTCCCGGAAGATCATTCCACACAGCTACCACTCTCTGAGTAAAGAAGTCCCCCCTCATGTTACCTCTAAACCTCTGCCCCTTAATTCTTAACTCATGTCCTCTTGTTTTAATCTTTCCTCCTCTTAACGGAAATAGTCTATCCACATCCACTGTGTCTATCCCTTTCATAATCTTAAATACTTCTATCAAATCCCCTCTCAACCTTCTACGCTCCAAAGAATAAAGACCTAATCTGTCTAATCTCTCCCTATACTCTAGATGCTTAAACCCAGGTAACATTCTGGTAAACCTTCTGGGCACTCTCTCCACTCTGTTTATATCCTTCCTATAATTAGGCGACGAGAACTGCACACAGAACTCCAAATGAGGCCGCACCAACGTCTTATACAATCTCAACATCACCTCCCAACTCCTATATTCCATGCAATGATTGATAAAGGCCAGCATACTAAAAGCCTTCTTCACCACCCTATTCACGTGAGTTTCTACCTTCAGGGAACGATGTACCGTTACTCCTAAATCTTTCTGCTCTTCTGTATTCCTCAATGCTCTCCCATTTACCACGTATGTCCTATTCTGATTCTTCTTACCAAAATGAAGCACCTCACACTTATCAGCATTAAATTCCATCTGCCATTTTTCAGCCCACTTTTCTAAGCAGCCCAAATCCCTCTGCAATCCTTGAAAACCTTCTTCATTATCCACTATTCCACCTATCTTAGTATCGTTTGCATATTTACTAATCCAATTCACCACCCCATCATCTAGATCATTAATGTATATAACGAACAACAATGGGCCCAATACAGATCCTTGAGGCACACCACTGGTCACTGGCCTCCAACCTGACAGACAATTATCCACTACCACTCTCTGGCCTCTCCCTTTCAGCCAATGTTCAATCCATTTGACTATCTTAAAATTTATACCTAAAGACTGCACCTTCCTAATTAACCTTCCATGTGGTACCTTATCGAAAGCCTTACTGAAGTCCATATAGACAACATCCACTGCGCTACCCTCATCCACATTCCTAGTCACCTCTTCAAAAAATTCAATCAGATTGGTCAAACATGACCTTCCTCCCACAAATCCATGTTGAGTGCTCCTGATCAGACCCTGTCTATCCAGATGTTTATAAGTACTATCTCTAAGAATTTTCTCCATTAATTTACCTACCACAGACGTCAAACTTACAGGCCGATAGTTGCCAGGCTTCCTCCTTGAACCCTTTTTAAATAACGGAACCACATGCACAATGCGCCAATCCTCCGGCACTATCTCCATATCTAATGACATTTGGAAAATTACCGCCAGAGCCTCTGCTATTTCCTCCTTCACTTCTCTCAATGTCCTGGGGAAGATCCCGTCTGGTCCCGGAGACTTATCCACCTTTATATTCTTCAAAAGCCTTAAAACTACACCTTTTGTAATCTCTATATTCCCCATATTTACCCAATTTGCTTTTTTTGTCTCACATCTCCCAATATCCTTCTCCTTAGTGAATACCGAAGAAAAGAAACTGTTCAATATCTCCCCCATTTTTCTAGGCTCCACACACAGTTTTCCGCTCTGATTTTCTAAGGGACCAATTTTGTCTCTAGCTTTCCTCTTACCATTAACATATTTGTAGAACTCTTTTGGATTAGTTTTCACCCTGCTTGCCATAGTTTTCTCGTACCTTCTTTTAGCTTTCCTAATTCCTCTCTTAAGATTCCTCTTACATTCAATGTATCTTTCAAACATCTCCTTAACTCCATGCTTCTTATATCTAATGTACGCCTCCCTTTTTCTTCGAACCAAGTTTCCAATATTCCTTGAAAACCACGGCTCTCTCAAACCTTTTGCCCCTCCTTTTAACCTAACAGGAACATAAAGCTTTTGCACTCTCAAAATCTGATCTTTAAAAGATTCCATCTCTCTACTACATCCTGCCCATAAAACAAATTGTCCCAATGCACACGCTGCAAGTCCTTTCGCATCTCCTCAAATCTAGCTTTTCCCCAATCAAAAACCTCAATCCTTGGCCCTGATTTCTCTCTTTCCATAATGACATTGAAGCTGATGGCATTATGATCACTGGACCCGAAGTGCTCGCCAACACTAACCTCCGTCACTTGACCCATCCCATTTGCCAACAGTAGATCTAACACTGCTCCTTCTCTGGTCGGCACCTCTACATATTGTTGTAAAAAACTATCTTGCACACATTTCACAAACTCTAACCCATCCAGTCCTTTCACAGAATGTGTTTCCCAATCTATATGTGGAAAATTAAAATCTCCCATAATTACAACCCTGTGCTTATCACCAATATCTACTATCTCCCTACAGATTTGCTCCTCTAGGTCTCGGTCCCCTCCGGGTGGTCTATAATACACCCCTACAAGTGTAACCTCTCCTTTCCTACTCCTCAGTTCCACCCAAATAGCCTCCGTGGATGTGCCCTCTAATCTATCCTTCCTAGGCACTGATGTAATATTTTCCCTGACAAGCAATGCAACCCCACCTCCTCTTGCCCCTCCGACTCTATCACACTTAAGACTCTAAAATATATATTTTTTATAAGGGTTTTGCCTTAAAATGTTGACTGACCATTTCTCCCCAGCTTCTTATTTATTAGATGGAAGGGAGGTACCTGTGTGATCTCAGTGGAAGAAGAAAACCTTGCATAAGCATTTGGGTCATTTTCAACAGACCAGATCTTGTCCTGGAATACTGTTCCATCTCTATCCCTCTGTCACCAGCAGGAAATATTACTTTCACATCTTCTATTTTAGCTTTTTCATTCAGCAAGTCTGAGTGCTCACTGTTCAATGGATAAAGCCTTGAAGAACATGCCTATGGCTGAGAATGATGGTCAGTTTCTTCCCTACATTTATCAAACCATTGAATAGACCTTGGATCAGTACAATTAACCTACCTGACACAGTTTCACTCAGCCTTTGCCCTGTAGCACTAAATTCTGCACGAGAGCAAAAACAATGTTGGAGAAGCTCAGCAGGTCAAACAATGTACTTTATAAAGCAAAGATAAAGATACAGATCCTACAATGGTCCCCCAGATGAGTTTCTCCAACATTGTCCTTTTACTTCCATCATGCTATCTGCAGACTTTCCAGTTTTACCTTTCCTGATAGATTTAGTTTGCACTACCTGTTGTGTTCAAGCATGGATTAGCTTGTCTGGATAGTGTGGAAAATGATATATTTCATTATATCTCCACACGAGGCAATAAAAACAATTCAATGCAATTTTTTTCCAAAAATGCATAAAGGAATTACAAAGTCCCTGCATTTATGCCAAAATCATCAGTTGCATTTTCTTAGAAGACTCACTCACCAACTCTACAACCATGGGGACAACCATCGGCAAGAGAACCATCTGACAGAGATTTGGACATTTCACTTAGATCCATAGAACCATAGAACAATACAGAACAGACACAGACCCTTCAGCCCTTTTAGTCTATGCTGAACCATTATTTTGCATATCCATTCATACTCCTCACATCCATGTACTAGTCCAAATTAAGCCTGCATTCACTGCTACAGCTGGCAACTCATTCCACACTCTTACCACTCTCTGTGTGTAGAGGTTCTCTGAATATTTCCCAGAAAACTTTTCCCATTTCAATCTTAACCCATATCCTCTAGTATGTATCTCACTTAACTTCAGTGGAAAAAGCCAACTTGCATTGACTCCATCTATCCCATCATAATTTTGTGTATCTCCATCAAATCTTATATTCAGATTTCAGATTTACAATTTATTGTCAGAGTACGTACATGACATCACATACAACCCTAAGATTCTTTTCCTGCGGGTGAGGCAGAATTACCACTTATTGGTTGTGTGAAAAAAAACATGTACACATGTAAACAAATAAAGAAATTCAAACAAACTGATTGTGCAATACAGAGAGAAAAAAGTCAATTAAGTGCAAAGTAAGAGCCCTTCAATGAATCTCTGATAGAGTTTGTTGTTGAGGAGTCTGATGGTGGAGGGGTAGCAGCTGTTCTCAAACTTGTGCAAGTCTTGTAAGACCAATACTTCTTTCCTGACAGTAGAGCGTGTGCTGGTTAATTTGAATCCTTGATAATTGCTGCTGCTCTCCAACAGCAGTTTTCCCTTTTGCAGGGTTTCATGGTCAGGGATATTGGTGTCCTCATATCAGACCGTGATACAGTCGGTCAACACACATTCTACCACACATCTTTAGAAATTTGCTAGGGATTTCGATATCATACCAAACTTCCACAAACTCCCGAGGAGTATAATCATTGACGTGCTTTCTTCATGATGACATTTGTGTATTGGATCCAGGAAAGATCCTCTGAGAAAGTGACTCCCAAGAACTTGAATTTGATCACCTTTTCCACCTATGATCATCCAATATCACTGGATCGTACACCTCTAGTTTTCCCTTCCTTAAGTTAACAATTAGTTCCTTGGTTTTGATGACCTTTCATGCTGCCAAATAAATTGGGTCGAATTGGCCAATTTAGCAGGTCTGTAGCAGGTAATCTGGACATGTGAAAGATCCCAACTGGGAAGGGCCAGTAAAAATCAACAGGGCTTTGACTCTTGGTGGGGGCAGGTGTCAGAGCCTGGCCGAGTTAACTCGTTAATCACTCTGTGGGAGTGTGAATGCTCAGCCAGCTCTACCAGGTACCATTAGCCATGTTGCTGCCTGCAGAAGTGCATCAGTCTGGTAGTATTATAAGTAATCTTGAGATGATTTAAAGCACAGGTACATGCTGACTGTAATATTTCACAGGGCGGTCAGTTGAGCTGTCACAGAGCAGCCGGTGGGGCTGTCAGAGTGTGGCCGGCAGGACTGTCAGCATGTATCTGTACTTTAAAACATCTCAAGTGTAGTGGCAGTGTAGTGGATCGAGCGGGCGCACAGTGCGGCAACGCGAACTGTCGCCCGCGTGGTTCTGCAGGCGTGCAGAACCATAATACGGATGCGGCATACTCACCTAACGGACAGCACGAGAGAGATACCGAGTGCTGAGGAATGGCGCATTGAGTCATTGAGTCTTCCGCCAGAAGGCATGGGACACTTACAAGGCTAGATTTAAACCTGCCGGTCCTGAGGATCTGCAGCAATCTCATAGTGACATCCCACCTTGTCCTGTGGAGCTCGGGACACACAGTATATAAAAGAAGCCTGTAAACCCTGTATAAATCAATTATCAGTTGACTAGTCTGGTGCATGTTTTTGTATTATTTCAGTAGCTCTACCGTAGTAACCGCTACAATTGGTGACCCCTACTGCAAGATTCAGCCAAAGCCTGAGTCTACAGTCGTAATGGATGCAGCCACAGCAGGCAGCAGTAGCTGCCACCACTGCGGCAGTTGATGCAGTTGAACTCCACTTGCCTCCTGTCTGGACCCATCAACCTTCAGGTTTGGCTTATTCAGGCTGAAACCCAGATTTGTCTTCGGAGCATAACTGGGATGTGGTAGGTGCATTGGACGCTGCTACCGCATCTCAAGTGAGCGAATTTATTGCTAATCCCCCGGCGGAGAACCAGTACACCTGGTTTCATCTATCCCATCATAATTTGCCGGTTTCTCCTGGATACACTGGAATTGACAAGGTATGAGCGCAGCATGCGGCTTTTGAATATGGAAGGCCTGGGTGAAAGGAATCCATTGGATCTAATGAATGAAATGCTTGCATTGGTGGATGGTCATTCTCATTGCCTGTTCTTTGAAACCCCATTCCTATCAAAGCTCCCAGCTCGTGTCATCATACCCATTGCTGGCATGGATTTCCGCCATCCCCATGGCATAGCGCGGGAGGCTGACAGGCTCTATCATACTCCTACACATTCGCGCCTACCTATTTTGAAAGAACGCATAAAAAACAACATCTGACTCTTGGAGCGGCAAATGGAACTACCATTCCAAGCTTTGGCATGAGACAGTTCTCAATTGGAATAGGAGGGACCACATTCCATTGGAATTGCATCTTAGCTTCTGTTGCTCAGCCAATTATGGGTGCAGATTTTTTATGATCCCATGACTTACTGGTGGATTTGAAATGGAAGAAATTGGTTCATGCCACCACTTTTCAAACATACCCGCTGGCATCCATCAAAGGGAGTGTTTCCCAGCTCGGAGTACGTATGTTGCACAAGAATGCCTATGTTGCTCTGCTCAGTGAATTTCCCCATATTCTCACTCCTAATTTCAATGCTTCAAAAACAGCCCATGGTGTGTCTCATTACATAGACACCTCAGGCGCACCTGAGGTTGTCATCTTCCACCTGACAAACTGCTGTAGGCAAAGGAGGAGTTTATGGCAGTGGAGGAGGTGGGTATCTTTCAACACTCCAACAGTCCTTGGGCATCTCTATTACACATGGTACCCAAGAAATCAGGTGGATGGAGATCCTGCAGTGATTACCATAGGCTAAACGATGTTACAACACCCGACAGGTACCCAATTCCTCATATACATGATTTCACAGCCCATCTACACCATTGTCACATTTTTTTCCAAGGTTGATCTGGTCAAAGGATATGATCAGATACCTATCCATAAGGATGATATTCCTAAAACAGCAATTATTACCCCTTTAGGGCTTTTTAAATTCCTCAGAACGCCATTTGGATTGAAAAAAAGCTGCTCAAATCTTCCAGTGGCTGATGGACGCTTTAGGCAGGGAGTTGGAGTTTGCATGCATTTACTTGGATAATATCCTTGTAGCCAGTCAAACTGAGCAAGATCACCACCTGGATTTGTGCTGCCTTTTCCAATGGCTAGAGGAATTTGGTCTTACCATCAACTCTGACAAATGTTAATTTGGCAGATCCACCATCGACTTCCTAGGACACAAGATCATGGCTGATGGTATATTTCCCTTATCCAGCAAGGTAGACGCAGTCTGTGCTTTTTCCAAACCTACCACGATTAAGGGATTGCAGAAATTTCTGGGTATGATAAACTTCTATCACTGGTTTATTCCTGCAGGTGCTCACATTCTTCGGCCATTGTTTCAGATCGTCTCCGCCAAGCACAGGGACATTACCTGGACATCAGAGGCAGAGGTGGCATTTATGACCACCAAACTGGCATTGGTTAAAGCAGCTATGCTCGCCCATCCCAACCCTGAGGTTGCATGTGGACCTGCTGGGGCCATTGCCAGTATCTCAAAAAATGAGATACATTTTAACAGTGGTGGACCATTCCATGTGCTGTCCAAAGGCCATCCCGTTGCCATCCAGTGACACTGAAACATGTGCTAGGGTGTTCATCGTCAAGTGGATCGCAAGGTTTGGTGTCCCAACGCACATAACTTCAGACCGTGGAGCACAATTTACCTGTGCATTATGGTCTGCCTTTGTGCACTTTTGTGGCTCACACCTGCACCACACTACAGCAAACAATCCACGGTCCAACGGCCTTGTGGAACATTTTCACCAGCAACTGAAGGCCCGACTCACCAGTCCCAATTGGGTCGATGAGTTGCCATGGGTTCTACTGGGAGTTTGCACGGCCCCAAAGGAAGGTTTGCCTGCATCATTGGCAGAGATGGTTTATGACACGGTCCTTACAGTTCCAGGGGACATTCATTTCACAACCAACTCTGACCTGGATGTCCTTCAGCAACTTCGACGCGGTATCACTAGAAGGAAACCTGTTCCTACCAGTTGGCATGGAACCCCTAAACAACATGTGACCCCACAGCTCCTGGACGCTTATTTTGCTTTTGTACACGGACAGGTCCAAGGAGTGCCATTACAATGATCATATGAAGGCCCTTTCCACGTGATTAAGAGGGACGGAGCGGTATTTACTTTGGACATTGGGAGACATTTGCATCTGTTTAGTGCAAGCCTGCACATATGGATCCCACTGCACCCATTCAATGACCCTAGCCCAGACAGCGTGGGGGTCCTCCTAAGGCACACACAACTGGTGTTTTAATTTCCAGCAACAATTCTTGGAGTGGGGGGGGTTGATGTAACGGCTGTGTAGTGGGCCGAGCGGGTGCACAGCGCGGCAATACGAACTGTCACTGGCATGGTTCTGTGGGCGTGCAGAACCATAATGTGGACTCTGCATGCTCACCTAATGAACAGCACGGGAGAGATACCGAGTGCCGAGAAATGGCACGTTGAGCCGTTGAGTCTGCTGCCGGAAGGAGCGGGACATTTACAAGGCTAAATTTAAATCTGCCGGTCCCATGGATTGGCAGCAACCTCATAGTGACGTCCCACCTTGTCTCGTGGAGCCCGGGACACACAGTATATAAAAGAAGCCTGTAATCTCTGAATAAATCAGTCTTCAGTTGACTAGTCTGGTGTATGTTTTTGTATTATTTCAGTAGCTCCACCGTAGTAGCTGCTACACGAGAATATTTTTCTTCATTATTAAGACAAGCAAGTAAAATGAGGGGGTGGAGGGGTTAACTACAGATTACAGATCATATCACAGAACAACATGATCATATCAGAGAAGCATGAAATATCTTATATAAGAGAATGTCATGTGTATTATTTGTATAATGTTTGTATTCAGTATTATTTTTGGACGTAGTGCGAGTTCTGATTTAATTGTTTATTTATTATAATTACAGAATTTGATGTCCTGAATGTAATAATTATGGCTGTTTCTAATTTACAATTGATATGTGATAAGTATATGATATGATTTGTTTTGTTATTGTTAGTATACCTTGTGTAAAGGTTTTTGTTAAACTCAAATAAATATAACAAATTATCTCAAGATTACTTATACCTAATCCAATGTTAGGCTATGTAACTAGTTGTTATACTCTATTACTTAGAGAATAATGACAAGCTGGTCTGTAGGTTTGTCCACAGTATAAACAGTCTGCAGCCCACTGCAGTAGATTTCCCATGGTCTTTTATACATTGTACACATATGTGCTTTATTCCTACTACGATTTTGCTGTCCTGCAAGTACACAATATGTCACTCGTAAAATCACCACTGGAGGTGGGGTCCCCCTTAGATCCATGAGATCCAGATGAACCAGGTTATTCATGGTCTAGTGTGAATGCCCAGAAAATTTACCTGCTTCCTGGGAGGGTTGGTGGTATGAAAGGGGGTTTAGTGTGCGAGGTTGTTTTTAGTGCACAATTCAGTCAATCTCATTGGAATCTCTCACTTATTGCGCATTTTTATTCATCCCGCAACAAATTTGTAAATGGTGTTGTCATACCGGGCCACATAGTCATATGTGTAGAGTGAGCAGAGCTGGGGCTAAGAATGTAACCTTGTGGTGCTCCGGTACTGATGGAGTTTGTGGAGGATTCTCCCATTATTCTTCTATGCTTCAGGAAATAAAATCCTAACCTGTTTAACACTTTTTGAGTAACTCAGTTTCTCAAGTCCAGGCAACATCCTAATAAAATTTATCTGCACTCTTCCATAGTCTTATTGATATCTTTCCTGTAGTTAGGTGCCAAAAACTGCATATAATACCCTACATTTGGCCTCACCAATGTTTTATACAACTTTAACATACATCCCAACTCCTGTACCTTTTGTTCATTGCCTTGCTAGTATGGGAGTCAGGATCAAGAGGGAAAACTATGGCATTATGTCAGACAGGTTGATTGTTGTGAAAAGAGATGGAGGCAGTTTGGCATCCCCCCCCACCCCGCCCTCTCTGTGATTCTACCTCTGATATGGTATGATGGATTTATAAAAGATCCCTCCCTCTTCTGGGAATCTGATAGGTCCCATCTCACTCAGGATACAGTGTCTTTGTGCCACAAAATATCTTAGCCCAATGAGTATGGTTCTTCAGTGAACAGACTAATACACGATCTCTAACATTCATACAGCTGTGTAAAGAGCTTTATTTCTAGAGTAGTGGATTATGATGAAAGATTAATTTCATCAAACACGGGCAATGTGATAGTACTCTTATTGGGATCTTTCAGGAGCCTGTTGGCTGTAGGGATGAAACTGTCTTTAAGCTTATAGATGTACATGTTCACAATGTTCAGCTTTCCCCCCAACAGGACAGAGTGACATGGTTAACAGAGAGGTTAGTGCAAAATCATTGCAATGCCACTGATCCAGGTTCGAATTCAGCACTGCCCATAAAGAGTTTGTACCTTATCCCTATGTCCATGTGGGCTTTCTCTGGGTGCTCTGGGTTTTTAACCCATCCTCCAAAACATATGGGGTTGGTGGGTGAATGGGATGGAATTGGGCAACATGGGTTTCATGTGCTGGAAGGCTTTCTACTGTGCTGTATCATTAATTTTTTTTTAAAGAAAGCTTGTCCAGAGTGTGTCAAGGCTTTCAATATGTTGACTGTCTTTCCTGGACAATGGAAAATGTAGATGGAGACCATGGAGGGAAGGGAAGTTTCTGCTCTGCGTTCACCACCGTCTAAAGCTTCTTCTGATTTTGAGCAGAGCAGCTCCTGTCCCACACTGTGATATATCCAGCATGTCTGCTTTTGATTGTGTACCTGTAAAAAATATTCGGGGAGAACTTCCTTAGTTTTCCCAGAAAATAAAGCCATTGGTGTCTCCTTGAATATCCTGTCAATGTGCTTGTTTTAGTGGAGATGTTTATTTATCAGAAATTGAAGTTATTACAACAGGGTTGTGAACATTTCTGCCTCTCCTGAACTCAATGATCATCTCCTTTGACTGACATTGAGAGAGCTTATTATCTCAGCACCATGCAACTAGACCTTCACTATCTTGCCTCCAACCTGGGAAGTGGAAACTAGCACAGCTGACTAAGGTGGTCTTGTATGAACTCCTTAAATCTCCTTAAACCCACACAATTAGTCACATTCACCAAGTTCCTCCCAATCTCAGCTATTTCTATGATCTTAAGGTCATATGGTCTCTGACTGCTGATTGTTTAGACCACTCTTGAAATATTGAGTTCAGTTCTGGTCACCTCATTGCAGGAACGATGTGGAAACTATGGAGCAGAAGAGATTTACCAGGATGCTGTCTGGATTGGAGAATGTTCTTATGAGGCATGGTTGAGAGAGCTAGGGCTTTACTCTTTGGAGCAAAGAAAGATGAGAGGAGATGAAGATTTATGGAGAGGTAATGTCCACGTCAGCTGCAGGCTCGTTTGTGGCTGACAAGTCCGACGCGGGACAGGCAGACACGGTTGCAGCGGTTGCAGGGGAAAATTGGTTGGTTGGGGTTGGGTGTTGGGTGTTTCCTCCTTTGCCTTTTGTCAGTGAGGTGGGCTCTGCGGTCTTCTTCAAAGGAGGTTGCTGCCCGCCGAACTGTGAGGCGCCAAGATGCACGGTTTGAGGCGATATCAGCCCACTGGTGGTGGTCAATGTGGCAGGCACCAAGAGCTTTCTTTAGGCAGTCCTTGTACCTCTTCTTTGGTGCACCTCTGTCTCGGTGGCCAGTTGAGAGCTCGCCATATAACACGATCTTGGGAAGGCGATGGTCCTCCATTCTGGAGACGTGACCTACCCGGTGCAGTTTGATCTTCAGCAGCGTGGATTCGAGGTACAAGGACTGCCTAAAGAAAGCTCTTGGTGCCTGCCACATTGACCATCGCCAGTGAGCTGATATCGCCTCAAACCGTGCATCTTGGCACCTCACAGTTCGGCGGGCAGCAACCTCCTTTGAAGAAGCCCGCAGAGCCCACCTCACTGACAAAAGACAAAGGAGGAAAAACCCAACACCCAACCCCAACCAACAATTTTCCCTTGCAACCGCTGCAACCGTGTCTGCCTGTCCCGCATCGGACTTGTCAGCCACAAACGAGCCTGCAGCTGATGTGGACATTACCCCTCCATAAATCTTCATCCGTGAAGCCAAGCCAAAGAAGAAGACAAGAATATAAGAGGCATAATTAGGTTGTCAGCCAGCACCTTTTTTCCAGGGGGTCGGAGTGGAAAACACCAGAGAACATCCGTACAAAGTGATGACAGGAAAGTTTAGGAGAGATATTAGAGGTAAGTTTTTTACATAGAGCATAGTGAATGTTTGGAATGCATTGCCAGGAGTGGTTGTGGAGGCTGGTACAAAAGGGAGATTTAATAGAGTCTTAGATAAGCAAATGGATGTAAGGAAAATAGAGGGTTATGTGTAGGTATGGAAGGTTTAGTTTATTGAGTAGGCTTATATAGGTCGTCACAACATCATGGGCTGAAGGGCCTGTACTATGCTGTCATGTTCTATGTTCTAAGACTGGCTTTTTACCATCCTATGCTACTGAATCCCCATTGGAATTACCAAGGACATTTGGAAAGACAATAGTGAATTTCATCCTTTGCTTGGTTTTGAAACTTAATAGAGTACAAATACACTTCCTTCAGGACATGAGCATAGTTTTTGCTACAATTTGATACAAATTCACTCTGCACATTACCATCAGGTCTCCAGAGGCATTTGAATTTCTTACTCAGCAGCTCAGTATTCAACAAACATCACATAGCACATCCCGATGCCTTCTCAGTCACAGCCAGGGATTTCAATTAGGCCACCATGAAGAAGGTCCTCGCTAACTACCACTGCCATGTCTCCTGTTGCACCAAGGGACCAAATATTCTTGACCACAGCTAAATAAGGTTTTGAACACTCTCATGTACTGCTACACCAGGAAATCAAACACTCTCAATCACTATTACACGAGGGGATCAAACACTCTTTCGACCACTGCTTTACCAAAGGATCGAATACTCTCCATCACTGCTACAACAGGGATTCGATCACTCTTGATCACTGATACATGAAGGATTGAACACTTTTGACCACTGCAACACCACCATCCAGGGTGCAAGCCATTCCATCCCATGCTCCAACTTTGGAAAGTCAGACTCATGGTTGTTCTCCTCCATCCTGCAAATAGACAAAAGCTGAAAAGCACAGAGTCAGCAGTAAAAATTGTCCAGCGATTGTCAAGGGAGATAGAAGAGCAGCTTTGTGACTGGAATCAGTGGGCTGGGCCATGTTCAAGGACTCACCAGCAAACTTGAATTAATCACAAGATAAAAGGACAGAAGTAGGCCATTTGGCCCATTGAGTCAGCTATGCAACTCCTCCCTGAGCTAAACTGTACACACATCTAGTTCCAAATTCTGGCTTTTTCCCCTTATCCCTTGATACCCTGAATAGATAGATACTTGCCAATCTCCCCTTTAAACTCCCCCAATGTTTGGGCCTTCACACCTGCATGTGGCAATGAATTCGACAAATTCATGACTAAAGAAATTTCTCATTTCAGCTTTAAATGGGTACCTTCTAATTCTAAGACTCTCCTGGATTTGCCAACTAATGGAAACATTTTATTTACATCCACTGTGTCTAATCCTTTCAGCATTCAATATATTTCCACAAGATCACCTCGCATTCTTCTACATTCTAACTAATATAATCCTAGAGACTCTAAACATTCCTCATGAGTTACCCTTTGCATTCCAGGAATCATCCTGGTTATCTTCTCTGTACTCTCTCCAAAATTATTACATCCTTTCTAAGATAAAGGTCCTAAAACTGCACACAGTACTCCAAAAGAGGTTTCATCAGTGCCCTATAAAGCCTCATCAATACCTCTTTATTCTTATAAACTATTCTTCTTGAAACAAATGCCAATTTTCTTTACTGCTGATCCAACCTGGTGGTTAACTTTTAGATTATCCTGCGTTAGAGCCCCCAAGTCCCTTTGCACTTTTGAATTTTGAATTTTTTCCCCATCCAAATAATAATCTACCTGTTTATTTCCTTTTCCAAAATGCACAACCTGTACATTTCTCAACATTGTATCTCATTTGCCATTTCTTTGCCTACTCTGCCAAGCTGATCGGGTCTCTCTGCAATCTTTCGGTTTCTTCAACACTTCCTGCTCCTCCACCCATCTTGGTGTCATCTGCAAACTTTGCCACAAAACCATTAAATCCATAATCTAAATCACCAATTTACATTGTAAAAAGGAACAGCCCCAACTCCGACCCCTGCAGAACACCACTAGTAACAGGCAACCAACCAGAACATGATCCTTTTATTTCCACCCAATCTAATATCTTTGCTATAATTCCATGGGCTCTCATCTTATTAAGCAGTATCTTGAGTGGCCTTTTGAAAATCCAAATACACAACATCCACAGCCTCTCTCTTGTCCATCCTACTTGAGATTTCCTTAAAAAATTCCAATAGATTTGTCAGGCATGATCTTCTCTCCAAGAACCCATGCTGCCTTGGACCTATCATGCCATGCACCATTAGGCATTTCATAACCTCTTTCATGAGGATCGACTCCAATAACTTCCCAACAACTGTTGTTGGACTAATTAAGCTTATAATTTACTTTTTTCTGCCTCCCTCTTTTCTTAAACAGCGGAATTACATTTGTGACTTTTCAATTTCTGGAAAATCAATTCAAATGCCTCCACAATCTCCAAAGCTATCTCCTTCAGAATCCATGGGTGCACCTCATCTGGTCTGAAAGGCTTATCTTTGCCTACTTTAGTCCATTCAGTTTACTAAACACTATCTCCCTAGTTATCTTGACTGTATTTACTTCTATTCCCTGAGATCTCTGACCATCAGGTATATTGCTACTGTCCTAAGAAATAGGACAGCCAGGGTGGTGATCTCTGGTTTGCTACCTGTGCCAAGTGCAACTGAGGACAAAAATGGAAGGTTAAGAAAAATGAATGTGTGGCTGAGGGGTTGGTGTAAATGACAGGGTTTTGGCTTCTTGGATCATTGGGATCTCTTTTGGGGAAGGCATGACCTCTACAAGAAGGATGGGTTACACTTAAACCCAAAAGGGGTCAATATATTGGCAGCTAGGTTTGGTACAGCCGTTGGGTGCGGTTTAAACTAATTTGGCAGGGGGGTGGGAACCTGCATGATAGGGCAAAGGACAGAAAAGATAAAACAGGAAAAGTTAGGTTAGGCAGCGAAAGTAAAAAATCAAAAAGAGCAAGGAGGGTGAAAAAAGCAAATCTGAAGGCTTTATATCTTAATGCAAGAAGCATTCGGAACAAGGTAGATGAATTAGCTGTGGAAATTGAGATAAACAAATATGATTTGATTGGGATTACAGAAACATGGCTGCAGGGTGGGCAAGCCTGGGAACTTAACATCCCAGGGTATACGATATTTAGGAGGGATCGGCATGAAAGAAAAGGGGGTGGGGTGACAGAAGGGACCGACACGATTGACAGGAAGGATATTAACTCAGAAGATGCGGAATCTATATGGGTAGAACTGAGGAATAGCAAGGGGCGGAAAGTGTTAGTAGGGGTGGTATATAGGCCTCCAAATAGTAGTGTAGAGGTGAGGGAAGGCATTAAAAGAGAAATTAGAAAAGCGTGCAATAAGGGAACAGCTGTCATCATGGGAGACTTTAATTTGCATATAGATTGGACTAGTCAAATTGGTAAAAATACAGAGGAGGAGGAATTCCTTGAATGTTTACGGGACGGTTATCGAGACCAATATGTCGAGGAACCAACTCGGGAGCAGGCCATTTTAGATTGGGTATTATGCAATGATAAGGGGCTAATCAGCAATCTTGTTGTGCGAGGCCCTTTGGGTAGGAGCGATCACAATATGATCGAATTCTCACTCGACATGGAGAGTGATGAAATTAAAACCGAGACTAAGGTCCTGAATTTAAATAAAGTAAATTATGATGGTATGAGATGGGAGTTGAGTAAGATTGATTGGGTGGTGTTTATGGGGGAGTTGACTGTGGATAGACAATGGAAAGCATTCACAGATCTAATGGAGAAATTGCAAAAATCGTTTATACCGGTTTGGCATAAAAATAAACCAAAAAAGGTGACTCAACCGTGGATAACAAGGGAAATTAGAGACAGCATTAGGTCCAAAGAGAGAGCATATCAATTGGCCAAAAAAGTACCGCAACCGAACATTAGGAGCAGTTCAAGATGCAGCAAAGGAGGACAAAGGGATTAATCAAGAGAGCAAAAATAAATTACGAAAGTAAGCTTGCGGCAAATATAAAAACCGACTGCAAAAGCTTTTATAAATATGTCAAGAGGAAAAGATTGGTGAAATCCAGAGTAGGTCCTTTGCAGTTGGAATCAGGGGAATATATAATGGGGAATAAGGAAATGGCAGAGCAATTAAATACTTACTTTAGTTCTGTTTTTACAAGAGAGGATACAAATAACCTCCCAAGGATGTTGGGAAACATAGAGACTAATGCAAGGGAAGAACTGAAAGAAATCAGTATCTCTAAGGACTTGGTCTTGTGGAAATTGATGGGATTGAAGGCAGATAAATCCCAAGGGCCTGATAATCTCATCCTAGGGTACTTAAGGAAGTGGCCATTCAGATAGCAGATGCTTCAAGAATTATTTTCCAGAACTCGATAGACTCAGGATCAGTACCCATGGATTGGAGGGTAGCTAATGTTACCCCACTATTTAAAAAGGGGGGTAGAGAAAAAGCGGGGAATTATCGGCCTGTGAGCCTTACATCAGTAGTGGCCAAAATGATGGAATCCATTATTAAGGATGTAATAGCGGAGCATATGACTAGCAGAGAAGGGATCGGATGGAGTCAACATGGATTTACAAAAGGTAAATCGTGCTTGACAAATCTATTGGAATTCTTTGAGATGGTGACAGGTAAAATAGATGGGGGAGAGCCAGTGGATGTGGTGTACCTGGACTTCCAAAAGGCCTTCGATAAGGTCCCGCATAAACGACTGGCTTCCAAAATCAAGGCTCATGGGATTGGGGGCAAAGTATTGATGTGGATTGAGAACTGGCTGGCAGGTAGAAGACAGAGAGTTGGGATAAATGGCTCGTTTTCTGAGTGGCAGGCGGTGACCAGTGGGGTACCACAGGGATCTGTACTGGGACCACAGCTGTTCACAATTTACATTAATGATCTGGATGAGGGGATTGGATGTAATATCTCCAAATTTGCAGATGACACTAAGCTAGGAGGGGTTGTGTGCATGGAAGAGGGGGTCAGGAAGCTCCAGTGTGATTTGGATAAATTGAGAGACTGGGCAGATACATGGCAAATGCACTACAATGTGGATAAATGTGAAGTTATCCACTTTGGTAATACAAACCGGAGGGCAGATTACTATTTGAATGGCACTAGATTAAGAGATGGGGAAGTGCTGAGAGACCTAGGGGTACTTGTACATCAGTCTCTGAAGGCGAGCATGCAGGTACAGCAGGCGGTTAAAAAGGCAAATGGTATGTTGGCTTTCATATCAAGAGGGTTTGAGTATAGGAACAAGGATACCTTACTGCAGCTGTACAGGGCCTTGGTGAGACCACACCTGGAGTATTGTGTGCAGTTTTGGTCACCTTATCTAAGGAAGGATGTTCTTGCAATGGAGGGAGTGCAGAGGCGATTCACCAGGCTGATACCTGGAATGTCAGGAATGACTTATGAGGAAAGATTGCGCAAATTGGGATTGTACTCCCTGGAGTTTAGAAGATTGAGAGAGGATCTCATAGAGACATATATAATTCTGGCAGGACTGGACAGAGTGGATGCAGATGGAATGTTTCCAATGATGAGAAAATCCAGAACCCGGGGCCATGGTTTGAGGATAATAGGCAAACCATTTAGGACCGAGATGAGGAGGAATTTCTATACCCAGATGGTGGTGAATCTGTGGAATTAATTGCCACAGAGGGCAGTGGAGGCAGGTACATTAAATATATTTAAGAGGGAATTAGATCTATTTCTTCAGTATAAGGGTATTAAAGGTTACGGAGAGAAGGCGGGGACGGGGTACTGAACTTTAAGATCAGCCATGATCTCGTTGAATGGCGGAGCAGGCTCGAAGGGTCGAATGACCTACTCCTGCTCCTATCTTCTATGTTTCTATGTCTTCCTCAGTGAAGATTGATGCAAAATACTCATTTTGTTCTTATGCCATCTCTTTGTTGTCCATTATTTTCAATTGGTTCTATATCTCTTTTACTTTCTATTTGTTAAAAAAAAAGCCTCTTAATATCTTTTTGTATGTTATTTTCCAACTTCCTTTCAGAATTCATCTTTTATTTCCTAATGACTTCCTTAGTCTCTTTCTGTAAGTTTTTAAAAGTTTCCCAGGCCTCTGTTTTTCCACTAATTTTTGCCTCCTTGATTACCCTCCCTTTTGGTTTTATTATGACCTTAACGTGTCTTGTTAGCCACATTCATGCCATTTATCCTTCATAATTTTCTTTTTTCTTGGAATATATCTAACTTGCTCTTTCTTTATTTCCTGTGGAACTATCATCCAATTCTGCTCTGCAGTCTCCCCAACTAGTTTACTTTACCAGTCAACTTGTGCCAGTTCCTCTCTCACACCATTGTAATTTCCTTTGTTCCACTGAAATATTGACACATGTGAGATCAGCTTCTCCTTTTCAAATATGAGACTGAACTCATTCATATTATGATCTCTACTTCCTGAGGGTTCCATTACCTTTAATTTCCTAATCACCTCCGGTTCATTACGCATCTCCCAATCCAAAACTGTTGATTCCCTAGTGGGCTTATCGACAAGCTGTTCCAAAAGGCCATCCCTTAGGCATTTTACAAACTCTCTAACCTGAGATTCAGAACAGTCCTGACTTTCCAAATCTCCTTTTATGTTAAAATTCACATAATTATTTTGACATTTTCCTTCTGATACGCTTTTTTTATTTCCAGCTGTAACTCATAGTCCACCTCCCAGCTGCTGTTTGGCGGCCTGTATACAACTGCCAATAGGGTCCTTTTATCCTTGCCATTCTTTAATTCAACCCATATGGATTCTACCCCATCTGACCCTATGATCCCTCTTTCTAGTGATTTAATGTTCCAGAGTTGTTATCAGAAAATGTGGGGATGATTTTGTTCCTACTTAAACAATGTTTGGCCAGAGTCACTGATATCTGCCATGAAAAAGTGCTTTGAGAAGTGGGTTATGAAGCAGATCAATTCCTGTCTCAGGAAGACTTGGACCCATTTCAGTTCATCTATTGTCACAATAGGTAAAAGGCAGATTCCATCTCACTGACCACCACACTCCCCCACCCCCCAGTCTGTGCTAGATCACCTGGACCACAGCAACATCTAAGTTAGGCTACTGTTCTTTAACTATAGCTCAGCACTCAATGCCACTGTTCCAGTAAAGCTTATGACCAAACTAAAGGATCTAGGACTCTGTCCATCCCTCTGCATCCCTCTCCAGCATTTTTGTGCAAATAGCGGTGAATTACTCTGGACTTCCTCATTGGCAGACCCCAATCAATGCAGATCAGCAACATCACCTCCTCCTCATTGACCATCAACACATGGGAACCCCAAGATATTGTGCTCCCTCACCAGCTCTACTCCCTCTATACCCGTGACTGCATAGCTAAGTTCAGCTCCAACTCAATCTACACATCCACTGATCACATTACCATTGTTGGCCAATTAACTGGAAAAGCTGAGTCAGAAAGAGGATAGAGATCGTGAATCTGGTTGGATAGTTGCAGAACTACAATCTTACTCTCAACATCACCAAGAACAAGGACCTTATTATTGATTTCAGGAAGGGGAGGCCAAGACACCATGTACCTGTCTGCATTGATGGGGCAGAGGTGCAGAGTGTTAGTATTTTCAAGCTCCTGAGAGTTCACATTCTAGAGAA